>NC_041383.1:775374922-775383759 GCF_002162155.2 Triticum dicoccoides
GCCGGCCACACTCCCCTCCCTCTGTCGAGGACGAAGACGACAGAGGAGGGAGGCGGGCTGGGCCGCCTGCTGGCTGGGCCGGCCAGCTGGCTGGGCTGCACAGGGAGGAGCCCAGGTAAGCTCCTCCTGCTATTTATTTTTCTGTTTTCTAATTTCTGACATTTGTTTTGATTTAAAAAATATATTAAATCATTTATTTACCTTATGCCAATTTTTGCAGGAGCTAGATATATTATTCCAGAGCTCCTTTATAATTGGCATAATATTTGGACATATATTAATATATATAATTAATATATTTCCAATGCAAATATTTATGCATTAATTCCAAAAGCCCAAAATAAATACCTATGAGCTCTTGAAAATATTGGTTTGATTTTTATCTCTGTCCAATATTTTCAGAGAGCCACATGAGCATTTTCTTGGACCCTTTTGGAGAAATTTTTATTTGGGTCATTTTCAAAATGATTCTGAGGGTTTCACAGATCCCCATTTCAAGTTTCTGATGAAAGAGTAAACATGATGCAACACTCTAATGCATGACTAGCTAGGGTGTGACATTACCGGCAAGTCTCTTTACTCGTTTCGTAACACATCATCCCGTGATCAGCCCCTTGGTCACATTGTGCACATTATGATGATGTCCTACCGAGTGGGCCCAGAGATACCTCTCCGTTTACACGGAGTGACAAATCCCAGTCTCGATTCGTGCGAACCCAACAGACACTTTCGGAGATACCTGTAATGCACCTTTATAGCCACCCAGTTACGTTGTGACGTTTGGTACACCCAAAGCATTCCTACGGTATCCGGGAGTTGCACAATCTCATGGTCTAAGGAAAAGATACTTGACATTAGAAAAGCTTTAGCATACGAACTACACGATCTTTGTGCTAGGCTTAGGATTGGGTCTTGTCCATCACATCATTCTCCTAATGATGTGATCCCGTTATCAACGACATCCAATGTCCATAGCCAGGAAACCATGACTATCTGTTGATCACAACGAGCTAGTCAACTAGAGGCTCACTAGGGACATATTGTGGTCTATGTATTCACACGTGTATTACGATTTCCGGATAATACAGTTATAGCATGAATAAAAGACAATTATCATGAACAAAGAAATATAATAATAAAACTTTTATTATTGCCTCTAGGGCATATTTCCAACAGTCTCCCACTTGCACTAGAGTCAATAATCTAGTTCACATCACCATGTGATTAACACTCACAGGTCACATCGCCATGTGACCAACTAGAGTCAATAATCTAGTTCACATCACTATGTGATTAACACTCAATGAGTTCTGGGTTTGATCATGTTGCTTGTGAGAGAGGTTTTAGTCAACGGGTCTGAACCTTTCAGATCCGTGTGTGCTTTACAAATCTCTATGTCATCTCCTAGATGTAGCTACCACATTCTATTTGGAGCCATTCCAAATAACTGTTCTACCTGGAGCTATTCTAAATTGTTGCTCCATTATATGTATCCGGTATCTCTACTCAGAGCTATCCGGATAGGTGTTAAGCTTGCATCGATGTAACTCTTTACGTCGAACTCTTTATCACCTCCATAATCGAGAAAATTCCTTAGTCCACTAGTTACTAAGGATAACTTTGACCGCGGTCCTGTGATCCATTCTTGGATCACTCTTGTACCCCTTGACTGACTCATGGCAAGGCACACTTCAGGTGCGGTACACAGCATAGCATACTGTAGAGCCTACGTCTTAAGCATAGGGGACGACCTTCGTCCTTTCTCTCTATTCTGCCGTGGTCGAGCTTTAAGTCTTAACTTCATACCTTACAACTCAGGCAAGAACTCCTTCTTTGACTGATCCATCTTGAACACCTTCAAGATCATGTCAAGGTATGTGCTCATTTGAAAGTACCATTAAGCGTTTTGATCTATCCTTATAGATCTTGATGCTCAATGTTCAAGTAGCTTAATCCAGGCTTTCCATTGAAAAACACTTTCCAAATCACCCTATATGCTTTCCATAAATTCTACATCATTTCTGATCCATAACATATACTCATCAGAAATTCTATAGTGCTCCCACTCACTTCTTTGGAAATACAAGTTTCTCATAAACTTTGTATACACCCAAAATCTTTGATCATCTCATCAAAGCATACATTCCAACTCCGAGATGCTTACTCCAGTCCTTAGAAGGATTGCTGGAGCTAGCATACCTTTTAGCATCCTTAGGATCGACAAAACCTTTCTGATTGTATCACATACAACCTTTCCTTACGAAAGTTGGTAAGGAAACTTGTTTTGACATCCATCTGCCAGATTTCATAAATGCAGCTTATGCTAACATGATTCCGACGGACTTAAGCATCGCTACGGATGAGAAAATCTCATCGTAGTCAACTCCTTGAACTTGTGAAAAACTCTTCGCCACAAGTCGAGCTTCATAGATGGTGACATTACCATCCATGTCCGTCTTCTTCTTAAAAGATCCATTTATCTCAATGGCTTGCCGATCATTGGGCAAGTCCGCCAAAGTCCATGCTTTGTTCTGATACATGGATCCTATCTCAGATTTCATGGTTTCTTAACCATTTGTCGGAATTTGGGCCCACCATCGCTTCCCCATAGCTCGTAGGTTCATTATTGTCTAGCAACATGACCTTCAAGACAGGATTACTGTACCACTCTGAAGCAGTACACATCCTTGTCACCCTACGAGGTACGGTAGTGACTTGATCCGAAACTTCATGATCACTATCATAAGCTTCTACTTCAATTGGTGTAGGTGCCACATGAACAACTTCCTGTGCCCTGATACACACTGGTTGAAGTGATGGTTCAATAACCATATCAAGTCTCCACCATCCTCCCACTCAACTCTTTCGAGAGAAACCTTTCCTCGAGAAAGGACCCGATTCAAGAAACAATTCATATTGCTTTCGGATCTGAATTAGGAGGTATACCCAACTGTTTTGGGTGTCCTATGAAGATGCATTTTATCCGCTTTGGGTTCGAGCTTATCAATCCTGAAACTTTTTCACATAAGCGTCGCAGCCCCAAACCTTTAAGAAACGACAATTTAGGTTTCTCTAAACCATAATTCATACGGTGTCATCTCAACGGAATTACGTGGTGCCCTATTTAAAGTGAATGTGGTTGTCTCTAATGCCTAACCCATGAACAATAGTGGTAATTCGATAAGAGACATCATGGTATGCACCATATCCAATAGGGTGCAATTATGATGTTCGGGCACACCATCACACTATGGTGTTCCAGGCGGTATTAATTGCGAAACAATTTCCACAATGTCTTAATTGTGTGCCAAAACTCGTAACTCAGATATTCATCTCTATGATCATATCATAGACATTTTATCCTCTTGTCACAATGATCTTCTACTTCACTCTGAAATTACTTGAACCATTCAATAATTCAGACTTGTGTTTCATCAAGTAAATATTCTCAACATCTACTCGAATCATCTGTGAAGTAAGAACATAACGATATTCACTGCATGCCTCAGCACTCATTGGACTGGACACATCAAAATGTGTTACTTCCAACAAGTTGCTATCTTGTTCCATCTTACTGAAAACGAGGCTTTTCAGTCGTCTTGCCCATGTGGTATGATTTGCATATCTCAAGTGATTCAAAATCAAGTGAGTCCAAACGATCCATCTGCATGGAGTTTCTTCATGCGTATACACCAATAGACATGGTTCGCATGTCTCAAACTTTTCAAAACGAGTGAGTCCAAAGATCCATCAACATGGAGCTTCTTCATGCGTTTTATACCATTATGACTTACGTGGCAGTGCCACAAGTAAGTGGTACTATCATTACTATCTTATATCTTTTGGCATGAAAATGTGTATCACTACGATCGAGATTCAATAAACCATTCCTTTAGGTGCAAGACCATTGAAGGTATTATTCAAATAAATAGAGTAACCATTATTCTCTTTAAATGAATAACCGTATTGCGATAGACATAATCCAATCATGTCTATGCTCAACGCAAACACACAATGACAGTTATTCAGGTTTAATAATAATCTTGACGGTAGAGGGAGCGTGCGATGTTTGATCACATCAAACTTGGAAACACTTCCAACACATATCGTCAGCTCACCTTTAGCTAGTCTCTGTTTATTCCGTAGCTCTTTTATTTCGAGTTACTAACACTTAGCAACTGCACCGGTATCTTAATACCCTGGTGCTACTAGGAGTACTAGTAAAGTACACATTAACATAATGTATATCCAATATACTTCTATTGACCTTGCCAGCCTTCTCATCTACCAAGTATCTAGGGTAATGCTGCTCCAGTGGCTGTTCCCTTATTACAGAAGCACTTAGTCTCGGGTTTGGGTTCAACCTTGGGTTTCTTCACTAGAGCAACAGCTGATTTGCCGTTTCATGAAGTATCCCTTCTTGCCCTTGCCCTTCTTGAAACTAGTGGTTTCACTAACCATCAACAATTGATGCTCCTACTTGATTTCTACTTTCGCGGTGTCAAACATCGCGAGTATTTCAAGGATCATCATATATGTCCCTGATATATTGTAGTTCATCACGAAGCTCTAGCAGCTTGGTGGTAATGACTTCGGAGAAACATCACTGTCTCATCTGGAAGATCAACTGCCACTCAATTCAAATGATTGATGTACTCATACAATCTGAGCACAAGTTCAACAATTGAGCTTTTCTCCCTTAGTTTGCAGGCTAAGAAAATCGTCGGAGGTCTTATACCTCTTGACGTGGGCACGAGCCTGAAATCCCAATTTCAGCCCTCGAAACATCTCATATGTTTCGCGATGTTTCAAAAACCGTCTTTAGTGCCTCAACTCTAAACCGTTTAACTGAAGTATCACGTAGTTATCAAAACGTGTATGTCCGATGTTCGCAACATCCACAAACGACGTTTGGGGTTCAGCACACTGAGCAGTGCATTAAGGACATAAGCTTTCTACTTTCCGCATAATTGCTACTATCATCTTTCAACTATATTTTCTCTAGGAACATATCTAAATAGTGGAACTAAAGCGCGAGCTACGACATAATTTGCAAAATCCTTTTGACTATGTTCAGGATAATTAAGTTCATCTTATGAACTCCCACTCAGATAGACATCCCTCTGGTCATCTAAGTGATTACATGATCCGAGTCAACTAGGCCGTGTCCGATCATCACGTGAGACGGACTAGTCAACATCAGTGAACATCTTCATGTTGATCGTATCTTCTATACGACTCATGCTTGACCTTTCGGTCTCTGTGTTCCGAGGCCATGTCTGTAAATGCTAGGCTCGTCAAGTTAACCCTAAGTGTTTTCGCGTGTGTAAATCTGTCTTACACCCGTTGTATGTGAACGTAAGAATCCATCACACCCTATCATCACGTGGTGCTTAGAAGCGACGAACTTTAGCAACGGTGCACAGTTAGGGGAGAACACTTCTTGAAATTGTTTTAAGGGATCATCTTATTTACTACCGTCGTTCTAAGTAAACAAGATGCAAAAACATAATAAACATCACATGCAATTATATAGTAGTGACATGATATGGCCAATATCATATAGCTCCATTGATCTCCATCTTCGGGGCTCCATGATCATCATCGTCACCGGCATGACACCATGATCTCCATCATCATGATCTCCATCATCGTGTCTTCATGAAGTTGTCTCGCCAACTATTACTTCTACTACTATGGCTACCGGTTAGCAATAAAGTAAAGTAATTACATGGCGTTGTTTAATGACACGCAGGTCATACAATAAATAAAGACAACTCCTATGGCTCCTGCCGGTTGTCATACTCATCGACATGCAAGTCGTGAATCCTATTACAAGAACATGATCAATCTCATACATCACATATCATTCATCACATTCTTCTTGGCCATATCACATCACATAGCATACCCTGCAAAAACAAGTTAGACGTCCTCTAATTGTTATTTGCATGTTTTACGTGGCTGCTATGGGTTTCTAGCAAGAACATTTCTTACCTACGCAAAACCACAACGTGATATGCCAATTGCTATTTACCCTTCATAAGGACCCTTTTCATCGAATCCGTTCCGACTAAAGTGGGAGAGACTGGCACCCGCTAGCCACCTTATGCACCAAGTGCATGTCAGTCGGTGGAACCTGTCTCACGTAAGAGTACGTGTAAGGTCGGTCCGGGCCGCTTCATCCCAAAATACCGTCGAAACAAGATTGGACTAGTAACGGTAAGCATATTGAACAAAATCAACGCCCACAAATACTTTGTGTTCTACTCGTGCAAAGGATCTACGCAATAGACCTAGCTCATGATGCCACTGTTGGGGAACGTAGCAGAAATTCAAAATTTTCCTACGTGTCACCAAGATCTATCTATGGAGAAACCAGCAACGAGGGGAAGGAGAGTGCATCTACATATCCTTGTAGATCGTTAAGCGGAAGCGTTCATGAGAACGGGGTTGAAGAAGTCGTACTCGTCGTGATCCAAATCACCGGAGATCCTAGTGCCGAACGGACGCCACCTCCGCATTCAACACACGTACAGCCCGGTGACGTCTCCCACGCCTTGATCCAGCAAGGAGAGAGGGAGAGGTTGAGGAAGACTCCATCCAGCAGCAGCACAACGGCGTGGTGGTGATGGAGGAGCGTGGCAATCCTGCAGGGCTTCGCCAAGCACCGCGAGATATGAGGAGAAAGAGAGGGAGGGCTGCACCAACAGGCAGAGATTAGATCGCGTGTATTGGGCAGCCCCTAGGCCTCATATATATAGGGGAAGGGGAGGAGGGTGCGCCCCCTCCAGGGTTCCCACCCCTAGAGGGGCGGCAGCCCCAAACCCATCTATGGGTGGAGGCCACAAGGGGGGAGGAGAGGGAGGCGCAGGGAGTATGGGCCTTAGGGCCCATCTGCCCTTAGGGTTTGCCCCCTCTCCCCTTCTAGGCGCATGGGCCATGGTGGGAGGCGCCCTAGCCCACCTAGGGGCTGGTGCCTTCTCACACTTGGCCCATGTATGCCTCTGGGGCCCATGGCCCCCCCGGTCGACCACCGGACCCCTCCGGTGGTCCCGGTACATTACCGATAAACCCCGAAACCTTTCCGGTGACCAAAACAGGACTTCCCATATATAAATCTTTACCTCCGGACCATTCTGGAACTCCTCGTGACATCCGGGATCTCATCCGGGACTCCGAACAACATTCGGTAACCACATACAAGCTTCCTTTATAACCCTAGCATCACCGAACCTTAAGTGTGTAGACCCTACGGGTTCGGGAGACATGTAGACATGACCGAGACATTCTCCGGTCAATAACCAACAGTGGGATCTGGATACCCATGTTGGCTCCCACATGTTCCACGATGATCTCATCGGATGAACCACGATGTCAAGGACTCAATCGATCCCGTATACAATTCCCTTTGTCTAGCGGTATTATACTTGCCCGAGATTCGATCGTCGGTATACTGATACCTTGTTCAATCTCGTTACCGGCAAGTCTCTTTACTCGTTCCGTAACACATCATCCCGTGATCAACCCCTTGGTCACATTGTGCACATTATGATGATGTCCTACCGAGTGGGCCCAGAGATACCTCTCCGTTTACACGGAGTGACAAATCCCAGTCTCGATTCGTGCGAACCCAATAGACACTTTCGGAGATACCTGTAATGCACCTTTATAGCCACCCAGTTACGTTGTGACGTTTGGTACACCCATAGCATTCCTACGGTATCCGGGAGTTGCACAATCTCATGGTCTAAGGAAAAGATACTTGACATTAGAAAAGCTTTAGCATACGAACTACACGATCTTTGTGCTAGGCTTAGGATTGGGTCTTGTCCATCACATCATTCTCCTAATGATGTGATCCCGTTATCAACGACATCCAATGTCCATAGCCAGGAAACCATGACTATCTGTTGATCACAACGAGCTAGTCAACTAGAGGCTCACTAGGGACATATTGTGGTCTATGTATTCACACGTGTATTACGATTTCCGGATAATACAGTTATAGCATGAATAAAAGACTATTATCATGAACAAAGAAATATAATAATAACACTTTTATTATTGCCTCTAGGGCATATTTCCAACAAAATCCTGCCGAGTGGTGAGTCCGCCTCTCACTCAGGGGCTTAGCTGCAGCCCAGTGCTCTCCTAAGTTTGAAAAATCCTGCCGAGTGATGAGTCTGCCTCTCACTTGGGGGCTTAGCTGCAGCCCAGTGCGCGCCTAAGTTTAAGTTTGAAAAATCCTGCCGAGTGATTAGTCTGCCTCTCACTCGGGGGCTTAGCTGCAACCTAGTGCTCGCCTAAGTTTGAAAAACCCTGCCGAGTGTTGAGTCTGCCTCCCACTCGGAGGCTTAGCTGCAGCCGAGTGCTCGCCTAAGTTTGAAAACTCCTATCAAGTGGCAGGTGAGACTGTGGGTTGCCCACACCTTCCCCCCGGGGGCTTGCACCGTCAAGAAGAAGGACGAGATTGTGATGTGCAGCACTCGCCTAAGCTTGAAAATCCTACCGAGTGGTGGGCGACCCTCCCACTCGGGGGCTTAGCTGCAGCCCAACGCTCGCCTAAGTTTGAAAAATCCTACCGAGTGGTGAGCAACCCTCCCACTCGGGGGCTTAGCTGCAGCCCAGCGCTTGCCTAAGTTTGAAAAATCCTACCGAGTGGTGAGCAATCCTCCCACTTGGGGGCTTAGCTGCAGCCGAGCGCTCGCCTAAGTTTGAAAAATCTTACCAAGTGGTGAGCAACCCTCCCACTCGGGGGCTTAGCTGCAGCCCAGCGCTCGCCTAAGTTTGAAAAATCCTATCGAGTGGTGAGCAACCCTCCCACTCAGGTGCTT
>NC_041383.1:775383978-775499445 GCF_002162155.2 Triticum dicoccoides
AACCCTCCCACTCGGGGGCTTAGCTGCAGCCCAGTGCTCGCCTAAGTTTAAAAAATCCTACCGAGTGGTGAGCAACCCTCCCACTCGGGGGCTTAGCCGCAGCCTAGCGCTTGCCTAAGTTTGTAAAATTGTACCGAGTGGTGAGAAACCCTCCCACTCGGAGGCTTAGCTGCAGCCCTGCGCTCGCCTAAGTTTGAAAAATCCTACCGAGTGATGAGCAACCCTCCCACTCGGAGGCTTAGCTGCAGCCCTGCGCTCGCCTAAGTTTGCAAATTCCTACCGGGTGGTGAGCAACCCTCCCACTCGGAGGTTTTGCCGCAACATAACGCTCGCCTAAGTTCGAAAGATCTTACCGAGTGGCGGGTGAAGCTGCGGGTTGCCCACGCCCCCCCCGGGTACTGCATCGTCAAGAAGAAGGACAAGATTGTGTGCACCCAATGATTGGCCCCTCGCTGATGACAGGAACGTCAAGGCCATTGCTGAACACCTCGTTGCTGAGCTAATCAATGCTGCCAAGAGCTCATCCACGGGTCGACTGCTGACCCATCTTCAGCGCCTGCATTAAACAATGAGAAAACCGACCCAAGCGGAGAACAAACTTCACTCGAAGGCAAAGCCAACATATTCAAAGAAAAATCCAGAGTTTCCTAACCGCAGAATAAAAGTACTCGAGCACCAAGCCCGAAGGAGTTTTAATGATTACAAAATCACTCGGCATCCCAAGGCAAATAAAGGTGGGGCGTAAATTTTTTTTTAATCAGTCGGCGTGAGAAGGACTGGCCGGGTCGCAGAAGCTGTCGAGGTCAATGCTGTCGGCGATGCGAGTGGCTGCCTCGAGGAAGGTGTCCATGAAGTCCTGGAAAGAATGCTTCTTAGTATTTGCTACCTTGAGGGCCGCCAGCTTCTTGTCTTTAGCCTCCTTGCAGTGCACGCGAACAAGAGACAAGGCGACATCAGCGCCACAGCAGGCAGAAGACTTTTTCCACTCTTGCACTCGGTCAGGAATTTGGTTGAGTCGAGTCATCAGCGACTCAAGACTTTGAGGAAGTTCTGCCTGAGGCCAGAGTTCGGCGTCCACTCGGGCCATCGCGGCCTTCAGCCGAGCCAGATAGTCGACTGCACTGTCCAAGCATGACTTCAGCCGAAGCAAATTCATCGCAACTTCGTCTTTCATGGGACAGTTGATGGGGTCGAGACCTGTCTCGACCCGTCCAGTTTCAGCTTCGAAGTCCTGACAGAGTTCTGTTCCATCACAACAAATAATGAGTCGACAGTATTTCAAATCTCAGTCGGTGACAGTTATCTAACTGGACAGTCATACCTTCCAACTTCAAGACAAGCTTTGCCGCGAGTTGTTCCAAATGGGACTCCAGCTTGCCCGTCTTGGCCCTGAGACCGTCGACTTCAGTGGTCAGGTTCTCCTTGTCCTTCCTCAGTTGTTCGACCTCCTGATTGGTGTCTGAGACAACAATCTTCAGCTTCACGTTCTCCTCCTCCAATTTGCCGACTGAAGCTAGCTTCTAGTCTGCAAGCTTTGTCTTTTCGCGTGCTTCCTTCTAAGCGGCTGCCAGATCCAGGTCCTTCTGCTCCAAACCCTCCTTCATCCTCTCTAAAGAAACAACACTCTTCAGACGAGACTGAAGTTGGCGGTTTTCACTACGCACATCTGCTTATGTGAAGTCACTCGGCTCTAAGAGATTGAATGAAAAGCAGTAGAAAGTCTACTAAACAGACGATCGAATGATTACCTCCCATGATAGCCGTCTCTTCCTGAGCAGTCTGCAGATTCTTCTTGGCAAGTTCAAGGTCAAGTTCGACGCTGATATGTTTCTTCTTTAGCTCTGAAAGACGACCTCCAAGATTGCAAGACCTCTGTAGTCAGCAAAAGTGACATGTCAGTCGACAGAAATAAACGACATTGATGGGGAAGGGCTACTCTAAGACTACTGTCGAATCAAATATCCAGCGAGACACATTCTAAGACCTCAGTCGACTACTAGCAGTCGACCGTGGTCTCGGGGACTACACCCAGTGGGTGCACTCAGCGTGCCCCCACTGGTTCAGATCAATACTCAGCAGGGTCTGCCCAGTGTGAGTTCAAAAAAAAGAAGAGAGAGATACATTCTAAGACCTCAGTCAACTGCCAGCAGTCGACCGTGGTCTCGAGGACTACACCTAGTGGGTGCACTCAGTGTGCCCCCACTGGTTGAAATCAATACTCAGCAGGGTCTTCCCAGCGTGAGTCCAGACAGTCTAAAAAGATTCTACTCAAGTCGAGTGGAATGGAAAATTTCAAAGCTATAAGTAAAGAAACACCCCAGTGGGTGATTAGATACAAGACAACATTCAAAAGTTCAGTCGGAGCCTTGCTGACCTGAACATTGGCCTGAAGAGGAGTGCTGGCGTTGTAAGCCACTTGGCTAGCCTCGTGCACCACCTTCACCTGCTCCATGACAAGGTTCACCTGGCGCAGAGCTTCCCTAGCGGCACTCGGCGAATCATCCGGAGTCTGATAGTAGCAAAAAGTGATGGCTGCAAAGCAGCCTAGGTAGCCGCTAGGTCGGAGGTATGGAGCTGCACTGGAGCAGCAGGAGTCAATGCAGATGAGCCCGCTGGACGATCAGTCGTCAGCGGGCTGGCGAACGTGATGCTAGTCCGAACAGGCTCTCTGGAGCGTTCGACCACCGCCTCGAGCGCCGGCGTCGACTGAGGAATCTGAACTTCAAGCCTCCTCCTGCCAGCACTCCCACTCCTCCTCTTCCTCTCCTGTAGAGGCACTTCTTCTTCGTAATCAGGGAGCACAACAACTTCTTGCGGAACTGCAGAAAAGGAGAAAATGTCAGAAACTCTATCTATTGACAGTCTACACGACTCAACGAAGCTTGGCTGATCAGACTTACCGACTCGTGAGGTGGCTTCTTCGTCTCCTGGCGCCTTGTCGATGTCCATGTCAGTGGCAGCGGAGGTGGGACTGGAATGGCACATGAGTTAGTGGGTCAGCACAAGAAAGTCTTCAGTCGACTTACCAAAAACGCAAGCGAAATACTCACCCTGAAGCAACAGGGCCGTCCATCTTGATCCGTGGCACTGTCTTCCGAGCCTTGGGGGGAGCGACCTTAGGCTGCTTGGTCACCTTCTCCGTCGGCTCCAGAGTCGACGTCTGAGTGCGCTTCTGGGTAGTGGCACTCGGAGCCACACTCTTCACACGACCGCCAGACAGATCGTGTTGCTATTTGGATCGACGTTCAGAGCGCGGCGGCGAGTCGACCTCTTCCTCCTCGTCCGATTCCTTGCTCTCCTCCTCCTTCCTCTTCTTCCGGGGATTCCCACTCTCCACTCTCCTCCACACCGCCCTCCCCCTCCTGGTCCTGCACCAAGGCCTGTTCACCGTTGGGCATTGAGTGCATCTCAGTGAATACCTGCAAAGCAAATCGATCAAAACAAGAGTCAACAAACATCAAGTACAGTCGGAACGCAAGCGGAAAACAGTCTGAACAGAGAATGTACCTTGTCGGATGGGTTGTCACTTCCGAAAGGGGCAACTCGCCTGGATCCTTTAGGGTTGTCTTGATTGCCCGTGATACCCTTCAACCACAAGGCCACGGTGTCGAGCGACACTTCTTCTGGATGGACCCGAGCGGCGTCGTCCGGTCCGGAATACAACCACATCGGGTGATCACGGGCCTGAAGAGGCTGGATACACCGACTGAGGAACACCTCCAACAAGTCCAAGCCAGTGACACCATCATTGATGAGCTAGACCACTCGGTCTAAAAACATCCTCGTCTCCATGGTCTCAGCAGCAGTAACTTTCAGTGGAGCAGGAGTCTGGACACGGTCGAATGAAAAAGGAGGAAGACCGGTCGACTAACCTGGAGCCGCAACGTCCTGGCAGTAGAACCAGGACGATTGCCAACCCCTAACAGATTCAGGAAGGGTCACAACAGGGAAAGCACTCCTATTCCTCTTTTGGATATCTAGGCCCTCGCACATTTGGATAACGTGGGTTTTCGAGTCACTCAACTTCACCTTTTTTACCGACTGGCAACGAATGGTGAAGATGTGTTTGAAGAGACCCCAGTGCGGTCGACACCCTAAGAAGTTCTCGCACATCGACACAAATGCGGCTAGGTATGTGATGGTGTTGGGGGAAAAGTGGTGGAGCTGTGCCCCAAAGAAGTTCAGAAACCCACGAAAGAAAGGGTGCGGAGGACGCGATAAATCCCAGTCGACATGAGTGGCAAGCAAGACACACTCACCCGATCGAGGTTGTGGCTCCGTCTCCCCCTTCGGCAACCTCGCCGCCCCCTTGGCAATCAGCCCGGACTCCTCCAGGTCGGCTAGATCCTCCTGCCGGACCGAAGACCGGATCCAATCGCCTTGGATCCAGCCCGGCGGCAGCCCTGAGTGCGACGACGATCCACGGATCGGTTTCTTGCCCTTCGCCGCCCCCGTCTCCTTCTTAGCGCGCTCTAGCGCCACTGTCTTGTCCTTCACCATGGCGAGAAAGCGTCGGTATCAGAGGCGGAGGCGCTTGATGTGGCGGAGAAGCGGAGAAGAAAGAAGAAGCAGGCGTGCGCAGTGCAAGCACCCTGGCCCCGTCGCCTTATAAAGGGTCACTTCCAAGTGACTGATGCGTGGGGCCGAGCAATCCCATCAAATCCTGCTACAGTTGCGCACATCGAACATGGCGAAAAAGGCGGCGCGATGATCGAGGCGTCGCTACTTATCCGGGCCCCCCTTTTTTCGGCGCCCTCCAGCCTACGCGCTCACCTAAAATTTTGTATCCCGCGGAATCCGGGATTCCCCGCGGGCAATCGCGCCCGATGTCAGTGTCAAAACCGGCGGATCTCGGGTAGGGGGTCCCGAACTGTGTGTGTATGCGGATTGTAACAGGAGACAAGGGACACGATGTTTTTACCCAGGTTCGGGCCCTCTCGATGGAGGGAAAACCCTACTCCTGCTTGATTAATATTGATGATATGGGTAGTACAAGAGTAGATCTACCACGAGATCAGAGAGGCTAAACCCTAGAAGCTAGCCTATGGTATGATTGTTGTTCGTCCTACGGACTAAAACCCTCCGGTTTATATAGACACCGGAGAGGGCTAGGGTTACACAGAGTCGGTTACAATGGGAGGAGATCTACATATCCGTATCGCCAAGCTTGCCTTCCACGCCAAGGAAAGTCCCATCCGGACACGGGACGAAGTCTTCAATCTTGTATCTTCATAGTCCAGGAGTCCGACCAAAGGTTATAGTCCGGGCATCCGGACACCCCCTAATCCAGGACTCCCTCAGTAGCCCCTGAACCAGGCTTCAATGACGACGAGTCCGGCGCGCTGATTTTCTTCGGCATTGCAAGGCGGGTTCCTCCTCCGAATACTTCATAGAAGATTTTGAACACAAGGACAGTGTCCGGCTCTGCAAAACAAGTTCCACATACCACCGTAGAGACAATAATGTACAAATCTAATCTGCTAACGTATTCCGCGGCATGACATTATGCCACGGCCAAGCCTTTATTCGAATCGTTTTACTGTCCCTCCTCAGCGTGTTTAGCGAGGCGGTTTCCTTGGCACGTCTTGTCAAAGCAGAGATCGTGTCTCCTTATTCCGGGATTCTCATCAATACGGGCATGGGTAACCCAACCATGCCATTAATCATGGTGCTTGGGAGATAAGCGAGTTTTACCAGGCTGGTGGGGGCACATAGTTTCGTCTACCCATATAAGGGGATAAGGATCCACCTTTTTCATCTATGCCTTCTTCCTCCTTCGCTTATCCATTTCCATGCACTCGAGCTCCAGCGCCCAAGTCCGCACTTCCCACCTCAACCTTCTCCAGCCATGTCCGGAGCGGGAGGCAGGTGGATGGCCTCCTCCGTCGTGGAGGGGCACATCAAAAAGTTGAGGAAAGCCGGATACTTGTCCAACGACATCACGCACCGGCTTCCAGACGAGGGGCAGCTCATCCCCACCCCCAGGCCCCATGATAGGGTGGTGTTCCTCCCCCATTTCCTCCGCGAACTGGGCTTCCCACTCCACCCATTTGTCCGGGGGCTCATGTTCTACTACGGCCTGGATTTCCACGATCCGGCCCCGAACTTCATCCTCAATATCTCGACGTTTATCGTCGTGTGCGAGGCCTTCCTCCGCATGAAGCCCCACTTTGGCTTGTGGCTGAAGATCATGAATGTCAAGCCGAAGGTAGTGGGCGGCCGGCAAGCGGAGTGTGGAGGCGCCATGGTGGGCAAGATGCCCAATGTCACATCGCTCGAGGGATCCTTTGTGGAAACCATCAAAGGGTGGCAATCGGGGTGGTTCTACATCATCGAGCCGCGTGACCCTGAATGGCCAGCGGCCCCCGAATTCCAGTCTGGCATCCCCACATGGCTCACCTCCTGGAAAGAGACGGGCCTGTCATGGGGTAATTCGGGAGAGCTGACCGGACTCCAAACCTGCGTCCAAAACTTGGTGGACAAGAAGGTTAAACTTGTCAACGTAGTCCAGGTCATGCTGCTCCCCCGGATCCTCCCGTGTAAACGACGGGCTTTTAAATTGTGGGAGTTCGACCCGGTCCAGCACCAAACTTTGTCCAGGCTCTTCGACACAACACACGAGGATGCCTGGAAGGTGCTATTCAAGGGCGCCGAGGTTCCCCCTCCCATTACCGAGGATCGTGGATTTTGCGTGAAGCACCAAGCCAGCGTAGTAAGCTTGTTTTACCCTTCACGGGATAGTTGTTTTTCATAGTTTGACTCTATTCGGGATCTAAGCTCCCATTCCTTTGACATGATTGGCAGAAGAAGTCCGGACAGATAGACTGTCCGGCTCCTTTGCCCGAAGGCCCAGCAGATGCCCGCTTGGTGAAGCTGCTGGTCCCGGCACCTCACGTGGTGCCGGAGAAGAAGGCCAAGAAGAAGACCACGGGAACTCGAAAGAGTTCCCGGCGCCTGGTAGTGTCGGATTCATCGTCCGATGACTCCGAAGCACACTCCTCCCACGAAGGCGAGGAGGGGGAAGAAGAGGCCTCTCCCCCTCCAATGGGGGGAGGAAAGAAAAGGAAGGCCGCCCCAACTAGGGGGGCAGGAGGGTCCAAGAAGGGAAAGACCCTTCCTCCGGACTACTCCACCAACACCGACGACGGTGAAGAGGAGTGGCCATCCAGGGCCAAGCCCCTGGAAAAATCGTAAGTATCCGGATACCTGAATAACTCATGGCGTTCCTTTATTGCAGAGTATCTTGATGCTGAATATAATCATGCAGTCCGCCCAAGGCCCGGCTCGACGCTTCGTCGAGCGGCTCCCTGGATTCCTTGGATGTGAATAGTCTTTCACTCCCGACCGCTACCTCCCCTCGCCCTATGGACGATGCCGAGGTGGAGTCCCAAAAGGGGCCAAGCCAGGAGGAGGTGGTCCTGGAGGCGCTGCAAGGCGACCTCCCGGACTCCAGGCGCAAAGGGGATGAAACCCCAAAGGGCTCTAAGTCCGGCCCTGGGCCGGATACCGCACCGGAACCTTCAGTGGTTCCGGAGTCTGGCAGGCGGTCCCCTAGTAAGAAGGGCAAGCCTGCGACGCCGGTGACCTCCATCCAACCGGAGGCACCGAACAATTTGCTAGAGGTGCTTAACGGTGCCTCCATCGACGAGGAGCACCACACTATTATGAGTGCGGTGATCCAGAAGGTTCAGTCCGCCAAGAGCAGGCTGACGGAAGCCTGTGCCAACCTTCTAACAGGCTTTGAGGTATGTTTTAAGATATGTAAAAATATTACCGCATAGACAGTAGCCCCTGATGCTTAGTTTGGTCTTCGAAAAGAAAAGCCAGACTGAGGATCTAAAAAGATATACGTAGGAGTCTAACATAAGTATGTCAATATGGGAATGTAGGCTGCGCTACTGACCTCTGCCGCACTGACTGTGGAGGTCGATGCATTAAAGCAGAGCCTCGAGCGGTCTGAGAACGAGGTCGACCTTGCCAAGAAGCAGCTCGAGGACAAGGAAGGTAAGTAATACCTGATGTAAGTATATATAAAAAGATCTTGTTGCAAATAATGACAGGACCAACATGGTTATTTCAGGGGCCACAACCGAGGTGGCGACCCTGAAGGAAGCGCTGTCCAAGGCCGAAGACAATGCAACCGTGGAGCGCACCGAGTGAGAAAAGCAGGAGGCGCGGGTGGCGGAGGTGCAGCAAGAGCTCCACGCTCTTGTGAAAAAACATGAGAGTTTGGAGCTTGACTCAAAGACTCAAGAGTCCGAGCTTGCCGCGGCCCTTGAGAGCGCCAAATCTGCCAAGGCCGAAGCCCAAAAAGCCCTCCAGGAAATTGAAGCCCAAGAAGCCCAAAGCAAGCACGTGAAAGTGAATTACATGTTACTTACTCGAGTCCGGAGCTCTCCAGGAGCATCCGCAGATCTGCCCCGCAGTGTGTCCGACGCTGCCGCATTCTACCGAGTCGAGGAAGGGAGCTCGACGGAGAAGGTGTTCTGGTCCCAATATGTTGAGGCCGGACACCCGGTGCCCTTGAGCGACCAGCTGAAGCAGCTGGTCGAGCTCCATAAGGTAGCATAACAGGCCATGAAGGGCCTTATAGTCTGGCTTTGGCCTGGGGAGGTCATGCGTGGGAGCTACTTTGGGCTGGTGAGGCGGCTGGTGGATGCCTGTCCATGGCTTGAAGTCATCAAGCGTTCCGTGTGCATCGAAGGCGCCCGTAGGGCCCTTGCCCGTGTTAAAGTACACTGGGGCAAGCTGGATGCTGAGAAGCTGGTGACAGATGGGCCACCGGAGAAGAAGGAGCATCGCAAGCCCGAGATGTATTATGAGGCCGTCCTGAAGGGTGCCCGCCTTGTGGTGAATGAGTGTTCCAAGGATGTAATTTTTCAGTAAACTTGCTCGTGTTTAGCCTGTGCGCTGAAAACTTGTTCATATGCGCTAAGCAACGCTTTTTGAATTTAAAATATTACCGTGTGTGCGGACGTTTATCAAATCTGAGAGATGGCGAGTCATCGGCTTCTACCCCCATGCCACGAGTGCTGGGGTGTTCGGGATAAACCTGAGCGCTCTTGTTCCCATTCTTGGGTCCTTCGAGGGAGGCGCTCAGCACAACGAACAAGGCAATCGGACTATAATGCTTTATCACTCTCACTTAGCCATAGAATTCTATAATTTTAAATTTCGGCGAAGCCCCTAGTATTCGGAAGACCGAGTTCGGGGCGCTATCCACGCCTAGGCCAGAAAAAGCCATCTCCTCGCTCTAAGCGGCATAAGTCTTTAGGGACTCGAAAACCTCTCGAACAGTGACCGGCTGTCACCCTATCATGATAGTCAGTTTTAGCTTTCTCTACTGAGGTGCTTAACCCAGCTCAACTGGGGCACAATCGCAGTAGTACTCCCAACGCTACCTTAGCCGATATAACGGAACGTAAGGTACCAAAAAATGGCAGCCGGGCAAACCCAACTATTGACCCAAGACATGATTCAGAGCCGATGCATATAATGCTATAAGTTCGGGGTGCCGCACTCGTGAGAGTGTTCGGACTTCTCACACCATATTCTGGGGTACTTAAGCCCCTGGTGTATTGGCCGTACCAAAGTGTACGGTTGCATAATGTCATAAATGAACATATTTACATAAAAAGTGAATGCAATAACAGCCAAGAGCTATGTATTGTTTATTAAAAGGCTGCTGTGAAAGCAGAACGATACAAATAGTGCGATAAGCAAGAGATGGGATTATTTGACATGTCCCCCTCCAGGGACAAGCTGCGGGACTTTTATGTAAGACAGGTATTTAGCTCGTTATAGAGACCACCTGGACATCAGATGTAGCTTGCTGCCTCCCTGGCTGTTGCATCGTGTGTTCAGCAATTGTACTGTCGGACAGGCCTTCCGGAGAGTGGAGTCCTGAAAGTAAGAAAAAAATAAATGACAAAATCGGGAGCCCCTAGTGCGGTTGAGCCGCATTGCGGGCGTGCCGTGGTTGTGCCCCTCCCCTTATGCCCATGGTATTTCCAGAGCGTAATTATGTACGTGTAGTACTGGTTTCGCAATTTCGCGAGGGCTGGGGTTGGGGACGCACTGCTACACTTGCTCGGAACGTGCCAGGCGGTCTTGCTGTAGGTTACTTCGGGCGCGCTTGACGGTGTCCGGACGTTTAATAGCTGGACTGGAGAATTGCCTTGAGAGGCTACTTTGTACTTCCGCCGTGAGGGCTGTCGTATGCTCCTCCATTCGGAGAGAGCGTTCGGTGTTTCCATTCACCGTAATGACTCCTCGAGGGCCTGGCATCTTGAGCTTGAGGTATGCATAGTGAGGCACCGCATTGAACTTTGCAAATGCGGTTCGTCCGAGCAGCACGTGATAGCCGCTGCGGAACGGGACTATGTCGAAGATTAACTCCTTGCTTCGGAAATTATCCGGGGATCCGAAGACCACTTCGAGCGTAACTGAGCTTGTATAGCTGGCCTCTACACGTGGTATGACGCCTTTAAAGGTCGTCTTTGTGGGTTTAATCCTTGAGGTGTCTATGCCCATTTTTCGCACTGTATCCTGATAAAGCAGGTTCAGGCTGCTGCCGCCGTCCATAAGGACTCTAGTGAGGTGAAATTCATCAATGATTGGATCTAGAACCAATGCGGCAAATCCGCCATGGCGGATGCTAGTGGGGTGGTCCCTTCGATCAAAAGTGATCGGGAGGAGGACCATGGGTTGAACTTTGGGGCGACTGGCTCCAACGCATATACGTGCCTGAGTGCACGCTTCCGTTCCCTTTTGGGGATGTGGGTTGCGTATATCATGTTCACCGTCCGCACTTGTGGGGGAAAGCCCTTCTGTCCCCTATTGTTCGGTGTCCGGGGCTCCTCCTCGTCATCGCTATGCAGCCCCTTGTCTCTGTTTTCGGCGCTTAACTTGCCTGCCTGCTTGAACACCCAACAATCCCTGTTGGTGTGATTGGCTGGTTTTTCGGGGGTGCCGTGAATCTGGCACAAGCGATCGAGTATTCGGTCCAAACTGGACGGGCCTGGAGTACTTCTTTTGAATGGCTTTTTCCGCTGACCGGGTTTAGAGCCTCGAAATCTGGCATTAACTGCCGTATCCTCAGCATTGTCGCTGTTAATGCGGCGCTTGTGTTTGTTGCGACGCGACCTGCCATTGTTGTCCTTGATATCCGAATTACCAGGGTTCTTGGTCATGTTATTACTACGAGCTAGCCAGCTGTCTTCTCCCGCGCAAAAGCGGGTCATGAGTGTTGTGAGAGCTGCCATGGATTTCGGCTTTTGCTGTCCTAGGTGCCGGGCAAGCCATTCGTCACGGATGTTATGTTTGAAGGCTGCGAGGGCCTCTGTGTCCGGACAGTCGACTATTTGATTTTTCTTAGTTAGGAACCGTGTCCAGAATTGGCTGGCCGATTCCTCTGGTTGCTGAATGATGTGGCTTAGGTCATCGGCGTCTGGTGGTCGCACATAGGTGCCCTGGAAATTGTCGAGGAATGTGGCTTCCAGGTCCTCCCAGTAGCCAATTGACTCTGCTGGCAAGCTGTTGAGCCAATGCCGACCTGGTCCTTTAAGCTTGAGTGGGAGGTATTTGATAGCATGTAGATCATCACCGCGGGCCATGTGGATATGAAGGAGATAGTCCTCGATCCATACCGCAGGATCTGTTGTGCCATCGTATGATTCGATGTTTACGGGTTTAAAACCCTCGGGGATTTGATGATCCATTTCTTCATCTGTGAAGCATAGTGGGTGTGCGGCGCCTCTGTACTGGGCTATATCACGACGTAGCTCAAATGAGCTTTGTCTGCTGTGTTCGGCCTGGCTGTATTTACTATATAAGGCATGACGGTTATCGTCACATGTCGTGGGGCACCCACGCGATCCATAGATCGATCTTGTTTGCCTTGCCTTGTCCTCCAATATGTCTCGCAGGTCTAGCGCATTTCCCTGTGCCTTGGTATTTTTTGAGCGACGCCGAGGTGCGGCTTGAGTGGATGGTTGAGAGGCCTCTCTGTCACGGCCACGAGGTGGCCGGTCGGCCGTGTTGTGCGCTGGTGATGTAGGTTTAGGTGCTTCCTCCTCTAATCGGGGTAGAAGCCCGCGCTTTGGGTAGCTCTTGGAGGGGCGTTTGAGTTCGTACTCTTCGGCCACAAGGACTTCAGTCCATATGTCGGCTAGCAAGTCTTGGTCAGCTCTAAGCTGCTGCTGCTTTTTCTTGAGGCTGCTCGCCGTGGCCCTAATCCTGCATTTGAAACGCTCTTGTTCGACGGGATCCTCAGGCACGGCGAATTCGTCGTTGTCGAGGCTTGCCTCGTCTTTGGAGGGAGGCATGTAATTATCGTCCTCCACCTCTCTGTCTGCCGCTCTCTCGTGAGGGCTGGCTTCTCCATCCTCCTGTGCTGAATCCTGCTAGAGGGGTGAGGGAGTTCTGGATTAGGGGGTGTCCGGATGGCCGGACTATGACCTTTGGCCGGACTCCAGGACTATGAAGATACAATATTGAAGACTTCGTCCCATGTCCGGATGGGACTTTCCTTGGCGTGGAAGGCAAGCTTGGCGATACGATATGTAGATCTCCTCCCATTGTAACCGACTCTGTGTAACCCTAGCCCTCTCCGGTGTCTATATAAACCAGAGAGTTTTAGTCCGTAGGACGAACGACAATCATACCATAGGCTAGCTTCTAGGGTTTAGCCTCTTTGATCCCGTGGTAGATCTACTCTTGTACTACCCATATCATCAAGATTAATCAAGCAGGAGTAGGGTTTTACCTCCATCGAGAGGGCCCGAACCTGGGTAAAAACATCGTGTCCCTTGTCTCCTGTTACCATCCGCCTAGACGCACAGTTCGGGATCCCCTACCCGAGATCCGCCGGTTTTGACACCGACATTGGTGCTTTCATTGAGAGTTCCTCTAGGTCGTCACCTTTAGGCCCGATGGCTTCTTCGATCATAAACCACGACGCGGTCCAGGGTGAGACTTTTCTCCTTGGACAGATCTTCGTATTCGGCGGCTTTGCATTGCGGGCCAATTAACTTGGCCATCTGGAGCAGATTGAAAGCTACGCCCCTGGCCATCAGGTCAGATTTGGAAGTTTAAACTACACGGCTGACATCTACGGAGACTTGATCTTCGACGGATTCGAGCCACAGCCGAGCGTGCCGCACTGTCACGATGGGAATGATCTAGCTCTGCCGCCGGATAGTGCCCAGAGCGCCGCTCAGGTGTCCGCTCCGACCCTTAGCTCGGAGCCGACTGCGCCGGTCGGGGACGGGTGGCTGGACGCCGCCTCGGGGGCTGCAATCTCTACGGCGATCGAGCCGAACACCAATCTTGTCCTTGGCGGAGCTCGTGACTCCAAGGTGCCGGACTCCTTTCCGGACTCCGAATCTTCCGCACCCCTCCCGATTGAACCCAATTGGGCTCCGATCATGGAGTTCACTTCCGCGGACATCTCTCAACACTCTCCCTTTGGCGACATCCTGAATTCACTAAAGTCTCTCTCAGGAGAGCCCTGCCGGACTATGGTCAGCAAGGTTGGGATGTGGACGACGAAGAAATTCGAATCCCACCCACCACCCACCTCATAGCCACTATCGACGATTTAACCAACATGCTCGACTTCGACTCTGAAGACATCGACGGTATGGACGCTGATGAAGAAGACGAACAAGAACCAGCGCCTATAGGGCACTGGACAACCACCTCATCCCACGATGTATACATGGTGGACACACCTAAAAGAAACAACGACGAGGATCAAAAGGGCTCCATGAGGGATCGTTCCCTCGAAAAGCAATCAAAGCGGCGGCGGAAGCGCCGCGCCAAACCCCACCTCGACAGAGACCCAGCCATAGAGCAGGACAAACCGACAGACGACGAACATGCCATCGAGCAACCGTCCGAACAGGGCAACTTGGATAAACAAACCGAACAACCCGTCCCCAGCGAAGATAATAGTTCGGACGACCTCACACCGGACAAGTTGCTGGAGAAGAACCTCCTCCACCAAAGGCTCATCGCCACTGCGCATAGCCTGAAAAAGCAGAAGCAGAAGCTCAAAACAGCGGAAGATGTACTCAGAATCAGATGGGGCAAAGTACTCAACACCGCACACAAGTACGGCGACAGTCACCACACAAAGATCTATCCGAAGCGAAAATTACTACCGGAATTTGATGAGGAGGCCTTAGAGCCCCCACAGTCAAAAAACAAGGAAGCCACTAGGTCGGATAGATGACCCCATGACCGACATCAAGCAGCAAAGGGCGCCGCACTCAATCTAGCATGCGATCCGCACAAGGATTCACATCAAAAAGACGGCCCAACTAGATCTATCTACGGGCCAAGAAAGCAAGCTCTAGTAAGCAATGCAACGCAACAAATATCCGAACATCGCGGCACACCCAAATACAGGGGCGCCACATATCCCCTATGTTTCACCGACGAGGTGCTGGACCATGAATTTCCAGCGGGATTCAAGCCCGTAAACATAGAGGCATACGACGGAACAACAGATCCTGGAGTCTGGATTGAGGATTATATCCTCCACATACACATGGCTAGAGGAGATGACCTCCACGCCATAAAATACTTACCCCTCAAGCTCAAAGGGCCAGCCCGGCATTGGCTTAAAAGCCTTCCCGAAAACACCAGAGGAAGTTGGGAAGAGCTCGAGGATGCTTTTCGGGCAAATTTTCAAGGGACCTATGTCTGACCTCCGGATGCAGACGATCTAAGTCATATAACTCAACAACCCGGAGAGTCAGCCCGGAAACTCTGGAACAGATTTCTTACTAAAAAGAATCAGATAGTCGACTGTCCGGACGCCGAAGACCTAGCAGCCTTCAAACATAGCTTTCGAGACGAATGGCTCGCCAGACACCTCGGCCAAGAAAAGCCAAGAACAATGGCCGCATTGACAAGCCTCATGACCCGCTTTTGTGCAGGAGAGGATAGCTGGTTGGCAAGAAGCAGCACCAGCGACCCAAGTACATCCTAAGTCAGAGATGGAAACGGGAAACCGCGCCATAGCAAGGAACAACGCCGGATCAAGGATAACAGCCCGAAGAGCACGATAGTCAACACCGGATTCAAAAGTTCTCGGCAGAATCAGAAAAAGCCGCCCCCAAAGATAATAGGGACAAGCTATCTAACCTCAACAAAATCTTGGACAAAATATGCCAAATCCACAGTACTCCCGGGAGGCCTGCAAACCACACCCACAGAGACTGTTGGGTCTTCAAGCAATCCGACAAACTCAACGCCGAACACAAGGGGCTCGACATACCAAGCGAGGATGACGACGAACCCCACAAGCAGAGCACCGGAGAACAAAAGAAGTTCCCGCAAGAAGTCAAAACAGTAAATTCACTTCGTGTGACAAAAGGGAAAAATAGAGTGGCGCCTAGGGAGATACGCGCCATACGGCCTGTCCAAGAGGAGTCCCGCCACTGGTTGTTACAACCAATCACTTTCGATCATCATGATTACTCTAGAGGTATCCGGAACGCACGCTGGACTGCCTTGGTCTTAGATCCGATAATTGATAGACTCCACTTTACACAAGTCCTAATGGACGGCGACAGTGATCTAAACCTGCTATATCAGGACACAATCCGCAAAATGGGGATAAACCCAGCAATAATTCGCCATGGCAACACTTCCTTTCAGGGGGTCACGCTAGGCCCAGTTACCCATTGTATGGGTTCCCTCTTGTTAGAAGTTATGTTCGGCTCCCCCGACAACTTCCGAAGCGAAAAGCTAACCTTCCACATCGCCCCATTCATAAGTAGCTATCAAGCACTACTGGGACGCGAAGCTTTCGCCCGCTTTAATGCAATACCGCATTATGCATCCCTTACACTCAAAATGCCCGGTCCACGTGGCATCATCTCATTAAAGGGAAATATCGAGTGTTCCTCGAGCGCGGACGATGGTGCGGCTGCCTTGACAGCCGCACACTAAATCAGCTTTACTAGTTAGAGCACCTAAACAGGTCGTTCATGACCCCGGACATGGCTTGACGAGTCCGGCATAAACATACAAAGGCTTAATAGCCGCATACCCCTGTACAAGGGGCTCCGCGTGTTTACACCAAGAGACCATAAAGCTCAATTCTACCCATTTTCTGTATTATACTTTGTTTATTTTAACATAGATTTCTCGCACGATTGGTTTCAACTAAGTTCCTCTCTTTTACAGACGAACACCGTGCTACACCCGTCCAGGATACGGCACAACGGAGACACAGGTGCAGACATGTAGTAGGGACCCGTTTCAAGGATTCTTTTCAGATTAAGACCCTACGTAAACCTTTTTTACTGTCTCTTGTTGATAACATCCCCCGATTTTTTGCTATAACCGAGGACGAGGCTGGCGTCTTGGCATGTGGCCACGCCAGAATTTGCGCGTACCTGGACACCAGGGGCTTCTTACCAAGGGCTTTTGTTCGACCCATTTTCATAAAGACCGAATACCTTAGGGAGTGTTCGGCGTCGCGAGTTTGGCCTTATATGCATCAGCTCCGAATCATGTCTTTGGTCAAAAGTTGGGTTTGCCGACTCCTGTGTTTTGCTGCCTTACATTCCGCTCTATCGGCTAAGGCGGCACCAGGAGAACTACTGCGATTGTGCCCCGGTTTGGCCAGGCGAGCACCTTAGTAGAGAAAGCCGAAAACTGACTGTCATGATATAGCGAGAGACTAGTCAACCACTCGATGACTTGCCGGAATCTTTAGGATTCCTCCGCATTAACGAAGGGCCGTTTCCCGGTCAGGCACACATGCGCCCCGAATTCGGGCGAGCGCAGTGCCCCTAGGGGCTATTCAATAGCCCCACTATCAAACTCCTATGGCTAAGTGAAAGTGATAAAGCATTATAGTCCGGTTGCCTAGTTCGCTGCGCTATCACCTCCTTTATAGGACCAAGATGTTGGATCAAGTGTGAAAATTGCCTTCTGCAAACACCCCCGCATTATATGTGTGGGGGCTGAAGCCAACGACTGCCATCTTTCAGGTTATATACACATATACATTGATGGCCGCACATGATGTATTCTAATTCTTGAAAGCACAAGTATAAAAAGCTTTTATATTCCATCAAAACATTGTTTTACAATAGCACATGTTATTCGAACACAACATCCTTCGAGCACTGTGTCTCTATTAAACGAGCGCCCTGCAGAACTTCCTCAAAATAGTGCTTGGCAGGTACTCGGCTTTCATCTGAATCCTGGGATGCAACAACACTGGCCTTCATCTCCGCCCAGTATGTCTTCACACGGGCAAGAGCCATCTATGCACCCTCTATGCATGCTGACCTCTTCATTGCATCAATATGGGGCACCGTACCAAGGAACTGCTGCACCAAGCTAAAATAACTCTTCGGCTCGGGCCCTTTCGGCCACATATGACTCACGACATGCTTCATGGCGAGTCCGGATAGCCTGTTCAGCTCCGCCCATGCGGCCAAACGATCGGATATCGAAAGTGGGCACTCTGGATTGTGGAACCGCGACCAAAACAGTTCTTCCAATTCGTGGTCATCTAGACCCCAGAAGTGTTCGGTCGCGTCCGCGGCACTCGCCGCCAAATCCAGATAAGTGTTCGCCGCACTCCACTTCCGGTCCAATGGAGCATACTTAGGATCCCCGAACTTCATCTGCAGCATATAGGGCTTTCCAGCCGTGATATCTCCGGCCTGACGTAGCTCCTCCTTCATAGCTCTCATGGCAGAGTGAGTGTCCTTGGCCTCGGCAGTGACCTTTTCTAGGTCCTTCTGTGCCACCCTATCTTCTTTTTCAAGAAGCTTACAACGGCCGGTAACATCCTTCAATTTTACAGCCATCTCGGCCATTTCTTTCTTGCTCTGGCAGTGAGCAGCCTATTCGGCTTTTAGCTCTTCAGCCGCCTTTAAGGCAGCCGCATTGCTTTTCCTGACTTGCTCCTTGGCTCGGGCAAGTTCCGCCCAAAGGTTCTCCACGGCAGCGGCACCATCTGCATTAAGCACACATGTTACAAGGTACGAGCATCAAGCTCCTCTTACCAGATGTCTTCAGAGACATTACATACCTTGTGCCTTGTCCAGCCGCTCATTGACAAGCGCGATGTCGGCATCTGCCATGTCAAGTTGCCGCTTTAGCTCGCCAAATTCATCAGTCCGGCTAGCCACCGAACACCTCGCCACCTACATAGGAAAGGCGACATATTATACATGGGATTATGATCCTCTGGGCGCCGTCATTTTTGCCAATGCACAGAGTCTCAGGGGCTACTATCTATACAGGACGCATTTTATATATGCGGATCTGTCGAAAGGTACATCATTTCGCGTACCTCAAAACCTGTCAGTAAACTCCTGGCGGCCTCGTGCAATCCGCTTTCCGCGGATGAAATCCTTCCAATCACCGTGTTCATCAACACACGGTGTTCTTCTGAGATAGACGCTCGCCGTTGCAGATCCTTCAGCTCCTCTGACCATGCACCGGACAGTGCCGGACTCGTCCGCAAACCTTTTTCTAAGGCCAGATTCGAAGAAACCCTCCGAGACGACACCTCGGGGTCGTCCGCCTCACAAGAAGGTACAGCTAGGGGAGGCGTTCCGCTCTCCATCATCTCCGGACGAAGATCCCCTGAAGATGAGCTCTGCTGAGAAGGGTTGAGATCCGAACTACAAGGTAAAATTTTGGTTATCTTCCTCAGAAATAAAACAGGGATGTCTCTCATTTTAAAACCCCTCTCTTTACTTACGGCTCAATGGAGAGCTGATCCCCTTGGGAGCGCAATGCGGTCGGGGCGCCCTCCGGCGCCGGACCCTCTGACGAAGATTTCTTCCCCCGCTTCGAGGCCATCGCCTCCGGGTCTTCAGAGGCGATCCTTTTCTTTCCCTGGTTAGAGGAATTCTCGATTCCTCCTTTCCTGATAGCCTCCTTTGCGGAGGCGGTAGCTTCTTGGTTCCCCTCTTCGCCTTCTTCCGAAGGCGCAACCTCCAGCATCTTGGTTAACACGGGATCCGGCGTGGTCTCGGGGAGGGGGCCCGAACACCTGATAAGCTTTGCTTTCTCTATCCACTCCTGTTTAAAGGATAGCTCTTTTAAAGGGAAATTTTATGATAAACATACGGGTAGCGTGTCCGGGTACAGGGCTACTTACTTGAGTGTCTGGGTGATTGCAGCTCAGACCTGCGTTGTCGGACGAGTCCGGACACATTGCTTGTGATCCGAAGAACAATTTATACATCTCCAGGGGCGTTGTGCCCATAAAATATTGGAGGACTCATGGTCCTTCCGGATTAAATTCCCACAGGCGGAGGGGGCGACGTTTGCAGGGCAGTATGCAGCGAATCAGCATAACCTGCGCCACTACGGCCAAATTGATATATCTTTCTAGGGGATCTCGAATGCGGCCCTGCAGCAGGGGCACGTCTTTGGACGGCCCCTAGTTAAGCCCTTCATTGACCCATGACGCTAGCCGTGGTGGGGGACCTGAGCGAAAAGTGGGTGGCGCCACCCATGTGGTGCCCCTGGGAGCCGTGATGTAAAACCACTCTCGTTGCCATAAGCCGAACTCCTCTTGAAAAGAGCCCTCGGGCCAGGGAGCGTCGGCAATCTTGCTTATAATAGCACCTCCGCACTCAGTGCGCTGCCCCTCGATTATCTTCGGTTCTACCTTGAAGGTCTTAAGACACAGTCCGAAGTGGGGAGTAATATGGAGGAAGGCATCACACACGACAATGAACGATGAGATTTGGAGGATGAACTCCAGAGCTAAGTCGTGAAATTCCAGCCCGTAATAAAACATGAGCCCCCTCACGAAGGGATCAATCGGGAAGCCTAGCCCCCGAAGGAAGTGAGATGTGAACACCATGCTCTCACCGGGCTGGGGAGTGGGGATAGCCTACCCCAGAGCAGGCAGCCTATACGAGATTTCGACGGTTAGATACCTGGCATCTCTCAGCTTTCGCACGTCTTCTTCCGTAACGGAGGAAGGCATCCACCAGCCTTGGAGGTCGGGGCAGGACATCATCGAAGGTCCGAAGCGCCTGAATCTGGAGCTTTGGGTGTTGGAACTCGAGGCGAGAGGCGGATTTGATGGGATCAAAAGAAAGGAGTCGAGCCTTGGTCTCTTTATAAAGGGGTTGAATACCAAGAGCCCTCCCCGTGACCGTCTGGGACTCACTTTCAATTAAGAAGTCATACCCATGGCACGGTTGGGTTACCCACGCCCGTATTGATGAGAATCCCAAAATAAGGGGACACGATCTCTGCTTTGACAAGACGTGCCAAGGAAACCGCCTCGCTAAACACGCTGAGGTGGTACACTAAAACGATTCGAATAAAGGCTTGGCTGTGGCATGATGTCACGCTACGGAATATGTCAGCATATTAGATTTGTGCGAATGTTATTCTCTCTACGGTGGTATGTGGAAACTATTTTGCAAAGCCGGACACTATCCTTGTGTTCAACATCTTCTATGAAGTATTCGGAGGAGGAACCCACCTTGCAATGCCGAAGACAATTTGCGGGCCGGACTCGTCGTCATTGAAGCCTGGTTCAGGGGCTACTGAGGGAGTCCTGGATTAGGGGGTGTCCGGATGGCCGGACTATGACCTTTGGCCGGACTCCTGGACTATGAAGATACAAGCTTGAAGACTTCGTCCCGTGTCCCGATGGGACTTTCCTTGGCGTGGAAGGCAAGCTTGGCGATACAATATGCAGATCTCCTCCCATTGTAACCGACTCTGTTTAACCCTAGCCCTCTCTGGTGTCTATATAAACCGGAGAGTTTTAGTCTGTAGGACGAACAACAATCCTACCGTAGGCTAGCTTCTAGGGTTTAGCCTCTCTGATCTCGTGGTAGATCTACTCTTGTACTACCCATATCATCAATATTAATCAAGCAGGAGTAGGGTTTTAACTCCATCGAGAGGGCCCGAACCTGGGTAAAAACATCGTGTCCCTTGTCTCCTGTTACCATCTGCCTAGATGCACAGTTCGGGACCCCCT
This sequence comes from Triticum dicoccoides, assembly GCF_002162155.2. Lineage (NCBI taxonomy): Eukaryota > Viridiplantae > Streptophyta > Magnoliopsida > Poales > Poaceae > Triticum > Triticum dicoccoides. Next base: position 775,404,980 of record NC_041383.1, read on the forward strand.
ACCCTATCCGCCGGTTTTGACACCGACAAGGGGGTTGTCTTCGGCACTGTCCGGGGTGTTATTATCTCCCGTGCCGGAATCACCATTTTTGCTTTGGAGGAATTTAGAGCGGCGCCGGCGCTTAGGATGCTTCTTGGAGGGGTCATCCTTCATTATTTCATCGCCGTTCCCTTCTTCTGGGGTGTCCACCATGTATATGGCATATGACGAGGTGGCCTTCCAGTGCCCTATAGGCGCTGGTTCTTTATCGTCTCCTGCATCAGCGTCCATACCGTCGATGTCTTCGGAGTCGAAGTCGAGCATGTCGGTTAAATCATCGACAGTGGCTATGAAGTGGGTGGTGGGTGGGCTTTGAATTTCTTCGTCGTCCGCATCCCAACCTTTCTGACCATAGTTCGGCTGGGGCTCTCCTGATAAAGAGAGAGACTTTAGTGAGTTCAGAATGTCGCCGAAGGGCGAGTGCTGAAAGATGTCCGCGGCGGCAAACTCCATGATCGGCGCCCGATCGGGTTCGATCGGCAGGGGCGCGGAAGGTTCGGAGTCCGGAAAGGAGTCTGGCACCTTGGAGTCACGAGCTTCATAAAGGACAAGGATGGTGTTCGGCTCGATCATCGTAGGGATTGCAGCCCCCGAGGAGTGTCCAGCCACCCGTCCTCGATTGGCGCAGTCAGCTCCGAGCTAAGAGTCGGAGCGGACATTGGGGCGGCCTCCTGGGCACTGTTCGGCGGCAGAGCTAGATCATGCCCATTGTGACAATGCGGCGCGCCCGGCTGTGGCTCAAATCCGTCGAAGATCAAGTCTCCGCGGATGTTAGCCGTGTAGTTCAAACTTCCAAATCTGACCTGATGGCCAGGGGCATAGCTTTTGATCTACTCCAGATGGCCAAGCGAATTGGCCCGCAGTGCAAAGCCGCCGAATACGAAGATCTGTCCAGGGAGAAAAGTCTCACCCTGGACCGCTTCGTTGTTGATGATCAGAGGAGCCATTGGGCCTAAGGATGACGACACAGAGGAACTCTCAATGAAAGCACCAATGCCGGTGTCAAAACCAGCGGATCTCGGGTAGGGGGTCCCGAACTGTGCGTCTAGGCGGATGGTAACAGGAGACAAGGGACACGATGTTTTTACCCAGGTTCGGGCCCTCTCGATGGAGGTAAAACCCTACTCCTGCTTGATTAATATTGATAATATGGGTAGTACAAGAGTAGATCTACCATGAGATCAGAGAGGCTAAACCCTAGAAGCTAGCCTATGGTATGATTGTTGTTCGTCCTACAGACTAAAACCCTCCAGTTTATATAGACACCAGAGAGGGCTAGGGTTACACAGAGTCGGTTACAATGGGAGGAGATCTACATATCCGTATCACCAAGCTTGCCTTCCACGCGAAGGAAAGTCCCATCCGAACACGAGACGAAGTCGTCAATCTTGTATCTTCATAGTCCAGGAGTCCGGCCAAAGGTTATAGTCCGGTCATCCGGACACCCCCTAATCCAGGACTCCCTCACCCGAGATCTTGCGCTCCAACGCAACACTCGATGCATGAGGTCACCAGTTCAATTGACAGCTCTCTGAATGGATCAAGGCAACCGAGTCGACACTGAAGTACCAACGCAGGCGTTCAATCTTGCAGGAAACACTCGCGGAGGCACAAAGCTCAGGACATGTCCAACTTTGTCCTACCTTCCTCTCATAGCTTAATCCATTCGGGGGCTACTGACGAGGATACAGACCTGAGGTAGGGTCATAGGCTCGACCTATACGTCCTACCCAAGGTCATTACCCTAGAAGACAAAAAGACCAAGAGTCAACAGAAGAGCTCCAGTCAAGTATGTCGAGTGCAATCCACTCGACAGTCACATCACTCGACAGTCAGTACCTACCGTCACTCGACCATATGGAAGGCCACTCAACCATATTGAAGACCGGGAGTCAGAAGAGCATGCAACGGCCTGATATTCACTCCTTAGTCTTCATGAGCATTAAAAGTACTTAATGCTGGCGTTACTAGTAATGCCCCTTACTTTATGTACATTAGTTCCCTTGTAATGGAGGCGGGCTGTGGTCCTGGTGCATTCTATATAAGCCACCCCCTCCTCTGGCACAAGGGTTCGCACCCCCTGTAATTCAACACACACAATCCAATCGACCGCCTCCGGGCACCGAGGCATAGGGCTGTTACTTCCTCCGAGAAGGGCCTGAACTCGTAAACCTCGCGTGTACATCTTCGCCATAGCTAAGATATTGCCTATCCATACCTACCCCCCTTTCTACTGTCAGTCTTAGGACCACGACACTCGCCGTTCGCATTGCGCCATGAGCAGGACTTTGATTTAGAGGGCGACCTGCATGCATTAGCATGCTTTGACAGTGTGAGCGTAAGTGTCTGACGCGAAGTATTTCATTTTCATTTGGCTGACGAGGGTGCGTTGTAGCGACGAGTCCGTGGTTTGATTCCCCACATACGCATAATTTTGGTTTTTACAGTATTTCTTTCTCCATTGACAGGTAGGCACGCTTAGATAGATAAAGAACATGAGCTGATGAGGCGCATGCGGACTGTTTGACTGGTCAACCAAACAAATACGGAGCTATACGCTGAGCCAGTGACCGTATAATCACCATATCTCATATACAATGATCAAAGTGAGCTATCAAGACAAGTTTAATGACCGCCAATGCATTTTACTCGGTAATAAATGACTAGGATTGAAGGGGAATCCAGATTTCCTTCGTCTTCTGTCCTTGAGCTCTTGACAAACCAATGCACTATATGGTTGTCCGGCCACTCCACCCCAGAGCTCTCACCAAGCGTCGTTCATGCCACCGTGCTGCACACTAACTGGTAAGGCAGCGATGGCATGCCGCCGTGCCGAGTTCCTCGCCGCCCATGACCGCACACAAAATGGTAGGGAAGCGATGGCATACCGCCGTGCCGAGTTCATCGCCGCTCACGACCTCACAACTATGTGGGTGGAATTTGAAGATGCGAAGGCCGAATGGGCGGTAGAGAAAAAGGCGGCCAAAGCCGCACAGAGGGAGCGGAAAAGTCAGAAAGCACTCAAGAAAAGAGAGGCCCGCCGCCGCAAGAAAGAAAAGGACACACACGCTGCTACGGAGAGGTTGGTGGAGATCCAAGCACGGTGGGGTGTCGCCGACAAAGTCGGGAAGGAGAATGACGGCGTCTGGCCAGCATGTGAGAAGTAGTAGCACTAGTAGTTAGTGTGTGTGTCTGTGTCTGAGTACGAGCATGTACCAGTACTACTAGTTACTACTGTAGTTTTTAGAGCAAATTACCAGTACATTAGCCTAGACTAAATGGAAAAATTCCTATCCTATCCATCAAATGGCATCTCTTTCTCTATAGGAATTGAGATACATGTCATCTCACTTCCTATGATTTTCATATTCCTATAAAATTCCTATCCTATGAACGGAAGGAGGCCTCTGTTGGTGTAACTACTGTAGCTAGTAGTACTACTGGTACAGTAGTTTTCATCAAGAAGCGGAATTCAACGAAGTCATGATGGTTCCTTCGTCCGAGCAACTTCAAAGTGGGAAGTGGGCCTGTTATTTGACGGCTCATTAGTCAATGTTACTGCGGCGCGATGACCGGGGTGACTCCCTTGGAGTTCTGCGTGCATGGCAAGTGGACCAGGATGGTCGACGTCCCACATGTTGGTGAACGGAAGTATTCTTTCCGATATTGAGGAGCAAGGAAACCGCATGGTATAGTATCACCACTGATTGGTTCTCAAAAAAAATAGTATCACTGCTGATTTATAATTATTTTTTATTTTTGATGAATGCTAGCGTTTCAACTCTTACGATGAAGAGTGCCAAACACGGCACGTGCTGGATGTCCCACACATCAGCGAAAGGAGTGGGACATGAACAGCGTGGTAGAGCCCAGCGTAAAAGAAAAACATCGTGGTAGAGCGTCTCCACTTCTTCCACTTCTGGGTCGGAGACCACACGTAGTAGTACTTAGTGGTATGAACGATACAAAGTGCTACCTGGAGAGAAAGACACGTCTAACTGGAAGGTCTCGGGGCATACACGTAAAAAATATAAAAGTTAATATGTGCCTGCAACTAACTAATATAGTAGTAGTAGAGTACTTAGGCACGTAGTCCATAACACCACCGTGCATTGCACGTACAACATTTAGTGGTAGTACGTAGTAAGAGACAAATGCCGCCCAAGAGTTCCCTTCTCGACCTACTTTTCGGTGTTTGGTAGAGTGTATGGAGGGTGCATGAGTCCACACTAGTTTAGCACAAATACACTAGAAGCAGGCATGAAGAGAGCATGCATGAAGAGGGGTGTTGAGTTGAGCATGCATGAAGAGGGAATAACTATGCTGAGACGAGAACGCAACCAAACACAACCTATATGCCACGCATGTTCATACCATTTGTGCCTTTCTACTTCACTTACTGCGCTACATTACTCAGGTTTGTACGTCCACTCCTGGGTACATGTCCATCTCGTAGTTCCAGTCCCACGTGTTCTTCATATAGATGGAACGATCCTTGCATAACACGTGCACCTTGATGCTAGATGTCTTGCGTGTTGGCAAAAGGATGAACAAAGCTCACGTAAAAAAATGGAGTGGAAGAACATAGATTCCCGACGACCGAGAAGCAACAAGGAACCTCGTGGTGGAGCGTCTGCACTCATAATATTTAATATTATTCAGCGATATAAAATCAACCAATCATCTCCATAGTGGACTGGAAGAGTACGAAACACGGCAGCCCAGTGTAGTTACATCATACTAGTACATGGCTAACCCACGCTATCACCATATTTCTTGGCTTCTATGCGACACCTATCTCTAGTAATCCAGCAGCCTGTATCGCTTCTCCCTCCTCGTCTCTATCAAAGTGCGGCGGGCTGGCGTTTTTGCCGTCTATTCAGGTTAGTTAACTCATCACATGTTAGCGACATGCCAAGAGCATTCTAAAAAAATTCCTTTCACATTCCATTTTCAAAAAGAAAAAAAATCCTTTCACGTGCGAATTTGACTGTATGCTTTGAGCAACTTGCATGTCCTATACTGCTCCTGTTTGATACTCTAACTTAGCTAGAGGTTAGACTAACTCATGACTAACCCTGTACTAACTGTAGCCAAAGAGGTGTTTGGGTGACAGGGTTAGATTGAGAACAAATGCACTTGATGGAGAGAGAGAAGTGATTTTTTAGTGGTCCGAACGAGAACTATCTCGAGTTAGCACCTCTTGGGTGGGACAGTTTTTTTGGTGGGTTCGGTGCAACTTGCTCCAATTTAAACCCTCATGCTTGGATACTTGGGGACATTTGAGCCCCAACTAGCTCAAACTAACTCTAACCCATGGATCCAAATAGGGCCTATGGCCAGTCTCGACGCGGAGCAGTCGCGTGCACCGGGAAGTGGCGCTCTCTCGGCCGTCGTGCCACTTCAAAGATGGTGCCAGTGAGAGGTCGCCTCCGCTCTAGCCTGGCATTAATGTGGCACTGACGCTCCAGGGCAACGCTGACCGTTTCACGCGGGAAGCGCGCGCTGGCAAGGGAGTATAGGTTTTGAACCGTGTCAGGTGTAGTACAGGTAGTTTGCAAAACTACTCAATTATTGCACTCAGTTTCCTAAGAAATTGTGGTAAAAAACATTACTCCACAGCCCCTTCCCTTCTCCTTCCTCTTCCACCGCCCGCGCACTGCGGTAAGCGACCGGTCAACCCTTATATAGGAGTGCTAGCACAAAAAGATGCATGCATGACCACAAAAATTTCCATATTAAAGCGCCGCTCCGGCGGGAGTATGTCGTATGTTGTTACCTTCGGCCGGGCCATGGCTACCAGGTGACGGCGACCAGAGAAGAGGCGGCGGGAGGGGAATGAATGCAACTACTGTTTGGGTTCGCCTTCCGGCTTAAATAAATGGGCAGCATCACGTGTACCCGTGGGTGCACAAATTGTAACATACGTGTCTGCTTAAGTGGGCGTCACGTAACTGGTGTGTGTGTGTGTGAGAGAGAGAGATTCTGAGAGACAGAGTGCGTGTGTGCGACTCTACTCTTCGGACATGTACTCAACCTTTTGCATCGGGATATAAGTATAATGGTATTTACTTTAGCTAGTGATTTACGTGGCCATATTAACGTGGTTGTGTCAAAAAAATGTCACTTCCTGCTTGTGATTTGCGTTATATAATTACAAGCAAGATTCTCGTGCATTGCACGGAACATCAATATGCATTTTTTTACAAAGCACCTGTTGTGATTGACCCATGCAGGAGTAATCCCATGTGTAAAAACTAATGATATCTCGAGAATTTTATCGGAAAACCGGTATCTCCAGAATGCCATTGAAAAAAATGAAAAATGAGAGATAAGGCGAGGAGGAGTGGAGCATGGTGGTGACTCGTGGTCGGAGTGGGCGGAGGCATGGGGATGGATGGCGCCAGCGGGCGGCAGCGGCCACCATGCTAGATTGTTCCAGAGACTTCCTTTTTAATTGCTGAGCAATGAGGTTGTGGGAGATAAGGATGTGGAGAGAGGTGCGGGTATCTTTTGTAAAATTATCATAGTTTGCTTTCTATCCATCAGACATAGATCATACGGTCTGTATTACAAGATGGCAGGCACACCATCATCGCCAACTCGTTTTTTATAAGCGTACAGATGATAAGTTCTGACTACTAAAGTAAAGTGAAATTTGTCCATGTTATGCAAGTAAACTAAGGTGATTGTTTATCATACGGGTAAGGTTGGATGAAGGGTGGTAGGAACAAATGTTCCGCCTAGAGCATATGTGTGTGAGATGGAGTCTTAGTGTGTGTGGGGGGGAGGGGGGTGTGCATGCGTGCGTGCGTGTGTGTGTGTTTGTGTGTGTGTGTGTGAGAGAGAGAGATGGAGTCTTAATGTGTGTGTGTGTGTGGAGGATGTAATTTAAGTGTGCATGGCTTCATCATAGAGAGGTGATGTGTATGGCTGAGGCCACCAACAATGGGGTGTGAGAGAGAAAATGTCCGTAGAGAGGGAAGAGAAGGTGTGTGCGCGTGAGAGGAGTCGACATCGAGAGAACGTGTTTGTTCGAGAGACACCGAGGAAGACTACTATATATATATTGATGGTGCATGTAGGCGGGAATTAAACAAAGGGATGGTCTTATTGGTTTCGGGGATATAGGGGAAGAGTGAGAGGAGGGGGGGTAGCTAGAAGGAAATTGTTAAGTGTGAGTGTGTGTTTTACCCATCCAGGCGGAAGTTATGTGCACACAAGAGGAGAACAATTCAATGTGGCGTTAGGATTGAAGGTAATTAACTATGTATGGAGGCATAGAGACCTTGAACGTGCATGTGTGAGAGGTATACATGTATACGTGGGATGTGTATGTGTGCGCATGCGCATATGATCGAGATAAAAGAAAGAAGATATAATTCATAAGATCAACGACATGTGAGAGACGGATCGGTATGACAACATGCATGCATGTGAGAATTCAGGGAAGAAGGCCCGACAATTGAGCATGTGTTTTTGTCTTTAAGAGATAGTGGCGTGGGCTAGAGCATGCATCTATGGTGAGCAGAGGGAGTGAGGCACAACGATTATGCAAAAGAGATCAACCTATAAATGCATATGTATGGAGAGACATATATAGTGTGGGTGATAGGAAGCAAGACTCCGTGCGAGAAAGAAATGTTGACAGAGAAACTACAGATAGATACAGAGATGGAGATGCTAGCTAGAGGGACATCTGCTAGTTTGGGTGTTGGAGATGACCGCCGGGTGGTTCAGAGGGTGAAGTTATATATGTGTGTGAGAGGGCACTTGACTATATGTAGAGAGAAACATATGTAGTGTGAGTGATAGGAATCAAGAGTGAGGGCGAGAAAGAAGGTTGATGGAGAAACAGATAAATAGAAAGATAAAGATGCTAGCTAGTGTGCGTTAGAGATAGGAGTCAAGTGGATCAGAAGGCTGAGTTATGTGTGTGGGTGTGAGAGAGATAGAGAGAGGGTGCATGTGAGTCACATACAAACAGATAGCAGAGAGAAATGAGATCCTGAGAGACGGAGTTTTGTGTCTGTGAGAGAGAAAGATATTTCACAACGAGAGTGATAGCTAGAGAGACATATGAGGGAACGCAAGATATCTCTAGGGAGAGAGAGTGTGTGTGAGCGACATACAAGAGAACAATGGAGAAATATGAGACCCTAGGAGACAGAGTTTGTGTTTGTGTGTGGGAAAGAGATATTTAAGAGGAAGAGTCGTAGGTTCTCATATCTAAGTAGCGAAAGACATCTCTGTATGAGGGGTGTGTGAGTGGCACACATGGGAATAGTAGAGAGAAATGAGACCCCCGGAGACAAAGTTTTGTGTTTGTGTGAGAGGAAGAGATTCCACATGGAGAATCATAATTAGAGACAGATAGCAGGGAGCGAGATATACTTATTGAGAGATAAAGTGATGAAGGTCGAGGGAGAGAGTACCGTCAGTGTGTTACGAAGATAAAAGATCATTGTTGACATACAGGTAGCACGAGAGATAGCAGAGAGACGATGAACGCGTATAAGTCCAGAGAGATAGTCCTATATAAGCATGAGTGATAGCTATATGAGATGAATATCTGGATTAAAGGGGATTCAAATGTTTAAACTAGAGATCACGACATCGTTAATATCATAACTCAAATTGGTGTATCAAACATGCATATTCATTTAAATTTGGGCACACGTGTAATGTTATATAGTTTATCAATATTGGTGATCCTTAGATTCTTTAATTACAGACAATGCATGGTTTATATGCAATTAATGTCTAAACGGGATTACACTATATGTTGCATGTGTGAAACACATTATACATGTTTGAGAAGTAAAAAAAAACCCGCATGCAACACACATTAATTGGAGACAGTTAGCGAGGAATGCATACATTGGATTTCAACATAAAGTGGTTTCAAATATTTGAAAATCCAAATTGATGGATACAACCTTATGAATCTGAGATCATGCCATTTGTAAACCATATTTATGTATAAATGGTGTTGTGCTTTTGAAAGTATATACATAAAAAATGATGTATATAGAATGTAATTCCAATTGAAAATGGATCCCGCCCGAAAAAAATAGAATACAAACGGGATTCGAATTGAGTTGGCACGGTAAACATGCACTCTGCAAAATTTGAACGAAGCGGGGAAAGTCGCAGTAACCGCCCGAAACCAAAATCTGCGAGATGGAAATTACTACTGCCTATCCCTGCCACCCAAAGCCTATCTGCTGGATTTCTATAGGTTTTGATAGGGGTAGGTTTGTAATTTCACCCAAACGTGACGTAACCGCCTCTCACCCAGACTCTTACCCGGTGGGCGCCAAAACACAGTGTGTCCTCGGCCGAAATCGACTCCCTCCCCGATTCATATTCATATACGATGGGCGCTAAAAACAAACTCTCATCGACAAATATTCGTGTAGGGCTAAGTTTGTAAATTTCCTCGCATTTGAGACAAGCGCGCCCTGAATACATGGTTCCCCCCTTCCTCTCTACCCCCCTTTGTGACGACCGGTTTTCCGGGAATTAATTTCCAGAAAATGGCCCTTGTGCTCACCAGCCCCAGGATAACTGTTAGCTGATGAGGCACCAACTTGATACAGAATTTCCAAGCAAGATACAAAATATGTAGTACAAGACCATTCTGGCCTGTGAGTACAACAAATGGTTTCTAGTGGTTGATGGCGGAAGCGGTGTGTGAATCATTAGCGTCTATGGGACTCCATTTCCCACGGGAACAGCTGACCAGGCTAACTCCTATCTTCGCGAGACTGCTATCACTGTTGCTTAGGTTCCGGGGCTGTCTTCGCGGTCGCTCCTTTCCGCGCAAGAAATCTGGCCAAGACAATAGCCAGGGACAAGCCAGTGAGTACTTTGAATGTACTCGCAAACATTATGAACACGGGTATAATATAACAACGATGTTCTGAAATATTTCATGCTCATGACGTCAGTCACAAAAGATAATAAAAACTCTGATGCATGCAAGCATGTTATTTATGAATATGCAATCTCATAGTAATAATAAAATGTACCGATTGGGTGTCTGAAGCGACGCCTCGAAAGGTTGGTAAACAAGAGAAATGCCACAGTCGGGCGTCTGAGCGACACCACATAAAGGGCTTTAAAAGAAATGCCACAGTCGGGCGTCTTAGCGACACCTTATAAAGGGCTTTAAAAGAAATGCTGCAGTCGGTCGTCTGAGCGACACCTCATGAAGGGCTTTAAAAGAAATGCCACAGTCGGGCGTCTTAGCGACACCTCATAAAGGGCTTTAAAAGAAATGCCATAGTCGGGCGTCTTAGCGACACCTCATAAAAGGCTTTAAAAGAAATACCGCAGCTGGGCGTCTTAGCGACACCTCATAAAGGGATTTAGAAGAAATGCCACAGTTGGGCGTCTGAGCGACACCTCATAAAGGGCTTTAAAAGAAATGCCATAGTCGGGCGTCTTAGGAACACCACATAAAGGGCTTATAAAAGAATCACAGTGAATATCCCGGAGGTAAAACCATTCCAAGGATACTCAATATTTCAAGTAATATAAAGGGGTTAGTCCATAATTAAAAATAATCGTAATCATCATAAGTCACAAGTCACAAACCATGTTCTGGTTTAACAGTTTCTCCTCCGAAGACCGACACTAAGACCGACACTTGACCCATCCCAGACTGTAATCCTTAACCATGGACACGGCTATTCGAATAGGTTTAATCTCTGCAGAGGGTGTACTCTTTACCCATGAGTAACGGATTTCTTTAGTCCATCGGGACTAAGTCCGTCTACAGTCTTTTTGTTGAAAACACACCTAACTTGCACACACCAGCTTAACTCACATGTGTCTGGAATCACCCACGACACCTGTCAAGAAAACTCTAAGTGGGGAGGCTACAACCTCGCGTAGCATGGGATCAAATTTATATTGCGCGCTCTAAGGGGTGGCCTCCCCTCTCGATCTCAACCGAAAACACCCATGCCCCCGGACCAGGTGGCCTGCCTACCAGCTACAACCGGTATCTTCCACCCTGGCCTCTCTGTACGGTGTGTGCTAGAAAGAGGTTGACAACTTACTGAACCGTACTCTACTTGTTGTAGAGACGAGTGGTAGTACGAAACAAGTATGGGGGTTACTGGAACAAGACTCGATCCAGGGTCGACTCAGGAGGTTTAAGTATTTACCTGCATGATTAGCATAACGAATATATTTCAACCAACAGAGTCACCGCTCATTATACCTTACCATGCCATACCGGACATAACCGTCCCGACGGAGACCGGCGACAAACTCATGCCTACCCAAGGCAGAGGTTTTCCCCGGATTCCTTCTGGTATGCATGCAAGGCACATGAGGATGATTATCATCACAAGTGTGTTTATTTCCAACAGCATGGAAATCACTAATATGCATTCATGCAAATGATCATATCACATGAAATAACAAGTTCACCGAAATGAGGTGGTGTTATAAACGTGTCAACGAACACACAAGAATATTATGCCGGGGTTCAGAATGCTTGCCTTCAATGTGTGGAAAGGCAGGGTGCACTCCAAAACTTTTGAAAGTTTTCTTCTCTCTCTCCAAGGTCCTATTTGAAATAAATTTGAATTAACACACAAATTCAAAACATCACAAAAAGTTGTTTTTAAAAAAATCAAAAAAAATCTTAAAATAAACTAGATCAAACGTGAGAGAGATAGGAAAAAGAATCATTTCATTTGGAGTTGAAATTAAAAAGTTATATGCGGTCAAAGTCCTAGTCAAAATCTGTTTTTAAAATAAAATAGAAAAGAAAACGTTTTAAAAGAAATACACGTCGAAGGCGCATTCGGGAAATGCGCTTACACTTACTCCTGCGTGGACCGGCGCTGGGTCACTGACGGTGGGCCCGCCTGGCCCACTGGTCAGGTTTGACCAGTCCACGCGCGCGTCGTCCCCCTCCGACCGAACAGAGGCGGAGCTCTGGCGAGGATTTGCCGGCAAACGGGGGCGTCCCTTGGTGATCGGACGACATGGGTGTGCTCAGGGGGTCGAGACGAATCTGTGGGTACCCGCCATGGTCGCCGACGTGGACAGAGTCGCCGGCGACGAGCTTCGCGGCGGAGAAGGCATTCGGGTGGATAGTGGGTTTGGGGCTACAGTGGTTTCCGATCAAAATTGAGCGTGGGGCTGCACTCACGAGAGGGAGGGAGAGCTCCTGGTGGAGAGAGTGGAGAGAGGGAGGCCCTGGTGGCGACGGAATCGGCCGGGACTTGGCGGCGACCGAACCGGCCGGACTTGGGGAAGATGGCCTTCCCCTCCTCGACTGCTGGCCATGGTAGCTCTAGGGGGATCATTTGAGGTTGCTTGAGGACTCGATTGAGCTCCGGGGCCCTTATATAGGCGGTGGAGGTCGGTTCCGAGGCGGCCGGCGATAAGGACGACGACGAACCGTCTTTCTGTAGCTATGGCGACGTGGCGGCGACGCGCGCTAGGGGACGAGGCTGCGGATGAGCTGGAGATGCTTAAGGGGGTAGCTGGCGAGCGCTGGTGGCTTGGCGGCACCTACTGAGGCAAGGGCGCGTTGCGGATGCCGGCGTGCCGCCAGGGCTCTGACGGCGGCGCTGTAGGCTGCCAGGGCGGCTTGGCGCGTTGCTGTGAGAAGGGGAGTGCGTGGCGTGGCGCTGCAGAGCGGGCCAAAACCAGGGGCGCGAGGTGTCGGCTCGGCCGTGGCTCGTGCAATACGCGCGCTCTGCTCGCGCCCAGAGCATGCACGGAATGTGTTCGATAAAATGCCGGGGCATGCTAGAGGTCTCAGGTGGGGTTGGCAAGCAAGAAAACTAGGCTAGTGATAGAGTGAAGATCAAGGGACAAGGTGGTTTGGTTAGGAGACCAAGTTCACAATGCAGACAAAGACTCATGCCAAATCTGGTCATGCTCTCAAGGTGTTTGACAAAATGCCACAGACACCTAGGCATTTCTTGGAGTGGCCAATTCTTCCAGAGTGGGGTCTCTTTAGATGCACAAGAGGGTGGTGAGGTTAGTTTGTGAAAAGCACAAACTTGCTAGTGCAAGTTTTGCAGAACTTCAAATCTGGACAGGAGGTGAATGGCATTATTTCATAAACCAAAAATGATCCAGTGAGTGCATGCTCCTGGACTTAGGGGTTTAGCATGGAGGACTACAAGTAGGAGAAAGAATCAAGGGCCAAAGAGCAAACAAGAATATGGATGCTATGCAAACCATCATGTTGGACCAGAATGAAGATGAGGTTGATTCACTCAAAATTTTCAAAATAACACCACTGGGTTTTTGCATAAAGTGGAATCATATGATACTACCAACATCCCATAATTTTGGTGGAGGCTAGAAAGAAATATTTAAAAGGGTTGTAGTGCAAAATTGTCCACTGGACCAGAGAAGAAAAACATGTGTAGCACTCAAAATATGCAATGAATGAAATATATTATTGCACAAAAGTGATTTAGAGACATCACATGACATCTCCAAATTTTGGTTGGATTATTAGCTTAATTTATCAATTGGTTGTAGTACAAAAAGAGCTTCAAAACTTAAAACAAGTCATTTAGTGAATAAAGCTCAGGGTGGAATAATTTAATAAATAAATCCACTGATCAATAAAATGTTATACAGAGACCATAGAAGTCCAATATATTTTGGAAAGCTCCACTAGGGAAAAACTCCTTAATATTAAAAGAAAAGTTTTGAAATCAACAGAGATATTCTTGCAGGCAAAAATTTTAAACTCTTGGCAAAATTTTAATAACTAAAACCTGGTTAAATTTTTGGGGTGTTACACCCTTTCCCCATTCGTACTCCGTGGGCGCCAAAACACCCTCTCCACCCCAGCCTCCTCCGTCCGCCGATGTCCGCCACCCCATCCACCGCCGTCCTTCTCCACCATGCTAGAGCTGATACCTCGACACCGTTTTCCATTATAAGAGATCGACCTCTCTCATCCATGGCTTCGGGCCGGGATCCTTGCATCCCGTCCTCTCGCTTCATCCCCGCTGTTGTCCACCTTGCCGATGCCGCTCCTACGACCGTCTCGTCCACCGCGCCCGGCCGCCACCGTCTACCCTCCTAGATCTGCTTTCACACCGCCGAGAGCCATCACTACCGCAGCACCGTCAAATTCTCAGCAGATGCATACACCACGCCGCACCAGAGGCGGTACTCTTTCGTATCTGCTCAACTTATTTATCACAGCAAGAAAATAGGTCGCCACTGCTTTACTCTGATTTCTTGTCTTGATTGTGAAGTTTCCTTTGTCCGCTTTGCACCTTCAGATCCGCCATGGCACGCTCAACACTACACTCCCAATGCTTATGGTTTCCCCTTTTATATTCCACACTAGTTAAATCACAGTAGACTAAATTTCAAAATTGGGCCAGTCGATTTTACAGAGCTCGCCGGAGTTGGCAGGTGCGAACAAAGAGGCTCGGGTGGTTGTGGGGCCTCGCCGAACAAAGAAAACTCGCCGCGGGTGGAGGGGTGGAGGTGGCGGAGGAACACATGCGGTGGGGGCTGGTGGACCGGCCGGCGGCCCGTGCAGTGTTCTGTATGGGAAGAATCAGAGACGAGGAAGAAGAAGGGTTAGGAGACGTAGGATCTTCATCCAACCGCCTGAAATGGTCGAGAGACAGCTGGGAGTTGCGTTCTTAATGCGCTCTGGTTCATCATGTGTGGGCACTGCGCAACCAACATCTTATTATCCAAAATCCGCTTGCTCTTCTTTACCATGTTCCTCTTTCGTTCTTCTTTAATATGCACTCTCTCCGTTCCAAAATACAAGTCTTTGTATAGATTCCACCATGGACTACATATGGAGCAAAATGAGTGAATCTACACTCTAAAATGTATCTGGATACATCTGTATGTGATCCATAGTGGAAATCTCTACCAAGACCTATATTTTGGAACGGAGGGAGTATGACAGTAGTACAGTATGTTCCTTGTACTGAAGATGAGCAGGGACATTTGCAGTGTAGAGGTCTATAGGGTCGGTTGTGATGGACACTTTGAGCCTCTTTGATTCGTATGATTTTGTAAACATAGGAATAGGATTTGTAGTGGCCTGCCCACCTGAATCCTATAAGAATAGCAACGAAATGTGGGGAGCTGTGTCGCCTTTGAGAGTTACACTGATATTAACAGTACCACACCTTCAGTTGAAGAGAACTGGTATCCGAAGCCTTTCTAGCCGTATCGGCAGTACTAGCACATATATTCCAGCAAGTTCCACTTTGCTGATTTTACTCTGATGCTTACGGTTTTCCCCGTTATATCTACACTATGATCTGTGTAGCTGCTTTGTGTCGCACTAGCAGCAGTCCACTCTTGAAGCTAAACACTGCAATGACTTTCAAAATTGGCACCAAGGCATTGAGTGTCATTCTGGATGCAAGGAAACTCATACTCTCCCCACCTGTTGACTCTTGTTCCAAATATGATCCTAATGACTCTTGTTCAAAATTGCCACATATAGAGAGACAACATGGAATTGCATTTCTTTGGGCGCTGTGATTCATCATGAGTGGGCAACCAACATTGTATGCAATGAAGCGGAACCTCAAGAATATGCTTCCTCTTCTGTTCTTTAACATGTTCCTCTTTGTTTATTCTGTATTTAGTACGTACAGTATGTTCCTTGTCAGGAAGGGGCGCAGGGACATCTGCAGTCAACAGCTGATAGAGCTGGCCTGTATGTGATCGATAGGCTTTCAATTACTAGCGGCAATACAACACCGTATTTTCAAGCCAGTTCCACTTTCCCGATTTATATATCGTGGTTATGGTGTACCCCTGTTATGTACACTATGATCTGCCTAGTTGCTGTGTGCTCTTGTTATCATGGTTTAGCAATAAACTCTCTATACAGTATATTATGAACCTATCATCTGCCAACTATCCTTACTTCTGGAGCCTATTTTTTGTGTGTACTTGTGCCAGATTATATAAATGCACGCACCATATTATAGCACACATGAGCACTCTCATCAGAATCCAGTGATAGCACACAAGTGTTTACAGGGGCGCCCCTATATTAGAATATCATCTGCATTAGAAAGATAATCTCACAACTATTTATGTTTTCATGGTTCTTAGATATTATACGCAATTACAGTGAATACCAGAATCCGCGCATCAGAAGAATACTGTGGTACACTGCAATGACTTACAAAATTGGCACCAAGGCATTGAGTGCCATTCTGGATGCAATGAAACTCATACACTCCCCACCTGTTGATTCTTGTTCAGAATATCATCCTAATTACTATTCTAACCTCGAGGAGTCAAAGGCAGATGGCCTGTCCTGTTCACCCATCAAGGTGCCTGTTCTAATTTGGCAAGGTTTTATTGATTGCGCGTATCTTGCATATGTTGTCTTGCATTTCTTCTACTTTGTTGCACCGCCATCTGCTTAGTTTACTCATCATATATGTCGAGATGCCATGCCCATCCATTATCAATACATATTCCATCTGTCATCATACCATGTTTTCCCACTCAAATGCTGTTCTTGTGCATCAGACATCAAAAAGGAAGAGGGTGATTGCCGAACCTGAAGGAGCACCAGCAAAGTCCTTGAAAAACATGGTGGTGCCGGAGAAATTAGACAGCACCCCACTTATATTGGCTGTACAGCCAGTGACACAAAACGCTAGGACCGACTCCAGCAGACTGTACCCATACTTCACTGGCCACACCACTAGCCCCACCACACAAGTCCTGCACTCCAACAAAAGGTATACCGATTTCATTTGCCATAGCACCAGCCGTACCACAGAAAAATCCCACTCCAACAAAAAGTACAGCAAGTCCACCGGCCTAAGACCTATCCCAACTGCAGAGATGGCCAATTCCTGCAGATAGGAACCCCATTCCATTTATTCCTAGTTTAAAAGACAATGCTTTCAATGTTGTTAGGGACTACGTGCATATATTCCCATCATGGGAAGATTATAGTGAAGACAAATACCATTTTCACATCTTCCTGTCCAACTTACGTGTAAGTGCTATTATTCATGGTTATTATTTTCATGTTTTCTGCTGATTGAACACACCAATGATTTACATTACATTGTTGTAACTAGGCGAGGGTCAATCTGGATAGTCATGACGAGCAAAGCTTACTTGTGCTTTTCAAGGAAGCATTGCAGCAGTATCGATGTTACTTGAGGAAATCACACTTGATGGCAAGTCTATAAACGAATTTCCGGTGAAGTCTCCTGTGCTAAATTTAGAAGACATTCAATGGAAAAACCTTGTTATACACTGGTCTCGTTCCCAGGATGAGGTACTGTCTATGAAATCACATGAAAATTTGAAATTCTACTTTTCCGCATGTGCCTTACGGATCTTTTTTGCAGGAAATCTACTCGAAGAAGAATTCCGGTTTGAAAAGAACGACAAGATATCTCAAATATTCTGCCCGCTGCTTTGCTCTTGTTAGTACCTATTGTCCTGTATCACTGTACTTGCATACATACCTGGTTCATTATGTGACAGGAGTATGCATGATAGCTTGCTTATCAATTGTTCGCTCCAAATTATCTGATCTGTATGAATGGTTATATTAGTGTAGAATATATCCAATGCCAATGAATTTTTTTAGCTCTACATTGTTCTTGTAAGTACATGCTGTCCTTTATCAGTGTACTTATATTGACAGGTAGTTGTTCATGTACCATCACTCTGCAGCTTATTTTCCTTTGACCTCCATTTTCTACACATGAGATCTATATTTACTCTTACCATAAGGTTGGTACTGAAGTAGTTTAGCTGTGCATTGCTCTTGGCTGTGCATTGCTCTTGGCTGTGCCTTTTGCTTGTATCGCTGCACATACATTTATAGCTACTTGGTTATGTAGCATCACTCTTCATCTTATCTTAAATATTCTCCTTTTTTCGTATATTATCACATCTATATTTACTCTTAACAAAATGTAGAATAAAGGCAATGCTTATGAAGAAGATTCTGTGGTAAACTTCTTGAATCCCCCCCCCCAGCAGCAGCATGGACAAGGGCTTTATAGAGCCTGTCTTCACCAGTAATGTAAGTTCGTCCTTCACAAGCCTTCAAACTTTGTTGTGTATATTTGGTTAGGCATGACTGCAGCAACTATTTATTTTTGGTGTTTGCATAAAATTGCATGTTTAAAGTTTATTATGTAGTTCATAAACAAAAGTTTGTCCTTCTCAATTTAAATTTTCAGTTATACAACCAAGTTCCTTCTTCATACCATGTAAATTAAACTATACAGAGCAAGTGATCTTCTTTTGCACTGCATGTATGCTTCTGTTCTTCATCCGTAATCCAGTGGTGTGGTGAACCTACCCACTACAGCACAATGTCATATTCTGCAATGTCTTAACTATGAGCAATGTCATATCATTCTACTATTATTTAAACCGTCTCTTTATTTGCCAATCCGAAATGGGATAAATTGATAGCACACTAACCATTGATACTTATGTGTTCTTGATCTGTAATCCAGTGGTGTCGTGAAGCTGCCAACTCCTTCACAATGTCATTTCCTGCCATGTCTTGACCTGAACAATACCATATTGTGTTAATGCAATTTTAAACTGTGTCACTTTATTGGTCAGTAAGAAATGTGATGAATTGTCAGCACTGATACTTTTATGTGCAAAACCTGTCATCTATCTGCTTGTTTATCTTTCAGAGTGAGGAAGATATAAGTGTTGAACAAGCACAGTCTCATCAACTTGCTCAGCTGCTTGCGGTGCAGCTCCCCAGCAGGGCTAACCTTTCTTGAACTCTATTGAAGTGCTGTCGGTTTTGTATATTATTTTGTCGATGTGTTTATTTGCACTGGTGGCGATCTTTGATGCCCAGTGTATGTAATCTGCTGTCTGCTTGTGCTTTGTTATCATATTGGTGAACTTTGATGCCCAGCGGATGTAATATGCCGTAATTTCTTTATTGTATAGTCTAGGTTTTTTCTTATTCATGATGCTGCAGTTATTTTACTGTATATATATCCTGTCTTTGCAGTAAACAGGCCAAACCGTAAAAATTACGGTACATAATCGGGCCATCATGCAATCACGATGTATGATCCGCATCATGGGCCCCGTCATCTTGGTCCATTAAACAGCCAAAAGTAAACTCGCCCACTAGTAGTAGATAAGGGCCTTTAATAGGCCGAGTAACCCCCGACCCTCTTTTCGCAAGAAAACTCATTGGGCTTTTAGGAGGCTGAGAAGTAGGTTGGGCCTGAAACGTACCAAACATCTCACAGGCCGGCAGCAGCCCGAAATGGACCCCGGCCCATGATTGTGCGAATCAAATCATGAGCTTTTAACAGGCCAAAATTGTCCTGGTCCTTTTTTGGCCCAATAAGATATCAGCTGCGAGCAGGCCGGATGCAAACCGGGCCGTAGTTAGGCCCAACTATATGACGGTCTTTTAACAGGCCAGAATTAATATAGGGCCGAAATGTTAAACGGGCCCTTAATAGGCCTAAACTAATATCAAGCCAAATTAATAAATGGGCCTTTAGCAAGTGGGCCCAAAAGCATAGCGCCCGGTTGACGGGCCGAATCTGATATGGGCCATAATTTAGCCCAAAGCCTCTTAAAGGGTCGGACCTGATCTGGGCCTAATTTGGCCCAGAACGTGGTAGGCTTTTAATGGGCCAGATCTCATATGGGCCATTATTAGGCCCGGAACGTGGCAGGCCATTAATGGACCAGATAAAATATGGGTCGACATTTGGCCCGAAACATGGCAGCCAGTTAATGGGCCGGCCTACTAGGGTCCTCAAAATCTTGTGGGCCTACAGCTGGGCCGACCCATTAATGTCGGCGAAATCTCGTGGGCCTTTAGCAGGGCCGACCCATTATGATCGGCAAGAATCTTGTCGGCCTTTACCTGGGTCGGCCCATTATGGCACACAAAAATCTTGTGGGCCTTTACCTGGGTTGGCCCATTATGGCCCGCAAAGATCTTGTGGGCCTTTAGCTGGGCCAGCCCATTATGGTTCGCAAAATCTCGTGGGCCTTTAGCTGGGCCGACCCATTATGGTCCGCAAAATCTTGTGGGCCTTTAGTTGGGCCAACCCATTTAAACTTGATGGGCCGGTCCACGTGTCAACATATCATAGGCGCGTCTTGCCCATTGGATGAGTGACACCTGTGCAAACGCGGACCTGACACATGTCTCCTCCAGCCAATGATGATTTTACACATGGAAAATCCCCATTGGTCGGTGCTATTAAAGAGTTATCGGATCCAAAACCCGACCCAATAGCTAACGGCGTTCCGTTATGGTGGATGCCACATGTCGGTCACCCTTGACGAAAGCACTTCTGTGACGCACAATTTATCGTCATGGAAGTGGACTCTTCCGTGATGATAATTTTGATAATGTCATGGAACACTTCTACAATAACACATGTATGACTATCTTGATTCTATCATAAAATCATCATGGATGTACATGCATGACAGAAAACGCGACCAACTGTGACAAACATGTATCATCACAGAAGTGTATTTTTTTGTAGTGAGTCATACGTGCTTATGGAAAGAACTTGCATAACATCTTTTGTCGTACCCTCCCGTGGCAGCGGGGTCCTATTGGAAACTAAGGAATATTAAGGCCTCCTTTTAATAGAGTACCGGAACAAAGCCTTAGCACACGGTGAATACATGAAGTCCTTAAACTACGGTCATCACCGAGAGTGGTCCCGACTACTGTCACTCCGGGGTTGCCAGATCATAACATGTAGTAGGTGACTATAACTTGCAAGATTGGATCTAGAACATGGATATAATGGTGATAACATAAATGGTTCAGATCTGAAATCATGGCACCTAGGCCCGAAGTGACAAGCATTAAGCATGGCAAAGTCATAGCAACATCAATCTTAGAACATAATGGATACTAGGGATCAAGCCCTAACAAAGATAACTCGATTACACGATGAATCTCATCCAACCCTTCACCAACCAACGAGTCTATGAAGGAATTACTCACTTTCGGTGGGGAGCATCATGGAATTGGCGATGGGGAAGTGTTGGTGATGACGAAGATCGAAGATCCCCCTCTCCGGAGCCCCAAACAGACTCCAGATCCGGCCTCCCGATGAAGAACAGGAGACGGCGGCGGCTCCGTCTCGTGAAACACGATAATTCTTTCTCCCTGATTTTTTCTGGAAAAATAGGATTTTTTTAGCGTCAGTTTTAGGGTCTGCGGCGCCACCAGGTGGGGACACAACCCACCTGGGCGTGCCTGGAGGGGGTGGCATGCCCTAGTGGGTTGTGGACACCCAGGTGCCCCCCTCCGGTGACTCTTAGCTCCAAAAATTCTCTTTTATTGTATAAAAAATCCTCACAAAGTTTCGTTCCATTCCAAGAACTTTTATTTCTGCACAAAAACAACACCATGGTAGTTCTGCTGAAAACAGCGTCAATCCGGGTTAGTTTCATTCGAATCATGCAAATTAGAGTCCAAAACAAGAGGAAAAGCGTTAGGAAAAGTAGATACGACGGAGACGTATCAACTCCCCCAAGCTTAAGCTTTTGCTTGTCCTCAAGCAATTTAGTTGATAAACTGAAAGTGAAAAAGGAAAAACTTTTACGAACTCTTTTGCTCTTGTTTCATAAATAAGCTTATACAACACCCAGGTTTTCAGCAAAGATTATAACTAACCATGTCGACAATAACTCTTAAAAATTATATTAACTCACATCAATGACATAATCAACTACCGAGCAATAATAAGACATCTCAAAAATCGACACGTTGTTAAAACAATCATGATACAATATGACAATAGTGGTATCTCACTAGCCCTTTGTGAGACTGCAAAACATAAATGCAGAGCACCCCCAAAGTTCAAGCGGCGACTAAACATTGTAATTCATGGTAGAAAAGATCCAGTCACGATGCACCCAAAATTAGCTATACACAATGCATCAACATGACAACAGTGCTCTCAGGTTCTGGCGCTTATTTGAGAAGGTTAAGACACAACATAAAAGTAAATAGATAGTCCCTTCGCAGAGGGAAGGAGTGATTTGCAGAGGTGCCAGAGCTCAAGTTTTTAAAATAGAGGTGTATGAAATTTTGAGACATGTGATACGTCTCCAACGTATCTACTTTTCCAAACACTTTTGCCCTTGTTTTGGACTCTAACTTGCATGATTTGAATGAAACTAACCCAGACTACCGCTGTTTTCAGCAGAACTGCCATGATGTTGTTTTATGTGTAGAAAAGAAAAGTTCTCGGAATGACTTGCAAATCCACGAAGGCAATTTTTTTGGAATTAATAAGAATTTCTGGGTGAAAGAAATACACCAGGGGGCCCAGGGCCTGTCCACGAGACAGGGGGGCGCGCCCCCCCTGTAGGGCGCGCCCCCTATCTCGTGGCCCCCCTGGACCTCCACCGACCTCAACTCCAAATCTATATCTTCCGTTTCGCGGAGAAAAAAATCAGAGAGAAAGTTTCATCGCATTTTACGACACGGAGCCGCCGCCAAGTCCTAATCTCTCTCGGGAGGACTGATCTGGAGTCCGTTCGGGGCTCCGGAGAGGGGGATTCGTCGCCGTCGTCATCATCAACCATCCTCCATCACCAATTTCATGATGCTCACCGCCGTGCGTGAGTAATTCCCTTGTAGGCTTGCTGGAAAGTGATGGGTTGGATGAGATTTATCATGTAATCAAGTTAGTTTTGTTAGGGTTTGATCCCTAGTATCCACTATGTTCTGAGATTGATGTTGCTATGACTTTGCTATGATTAATGCTTGTCACTAGGGCCCGAGTGCCATGATTTCAGATCTGAACCTATTATGTTTTCATCAATATATGTGTGTTCTTGATCCTATCTTGCAAGTCTATAGTCACCTATTATGTGTTATGATCCGACAACCCCGAAGTGACAATAATCGGGATACTTCTCGGTGATGACCGAAGTTTGAGGAGTTCATGTATTCACCATGTGTTAATGCTTTGGTCCGGTTCTCTATTAAAAGGAGGCCTTAATATCCCTTTGTTTCCACTAGGACCCCGCTGCCACGGGAGGATAGGACAAAAGATGTCATGCAAGTTCTTTTCCATAAGCACGTATGGCTATTTACGGAATACATGCCTACATTACATTGATGAATTGGAGCTAGTTCTATGTCACCCTATGTCATAGCTATTACATGAGGAATCGCATCCGGCATAATTATCCATCACTGATCCATTTCCTACGAGCTTTTCATATATTGTGCTTCGCTTACTTTCTTTTGCGTTGCTACTGTTACAACTACTACAAAAACCCAAAAACATTTATCGTTACTGTTGCTACTGTTACCATTACTATCATACTACTTTGCTACTAAATACTTTGCTGCAGATACTAAGTTATCCAGGTGTGGTTGAATTGACAACTCAACTGCTAATACTCAAGAATATTCTTTGGCTCCCCTTGTGTCGAATCAATAATTTTGGGTTGAATACTCTACCCTCGAAAGCTCTTGCGATCCCCTATACTTGTGGGTCATCAAGACTAATTTCTGGCGCCATTGCCGGGGAGAATAGCTCTATTCTCTGAGTCACTTGGGATTTATATCTATTGATCACTATGAAGAACTTGAAAGATGCTAAAACCAAGACTTTGCCCTCAACTACGAGGGGAGGTAAGGAACTGGCATCTAGCTCTGCACTAGATTCTCCTTCCATTATTAGTAGGCTCGCGACACCTAAACCTGCTACTGCTATGAATTCTGATATGTCACATGTTATTGATGATGCCACTTCTGCTTTTCATGATACTTGTGATGAAACTACTTCTGTGCGTGATACTACTGTGCCATTAGGTGAATTTCTTGATGAACAACTTGCTAGGGCTAGAGAGAATGAAATTATTGAAGATGCTATTATTGATGATAGTGATGATGAAAATTCTCCCAATGATTATGTATTGCCTGTTGTTCCTGAGGGTTATGTTATGAATAAAGAAGCCGCTGAAGCTATTTTTGCTTGCAAAGATAGATATGATCTTAAGAAATTATTAGCTAAATGGAAGCAGCAATCCCTTAATGCTAGAATGAAACCTGACCCTGCTTTTGTTACTTCAATTATCTGTGTTACTGATAAGGATTATGAATTCTCTGTTGATCCTGAAATTATTACTTTGGTATAATCTGATCCTTTTTATGGCCTTGAATCTGAAACTGTTGTGGCACATCTTACCGAGTTGAATGATATAGCTACCCTGTTTACTCATGATGAGAAGTCTCGCTATTTTTATATCCTTGAGATATTTCCGTTCTCATTAAAGGGTGATGCTAAGACTTGGTATAATTCTCTTGCTCCTGGTTGTGTGCGTAGTCCCCAGGATATGATTTATTACTTCTCTGCTAAATATTTCCCTGCTCTTAAGAAACAAGCTGCCTTGCAGGAAATATATAATTTTGTGAAAATCAAAGAAGAGAGTCTCCCACAAGCTTGGGGGAGGCTTCTCCGATTACTTAATGCTTTGCCTGATCATCCACTTAAGAAAAAGGAAATACTTGATATCTTCTATAATGGACTAGCCTATGCTCCCAAGGACTACTTGGATAGTTGTGCTGGTTGTGTTTTCAGGGAAAGAACAGTCGACGAAGCTGAGTTACTATTGAATAATATGTTGACTAATGAAAATAATTGGACTCTCCTTGAGCCAATTCCTGAGGAAATTCCTGAACCAATTGAGCCAACTCCTGAGCCTATTCCTAAACCCACTCCGAAGAAGAGAGGTGTTCTATTTCTCAGTCCTGAAGATATGCAAGAGGCAAAGAAATCAATGAAAGAAAAAGGTATTAAAGCTGAAGATGTTAAGAATTTACCACCTATTGAAGAAATACATGGTCTTAATATACCGCCTGTTGAAGAACCCCATTGTCTTGATAACCCAACACAGGTAGTAAAGGTAAATTCTCTCTATAGATATGAGAAAGATGAAATCCCATCTACTAAATTTCATAGCCCTTGCTTAGATGAATTTGCTGATTTCATGAATAGACAAGCAAATTTCAATGATTACGTTAGTAGAAAATTGAAGAATAATGCTTATATGACAGTACGCTTGAATGATTATGTAGCTAGAGTTAAAGGTGAACTTAAACTCACTAGTAAACATGCTTCCATGATTGCTACTCAAGCTGAACAAGTACTTAAGGCCCAGAATGAATTGCTTGCTGAATTAAATAATAAAAATCACTTTGCTGTTAGAGTGGCTACTAGAACTGGTAGAATGACTCAGGAACCTTTGTATCCTAAATGCCACCCTAAAAGAATTGAACAAGATTCTTAGAATAATAATCTAGATGCTCCTAGTTCTTCTAATAAGAATAAAAAGAAGAATGATAGAACTTTGCAAACGTCTAGTGAACCTAATGAAGAAATACCTGAGAATCCTAATAATACTTCTATCTCTGATGTTGAAACACAATCCGGAGATGAACATGAACCTGATGATAATGTCAATAATGATGTTCATGTAGATGCTCAACCTAGTAATAACAATGAAATAGAAACTGAACCTGCGGTTGGTCTTGATAACCCACAATCAAAGAATCAATATTATGATAATAGAGATTTTGTTGCTAGGAAGCATGGTAAAGAAAGAGAACCATGGGTTCAGAAACCCATGCCCTTTCCTCCTGAACCATCCAAGTCAAAGGATGATGAGGACTTTGAGCGTTTTGCTGAAATGATTAGACCTACTTTCTTACGCTTGCGCTTAACTGATATGCTTAAAACAAACCCTTATGCCAAATAAATGAAAGATATAATCACTAATAAGAGGAAAATACCTGAAACTGAGATTTCCACCATGCTTGCCAAGTATACCTTTAAGGGTGGAATACCTAAGAAACTTGGTGATCCCGGAGTACCCACTATACCTTGCTCTATCAAAAGAAATTATGTTAAAACTACTTTATGTGATTTAGGAGCCGGTGTAAGTGTTATGCCTCTTTCCTTGTACCGTAGACTTGAATTAAATAAGTTGACACCCACTGAGATATCTTTGCAAATGGCTGACAAATCAACTGTTATACCTGTCGGCATTTATGAGGACGTGCCTGTTGTTGTTGCGAATGTTAATATCTTAACAGACTTCGTTATTCTTGATATTACCGAGGACGATAATATGTCTATTATTCTTGGTAGACCCTTTTTAAATAATGTAGGAGCTGTTATTGATTGCAACAAAGGCAATGCCACCTTTCATGTTAATGGTAAGCATACGGTACACTTTCCGAGGAAGCAAATCCAAGTTCATAGCATAAATACTATTGAGAAAATTCCATCAATTATTATTGGAGGTTTTGAATTTCCTCTCCCTACTGTCAAGAAAAAGTATGATATTATTATTGTTGGGGATTTTCATATCCACGTTGAGTTAACTTAGTGTCACTTCGAAATTTCTCCGGTTCCGTGATATTCGGAATGAGTTTGTTAACAAGACTTGATCAACCTTGTTAGTGGATTCATTTTGATGATCATGAGATGGATGAAACTAGAAGGCACAACCTTCTGTACTTTCTTTTTACTTTCTGTTATTTAGATTAAATAAAGCAAAAATAGTATTATCCGTCTGTTTTCTGAATTATCCGTGCCATAAAAATAGTCCGAAAATAAAAAGTGCTCCAAATGCCCTGCAAATTTAGTATTATTTTTTCTAGAATATTTGAGGATTTTAGGCACTGAAATTACTGTAGGAGGGGCAAGTACCAGGCCAGGAGAGAGGAGGGCGCGCCCCCCCTGTAGGGCGCGCCCCCCCTATCTCGTGGGCCCCTGGTGGCTCCCCTCCACTTATACCAGCACCCACACACTTCATCTTCTACCCAAAAAATCCCCATCCAGCTCAAGCACGAGTTCTAGCTCATTTTACTGCAATTTTCGATCTCCTTGCTCAAAGCTCCATTCACAAAACTGCTTTGGGAGATTGTTGCTTGGTATGTGACTCCTCCATTGGTCCAATTAGTTTTTGTTCTAGTACTTTATTCATTGCAAATCCTTGTTGCCTTGGTGACCCTATTCTTGAGCTTGCATGTTAAATTTTTGAGGTCCCAAGTAATTCCAATGCATGATATAGGCTCTATGCACTTGTAGGAGTAGTTGCTATCAATCTTGTTTAGTTTTATGCACTTTTATTTTGAAGTTACAAAAAATTTCAGAAATTTTCAGAAAAATGTTAAGGAGACTTTTGAGGGGCTCTTCTAGCCAAGGCTCTCAGGAAAAACAAGCTAAAGAGAAGGAAAAGGCAAAGTATAATCTTCCTCGCTTAGCGGAAGTACGGTCGTGTGAATGGCCATGTGAGGATTTCTTGAAAGAGGTTGGAATTCATGAAGACTTTTATGCTTTAATCGAGACTGCAGGCCTCATCGGTTTCATCAACGACCGAATCGATTAGTATCTCTTACTCACCAATACTTTCGTGCAGAACTTTTATTTTTATCCTAAGAAGTCACGGCCTGCAGTATCAGGGTAAAATACATGGTGGCATTTATGATACTCGCTTGGCGACTCACTTTAACATGCAGATACGCCAGCATGACCATCGTTTGTCCAAGGTTTACCTAGATCGAGCGGCCATGGAAGACCACCAGTTTATTGCTGCTAATTACCCTGATATTGATATTCCTTAAAACTTAGTTTTCAGTGAGAAAACTCGTGATATTATTCCAGTGCCTGCACCTACTTTGTTTGATCATGTTGCCAGGGGCGGATACAGGATTATGCCTGAGGACATTGTCGCTTATCTTAACAACCTAGTTGCGGCACAAGAGGAGCCTCAGCAGTGCGACCCTCAAGTGCCTGCTCCCCAGCACTTCAACATAGGACCTCATGGCTTCTATGACTGGTGATTACCAAGTTAGGCCAAAAGCCTAAGCTTGTGGGAGCACGTATTTCCACCGACATTACATTCATGTTCACACATTTCATTCCAGTTGTCAGTGCTCACACTTTTTCATTGTATTATCCATGTTAAATTTATTTTCTCGTTTTCTTCTTGTATGTTTGAAAAACTTTGAGAAAATCCAAAAACATATTTCTTACTTCTTTCTTTTCTTCCTAGTTTAAATTGTTGTAGCACTAAAAAGAAAACCCAAAAAGATTTCCTAGTTCTTCTTTTGCTTGTTGGGAGCTTTCCTGTGTAAATAGTTTTTCTCGTTTTTGCTTTTCCCTTTTTATTTTGCTTGTTTACGAATAAACAAAAACTCCAAAATATTTCAGTGTGTTTCTCTGAATTTATTTTCTTTTTATTCAGTCATACCGAGGAGAAGACCACGATGAAAATGTTGAGTGGCTCTCATTTGCATTATTGTTGATCTAACGAAGAGCCCATATTACCTTGTCTTCTCCTTTTGAATAAAATGTTTGTAGATTCCAGCTTAGTCCACGGCACTCTTGCACTATTATTATTTTCGAACCGTTCTATCGTGCAAGTGAAAGGCAATAATGACAATATTGGATGAACTGGCCGTGGCAGAGAGAAACGGGTATGAACTCGACTTGTTCTGTTTTTGTAAGTATGTTTAACCTAGTATCCATGATTCAGCCTGTTATGATCAAACAAGTTTGTAATGAAAATTAGATATTATAGTCTCTCATGCCATGCATAAGTAGCTAGGAGTGGATAATGATTTATCTTGGATGTCAACATTGCGTTCAAATGATTGTGATGTAGTATGATTATATGGTATCCTCCTCTGAATGTTCGAGTGGCTTGACTTGGCACGTGTTCATGCATGTAGTTGAGTCAAAACCAACATAGCTGTCGTGGAATTAACACGTCAGATGTCCTCGTGAAAGGACTTAGTCGTGGATCCATCGCGACGGGTTAGCTTAGAGGGGTTAAACCGGACAAAGGACACAAGAGTTTTATACTAGTTCGGCCCCTTACGATGATAAAAGCCTACGTCTAGTTGTGATGGAATTATTGGGGTCTCGATTTCCAGGGAGCAAACACGCTATGCATGGCTCTCGAGTTGTTGTTTCTTGTCCCTGAACCGCCGCCGGGTCGTCCCTATATATACACAGGTTGACGCCCGACCGGTTTACAGAGTCCCGAGGCCGGCTCATACAAGTGTCCGGCTCGGTCTCTCCCTTCCTAACTTACAATACAAGTTATACAACTATGGCAGTTTACCATTACGGGCCCTAATCCGCCTTTGGGCTCTGGGCCTCTAAGCTTTATCAGTAAAGTGCCATCTTCTTTGTCTTCATGGCCTTCAGTATGGTTGAGCGTGAACCGGCCCCTCCTGGGCGGTTTACACTCAGTAGTTATATCCCCAACATTAGGCCCCAGATTGATTTGAACCTGTTCATGTCAATCTTCAATACTTAGAAAAATTCCGTGAACACCTTTGTTCGATTATCGTAAACCGCCATGATGCCTTCTCCCTGTAAACTTTGATAAACCGCCATGACGTCATCTTCTGAAAGCTGCAGTGAATCGTCATGACATCATCTCTATATAAAAAGATTATAAAGATTCCCTTCATTAATTATCTTCCAAAGATCGAGGCGACAGCTGCGCCCCATTTTACCGCTTTGGCTCCTCGATTCTCGCGCTCGCCTTCTTTATCCATTCGCCTTATAAATAGGCTCCGGCGTCTTTTACTTTTCCCCTTCCGCGCTTCTTCTTATTCCTCTCATTGCTTAAGCCCGACAGCTCCGCCGCCGCCGTCGCCCTTGAAGCTCTGCCTCATCCCCGGCTGCTGCATCAACCTAAAACGCACCAAAGATTCATGGCTCTCCTCCGCCGCTCCTGGGAATTCGGTAAGCCCTTTTCCCTCAAGCCTAGATCCGCACTAGGGTTTCAGTACTTGGCTGTGTTCATCGGTGCTCGTCCAAGCTTTATTACTTCACCCTTATTTTCTTTACTGCCTTGTTGAATCCATATCAATCTAGCTTTTTCCTCGTGCGGCCAAAGCTACAATCTTGTTTTGCCTCTCCGTAGTATCTCTAGAACCACGAACAAGTCTATCTGGATCCTCTTTACTCTGCTGTCGCCATTTTTAGGGTTCAGAAAATTTCCTTTATTAGGCCACGGTAGATCCAAAATTATAACATCATCTTGTGAAACCTGTTTCCTCAGTACTTAACGAATTTCAGCTCTGCTGCTTCTAGTATAGGCGGTTTAACTTTATAGAAAATCATAATCCGCCTGGTACCATTAGCCCTTACTTAAACCGCCATCTTGACTTGAGTAGCAGTATGCGGTTTAACTTGAATATATGATTTAATTAAATCCCCTGGTTTTACACCGGTTTATGCACATCAATCTTGAACCGTAAACCGGCGTTTGCATCTCTTTTACAGTTTGTCTTCTGAAATGGCAAAACAATTCGCCTCTTGCAACTGGGTTCCTTCCCGGATCACAGAAATGCAACTCAATGGATATGTTCTCACTGGCGCTTTGGCCAAGAAGGACGTCCTTCATTGGCGAGTCCCTGGCCTTGAGTGCCCTCCTGTACCTCAAGATGGAGAAGTGGTTGTATTTATGCAGCATCTAGACCGGGGGTTTAGCCCTCCTGGATCAAAGTTTTTTCGGGATGTACTTGCTAGATTCCAACTCCATCCTCAAGACATTGTACCAAACTCTGTGTCCAATATATGCAATTTTCAAGTGTTCTGCGAAGTTTACCTTCAGGAAGAACAAACTGTTGAGCTCTTCCGAGATTTCTTCCACTTAAACCGCCGAACTGAATTCTCTGACGGCCCCAATACTGAACTTGGCGGAGTGTCAATTCAGAAGAGGAAGGAAGTCGATTTCCCTCATACCAAACATCACAGCCACCCTAAAGATTGGAATCAAACATGGTTCTATTGTCAAAACACCGCGCCTGCTGATGAGAACCCTCTGCCGGGTTACCGTGTTCACCGTCTTAGTAATGGCCATCCACTGCCTTAACGGCTCACTACTAAAGAACGACAGACTTATGCACCTCAACTTGCCAAGCTCCAGGCTTTCCTAGCAAATGGCTTAACCGGCATTGACATCGTTCTTTGTTGGGTTTCATGGGGTATCCTGCCTTT
The DNA here is from genome assembly GCF_002162155.2 of Triticum dicoccoides. Classification (NCBI taxonomy): domain Eukaryota; kingdom Viridiplantae; phylum Streptophyta; class Magnoliopsida; order Poales; family Poaceae; genus Triticum; species Triticum dicoccoides. The sequence goes on from NC_041383.1 coordinate 775,436,071, forward strand.
AAGTCGCCGCACCAGGTTGATGCATGAGTATATCGGGGACATCAAGGACGCTCAATAGTACCATGAAATAGAGATAACTGACGATGAAGTCACTGAATCTGTCAAGAAGATGCGGGACAAACCCATCGCTGAATGCAGCAAAACCGGATTAGGCCCCTTTTACGCCTCGAACAAACCGCCAGGCGTAAGAATTTATCCTTCTATTTTTGTAATCCGTCTACTCTTTAACTTTTTCCTGACAACCTTTTGTTTATCTGTACAGGCCAGAGACCCATTCTGGAAGAGAAAAACGCAAGACAAACCGGCCAAGGCTCAAGATAAACTGGCGAGGGCTCTTCATGCCAAGAGAAAGGTCACAAAGAGGCCTGCCAAGAAGAAAACCGCCGAGTCCTCTGATCCGCCAGAAGATGTTGATGAGTCCAAACAAGAGGTAGAACTTGACTCCCTTGGTTCATTTTTTGTACACCTTATTGACAATGACTATTCCCAGGATGATGCGGAAGCCAGCCATGCTGATCATATAGAGGTAATCTCCCTTTCCTCCGATTCAGAACATGTGCCGGTTCAAAAAACTCACCGTGCAGTTCAGAAAGTAAAATACTCTCAACCTCTTGCTCATTTGGATCCACAATTTTCTTTGAAGACACAGCAACATGAAGGTCGTCGCACAACCCGGTATAGCGGCCAATAGGTCACTTCTTCTGGTTTACCGGATACACCAACCTGGAAGCGTCGTCCAGAGGTTTCTTGTTTTTCCAATAAATCTTATCCTTTGGCGGGTTGCTTTTGATATTCGCTTAATCCGTCTGATTCAAATTACCAGGTGACTTCCAATTCTTCATCTGGCAATTCATCAACCACCCAAATGCCTCCCCTCAAAACCGTCCCTGGGTAAGTAGACTAAATTCTTAACTTTTCCTTCTTGCGTCTGGTATATCATACTAATCTTTGTTTGTTACTTTGCAGCGCCAAAGGCCGGCTTAGCAAGAAGGCAAGAACAGATGCTTCTGTAGAGGATGCTGAGCCGGAGAAGATCCCAGAAGAAATTGGTGGAAATACTGACACTGCTGTGGATGATCTCATACCCCAAGATGAAGATACTTATGCTGATCCGCCGGAAGTTAACCCAGCTAGTCCTCATGCTGATCCACCCAGCCCAGCCAAAGATGAAGATCCACCAAGCCCAACAAGGGACACTGTCAATCCGCGAAGCCCAACAAAAGGTGTTGATGATGATGTTATTATCACTGGTACTAGTCACACTGTCCCTGGCAACCCGGTTGCTTTATCAAAGCATACTACCAAAGAAGAGTTTGCTGCTATGGGCAAGGGAAAGGGAAGACAGATCTGTCCAGCTATGTTAACCTTACTGCCCAGGAGCTCCATTCCGGATTCCTAAACCGCCTATACACAAGCCGGGATTATGAGGCCGTTTTGGTGAACATAATGAAGGACCGCTATGAGGTAATCTTCAAAAACCTTTAAATTTCTTGGTCTGTATACCAATTCCATTGTAGCCCCCAAGGGCCGGTTTATCTCTGGAAGATAAACCTGGACTTTTAAGATCAAGAACACTTCAACTGAGTAGCCCCAAGTGCCGGTTTACCTTATCAAGATGAACCGGGACTTTCTGCTTTAAACATTGTCTCCTGATTGACTATCTTCACTTTTGATTTGACTGATCAATTAGGCATTAGCCCCCAAGTTCCAAGCTTAATACTTGTATTGAGCCTTGGGACTTTAAAATATCCATTTTAAGAAGCAATCCACATTAGCCCCCAAGTGCCAACTGTATAACTTGTTATGTGCTTGGGACTTTGAGAGAAATATTAACAGCTTTAGCATCTGACTTTTGCAGGCCGATATAAACACCAAAGATTCCCAAATCGTCGATCTTCAAGAAAATATCATGTCCCAGCAAGCAGAGACCTCTAAAGCCAAAGATGAACTAAAGGGCGCTTTGACATCCATGGAATAATTGAAGGATGGCTTCAAGAATGAACGTGCCAGCTGGGAAACTGAAAAGGCTGCTTTGTTGAAGCGGGCTGAAGACGCCGAGGCAGCTCTTAAACCGGTGGCAGAAGAGTTAACTAGGCTGAAGCATCAAGTGAATGATATGCCTTCTGCAATATTTGGTAAGTACTTTGTAATAACCTGTCTGAAGTATCTTCAAATTTGCCGGTTTAACATTAAATTCTTAAACCGTTGCAGGTAGTCGCATTGCTCATCTCGGCATAGATATGCGGATGAAGTTGAAGGCAGTCTATACGTTGATTGAGAAACTGTATACTGGTGCACAACGAGTCATCTGTGCGGCTTCATACAACAAACCGGCACCAATTTTGATCAAGGATACTTTGGCCAGGCCATCAATGACTCCTGCTCAGATAGAGGAGGTGAAGCGATCTGCTACTAGGGCGGGCACGTTATCAGCGCTGACTCGTGCTAAAGCTTGGATAGCCGACCTTGATCCGGTTGATATCGCAAAGGGTTGTCCTTGTGAACATGTAGATGGGTCAACATTTGATAGTGAAGCCCTTAAAGCTCTGACAAAGGAGATGCGCCCACTGGTAAGCGAGTTGGTTGAAGAGGCTAACTTGTCCACTCATCGGTACTTCTATGATGCAGATAATAGATGGGTTGATGCTGCTATGAAAGAAGTGCAGAATCTCATCCCGCCAATCCATAAGAACACTTATGCCCCTGACGTTGAACCGTCCAATCTTATAAGTGAAGAAGTTGTCTTCCAGGCTTTAACCGGGATTGACTGGACCACCATTGACTTCCAGCCACTGGGTGGTGAGGAGGAGGTTGAACCGACGCCAGAGGATCCATCAACTTCACGTCAACCTGGTGATGAGTCTTAATTCGGCATTTGGCTGGATTTTCACAAACTGTTCTGTGTGAAGAACAATCATTATTTTGGGCCTCAAAGCGCCTTGTAATAGGCTAGTTGAAATACTTTGATCTGCTGCACTGATACATGACTTTGTGTGATCCTCCATGATATTTACTGTGCTTGCTTATATACTTTGATAATTTCATGCGTTCCTTATGTCTGCATAAAAAGGATTGTCCTGGCGGTTTACCGCCGGACGGGTCATAATGCCCAATACAAAGCCTGGTTGATTACCAAGGCTGAATAAATATCAAAATATGAAATAGATCATACCTGTGATATTAAATCACTTAGTTGGTTTACCAACTTTGATTGTAGTAAGGGTAAGAACCCAAATTTTGAGTATTGATAACTCCCACCATGCAGTGCTGGTGTAGATGATAAGCCATACCGGGTTGTGATAAACACATGATGATCATGCTGGCGACATGTAGTCAAAGCCAGTCCGGGTTGTTAAACACCGATTTGATAATAAATATGGTCTGACAACTTGTAGCTGAAAGCCAAGCTGGGTTAACAAACACCGGGTTATTAGGATGACTGAAAGCCATGCCGGGTCAATAAACACCGGTTCAACATAAACTTTATCAAAGGGTTAAAACTTGGCAAAAGAAAATAAAAACCATGTAGTTGAGGCTTTTCAAGGGCTACCAGGCCCAAATTCGAGGCTTTTCATGGGCTGCCAGGCTGCTGAGTTAAACCATTTTGCAAAGCTTTTAAGATGGACCTCCAACTAACCAATGGTCGTTTTAACTTTGACAAGTTTAGGGTCTGTATAAGATTGACTTGTCAAACGTTGGGCGGGTCATGCCAGGATTACCTGGATAGGAGTGGCTTACTTGATGAAGGCAGGTTAACCCGGGGTTTTAGGTGAATACACCAGGCTTCCAAGCCGTGCTTGATAGCATATTACAAGGGTCCTTTCAAACTCTTTGTTGCAATGCAAAAAGAGCCCCCAAGTAATTTTGTGAGTTGTGCTCAATGGGTGCCTATGTTTGAGCTGTGCATAGCATCCAGACTCTCTTTGTCCCCTTGGGTGTGAAGCTCCCAAGCTGTATTGTGGCATGATAGCCGGTTTAAAAGGCAGAACTCCGCTTTGTCAACTGAAGCCCCCATGTAACCAAAAGATATTTTAAGAAAACGGCAGAGGCCCTGCTTATAGCAAGGATGCCGGTTTATTATATTGATCATAATATATACATTGTCAAAATATGTACATAAGAGAAGCCTATGGCTTAGGTGTAACAAGGCCGAAGGAGAGCTATGTTCCAGGGCCGCCGGGTCTCCACCTCAGATTTGTGTGAGTATGCGTGCTCTCGAACATCAATGAGGTAGTATGATCTGTTGTGTAGATTCTTGCTGACCACAAAGGGCCCTTCCCAAGGTGGGGATAACTTGTGCATATCGGTCTGATCCTGGATGAGCCGGAGTACCAAGTCGCCTTCTTGAAAAGTTCTTGTTTTAACCCGGCAGCTGTGATAACACCGTAGGTCTTGCTGATAAACCGTCGAACGAGCCAAAGCCATGTCCCGCTTATGATCTAACAGGTCCAGTGCCTCCTGGCGTGCTTGCTCATTGTCCGCTTCAACATAATTAGCAACCCGTGGCGAATAATGACGAATATCACTTGGCAGGACCGCCTCTTCCCCGTAATACATGAAGAAAGGTGTGTAACCCGTTATCTGTTGGGGGTGGTGTTGATGCTCCATAACAAAGAAGGTAACTCTTCCACCCAACAACCCGGCATCCTCTTTAAAGGAACCATGAGCCGGGGCTTGATACCCTTCAAGATTTCTTGATTAGCTCTCTCAGCTTGACCATTAGACTGGGGGTGAGCCACGGATGCTATATCAAGCCGGATGTGCTCTCTCTAACAGAAGTCCTCCATCTCACCTTTAGAAAGGTTTGTGCCATTATCCGTGATGATGCTGTGTGGAAAGCCAAAGCGGAAAATTATCTTTTTGATACATTGAACCGCCCTGGCTGCGTCACACTTGCTTACGGGCTCTTCTTCAACCCATTTAGTGAACTTGTCAACCGCCACCAACAGGTGGGTCTTCTTATCCTTGGATCGCTTAAAAAGTCCCACCATGTCAAGCCCCCAAGTAGCAAACGACCAAGTGATGGGAATCATCCGTAGCTCTTGAGCCGGAACATGAGCTTGGCGTGAAAACTTCTGACAAGTGTCACACCGCTTTACTAGATCCTCGGCATCTGCATGAGCTGTCAACAAATAGAACCCATGACGAAAAGCTTTATCCACTAGGGACTTTGAACCGGCATGGTGACCACAATCCCCTTCATGGATCTCACGTAAAATCTCTTGGCCTTCTTCAGGAGAAACACAATGCTGGAATACGCCTGAAACACTATAGTGGTGTAACTCACCATTGTGAATAACCATGGACTTTGATCGCCGGACTATCTGTCTGGTTAGAACTTCATCGTCTGGTAGCTCGCCCTAGTTCATATACGCCAAATATGGAACCTTCCAATCCGGAATGACATGTAAAGCGGCTACCAATTGGGCCTCCGGATCAGGAACAGCTAAATCCTCCTCTGTAGGCAACTTAACAGACGGGTTATGCAAGATATCTAAAAAGGTGTTTGGTGGTACCAGTTTATGCTGAGATCCCAGCCGGCTTAAAGCATCTGCTGCTTCATTTTTGCACCGATCAATATGCTCAACCTGATATCCTTTGAAGTGACCCGCCACAATATCCACCTCGCGTCTGTAAGCCGCCATGAGTGGATCATTAGAATCCCAAGTGCCAGAAACTTGCTGGGTCACTAGATCAGAGTCTCCAAAGCATCGTACCCGGCTTAAATTCATTTCCTTGACCACACGAAGACCGTGGAGTAAAGCCTCATACTCAGCTGCATTGTTTTTTTTGACAAAAAGACTGTAAGGGAACCCCCTACAGTATAATTGGTGCAACAACCCCAAATTGCAAGTACCATGCCTTGAACCTGGGTGGGTGGGAAGGCATCAGCCCCTTCCCACCACTAAGCTATGCCTTAGTCTGCTACTCAGCTGCATTGTTAGTACAAGGAAACATTAAACGGAGAACATAACGAATTTTATCACCTCAAGGGGAACTAAGGACAACTCCAGCCCCCGAGCCCTCCAATTGCCTGGATCCATCAAAGTGAATAGTCCAGTATGTGTCATCTGGTTTGTCCTCTGGTGCCTGTAACTCGGTCCAATCATTAATGAAGTCAACAAGCGCCTGAGATTTGATGGCTATCCGAGGCATATACTTCAACCCATGTGGACCAAGCTCAATTGCCCACTTTGCAACCCGGCCAGTTGCCTCCCTGTTCTGAATTATATCGCCCAAAGGAGCAGAACTGACCACTGTGATGGGATGGACTTGAAAGTATTGCTTGAGCTTCCGACTCGCCATAAAAACCCCATATACCAGCTTCTGCCAATGCGGATATCGTTGCTTTGACTCGATGAGCACCTCACTGATATAGTAAACCGGCCGTTGAACCGGATATTCCTTCCCAGCCTCCTTGCGCTCAACCACAATTGCCACACTGACAGCACGGGCATTAGCAAGAACGTTCAATAACAAGGGCTCCTTGTCAACCGAAGCAGCAAGGACCGGTGGTTCAGCCAACTTCCGCTTCAAGTCCTCAAACGCCGCATTAGCTGCATCACTCCAGACAAAAGTGTCTGTTTTCTTCAACATCTGTATAGAGGGATCACCTTCTCTCCCAAGCGGCAAATAAACCGGCTCAGGGGTGCAATTTGACCCGCCAGACACTGAACATCATTAATACACGCCGGTTTAGCCAAAGACGTAATCGCTTTGATCTTTTCCGGATTAGCTTCAATGCCTTTGTTGGACACCAGAAAACCTAAAAGCTTGCCTGCCGGAACACCAAAAACACACTTGTCCGGATTAAGCATCATCTTATAAACCCGAAGATTGTCAAAGGTCTCCTTGAGATCATCTATCAATGTCTCCTTCCTAGATTTTACTACAATGTCGTCCACATATGCATGAACATTGCGCCCAATCTGAGTGTGAAGACAATTCTGCACATAACGCTGATAAGTCTCCTGGGCACTCTTGAGCCCCAAGGGCATAGAAACATAGCAGAAGGCTCCAAAGGGAGTGATGAAGGTTGTCTTCTCCTGGTCCTTAACTGCCATTTTGATTTGATGATAACCAGAATAAGCATCCAAGAAGCTCAAACGCTCGCAACCCGCCGTCGCATCAATGATCTGATCAATACGCGGGAGAGCAAAAGGATCTGCTGGACAAGCTTTGTTCATATCTATGTAGTCCACACACATGCGCCAAGTGCCATTTTTCTTAAGAACCAGCACCGGATTAGCCAACCACTCAGGGTGGAATACTTCGACAATGAAACCAGCAGCCAAAAGCCAGGCTACCTCCTCACCAATGGCCTTGCGTCTTCCCTCGTTAAAGCGGCAAAGAAACTGCTTGACCGGTTTAAACTTGGGATCAATATTGAGAGTGTGCTCAGCGAGTTCCCTCGGTACACCTGGCATGTCAGAAGGCTTCCATGCAAAAATGTCTCGGTTCTCACGGATGAACTCGATGAGCGCGCTTTCCTATTTCGGATCCAGATTGGTGCTGATACTAAACTATTTGGATGAATCGCCAGGAACAAAATCAACAAGTTTAGTTTCATCAGCCGGTTTGAACTTCAGGGTCGGGTCATGCTCAGTGGTGGGCTTCTTCAGAGTGGTCATGTCTGCCGGATCAACATTGTCTTTGTAGAACTTCAACTCCTCTATCGCACAAACCGACTCAGCATAAGCTGCATCACCCTCCTCGCAATCCAAAGCGATCTTTCGACTTCCGTGTACTGTGATGGTCCCCTTATGACCCGGCATTTTGAGCTGTAAATAAACATAGCAGGGCCTTGCCATGAACTTTGCGTAAACCGGCCGTCCAAAAAGGGCATGATATGGGCTCTGGATTTTCACCACTTCAAAGGTCAAAGTCTCTGTCCTGGAATCATGCTCATCACCAAACACAACATCGAAAGCCATTTTGCCAACAGGATATGCTGATTTACCTGGTACTACTCCGTGAAAGACAGTGTTAGACGGTTTAAGATTCTTGTCTATCAATCCCGTGCGACGAAAGGTTTCATAATACAGGATGTTGATACTGCTCCCTCCATCCTTGAGTACTTTGGTGAATTTATAGCCTCGCACCCGAGGTGCCACCACTAAAGCCAGAAGACCCGGATTATCAACCCAGGGCGGATGATCCTCCCTGCCCCACACAATTGGCTGCTCGGACCACCACAAGTAACGTGGTACTGCCAGTTCAACAGCATTGACTGCCCTCTTGTGAAGCTTCTGATTGCGCTTACACAAGCTAGTAGTGAACACATGATACTGCCCGCCATTCAACTGTTTTGGGTGACTTTGAAAACCTGATTGCTACTAATTCCCTTGATTGTTCTGTTGGTTGTTACCGCCTTGATTGTTCTGGTTGCCCTGATTATTCTGAAATCCCGAGTTTGAACCGAAGCCACCATGAAAACCTGGACCTGAACCGCCCGACGGACCCTGATCATACCGGAAGAGATCAGAGTTTTTGAACTCCTTCATAATGAAACAATCCTTCCAGAGATGTGTTCTGGAACCTCCTTGGCCCCGTGCTTTGGGCAGGGCTGGTTTAAAAGACGCTCTAGATTCATCCCTCCACCGCGCTGGGCCGGTTTACCTTACGACACTGCATATTGGTGTTAGCTACATAATCCAAATTATCTGCTTTACGCGTACCATTATTCCCATGGCTCCCTTGGTTGTGCTGCTGTCCCTTTGCACCGCCGTTCTTCTTTCCCTTCTCCGGTTTCTCCTCGTTAGAATCGGGATCCTTGGTATTGTCAGAATCGGCATATTTAACCAAGGCTGCCATAAGTGTTCCCATCTTGTTGCAGTGGCGCTTCAGCCGTCCCAATTTCATCTTCAGTGACTTAAACCGGCAATTACGCTCCAATGTGATTATTGCCGAGCCAGCATTAATATGGTCCGATGAATGCAAGACTTCTGAAACCCGGCGCACCCAATGAGTTGTTGACTCGTTCTCTCCTTGAACACAGGCATCCAGGTCTACAATGGACATAGGTTGCTTGCATGTATCCTTGAAGTTTGCTATGTTGATCAAGTCTTATTAACAACCACTTCCGATTAGCATGAAACAGAAGAACTTTCGTAAATCACTAAGTTACCTCAACGGGGATATGCATGTCCCCAACAATAAGCATTTCATATTTCTTTTTAGAAGTAAGTAGAGATAGTTGAAACTTCTAATAGTGATTGTCGTAGATTTCTCAATAACATTAATACCATTCACTTGGAATTGTTTCTTCGAAAAGTGCACCGTATGCCCATTACCATTTATATGATAAGTGACCTTGCTTTTATTGCAATCAATAATAGCCCCTGCAGTATTCAAGAAGGGTCTATCAAGGATAACCAACATGTTGTCGTCCTCGGACATCTTAAGTATAACAAAGTCAGTCAAAATAGTAACATTAGCAACAACAACGGGCACATCCTCACAAATACCGACAGGTATGACAGTTGATTTGTCAGCCATTTGCAAAGATATTTCAGTAGGTGTGAGTTTATTCAAATAAAGTCTTTTATATAAAGAGAAAGTCATAACACTAACAACACCTCCTAAATCACATAAAGTAGTTTTCACATAATTTCTTTTAATGGAGCAAGGTATAGTTGGTATTCCCGGACCTCCAAGTTTTTTATGTACTCCATCTTTAAAAGTATAGTTAGCAAGCATAGTGGAGATTTCAGCTTCTGGTATTTTTCTCTTATTGATGGTGATGTCTTTCCTGTACTTTGCATAAGGGGGCATTTTTAAGATATCAGTCAAGCGAGTGCGCAAAAAGACTGGCCTAATCATTCCAGCAAAGCATTCAAATTCTTCATCATCTTTCTTTTTAGTTGACTTAGGTGGAAAGGGAATAGGTTTTTGAATCCATGGTTCTTTTTCCTTTCCGTCTGTTCTATCAACAAAGTCTCATTTATCATATCTTTTATTCTTGGGTTGTGAGTTATCAAGATCAACAACTGGTTCTATCTCAATATCACTAACTAGTTCTTTGTTATTTTGATTGAGTTTCTTCATGAACCTCATCATTATCTTTTTATTATCAGAAGGTGAGTGTTCACTACCAGATTGAGTTTCAGCATCAGAGATAGAAACTTCATTATCGTTATCAGGAAGTTTTTCTATTTTAGGTGCACTAGAGGCATGCAAAGTTCTATTATTTTTCTTCTTCTTTTTCTTTTTAGAAGGACTAGGTGCATCCGTGTTAATATTTTGAGAGTCTTGTTCAATTCTCATTGGTTGTCCCTCAGGATAAGTGGTTCTTGAGTCATTTTACCTCCTCTAGTTGCTACTCTAACAGCAAAGTCACTTATATTATTGTTCATTTCATCAAGCAACTCTCTTTGAGGTTTAGCAACTTGTTCTAATTGAGTTTGAACCATAGAGGCATGCTTTCCTACACCTCTAATATCATTTGAGATTCTAAATAACAAGTCACTTAAGCGAGCAATCATATTAGAGTTGTATTTCAATTGTTTCATAACATTTGCATTGAGTGATCTTGCTTTTTAATGTAATTATCAAACTCATAAAGGCATTGACTAGGATGTTTATTATGAGGATCATCACTATCATTGAATTTCATTAAAGATTTAACCTCTACCACCTTAGGTGGTGGTGGTGCTTCAAGCCCATTTATTTCTTCAATAGGCCGTAAATTTTTAACATCCTCTGTTTTAATACCTTTTTCTTCCATAGATTTCTTTGTCTCTTGCATATCTTCAGGACAGAGATATAAGATACCCCTCTTTTTCAGAGTGGGTTTAATCAGTGTTGTAGGAGGAGTCCAATCATCATAATTTTTCAATAATTCTTCAGCTTGCCCAATAGTTAGTTCCCTGAAAACACAACCAGCACAACTATCTAGGAAATCCCTAGAAGCATCGGTTAGTCCATTGTAGAAGATATCAAGTAATTCATTTTTCTTAAGAGGAGGCAAAGCATTAAGCAATTGGAGAAGCCTCCCCCAAGCTTGTGGGAGACTCTCTTCTTCAATTTGCACAAAGTTAAATATTTCCTGCAAGGCAGCTTGTTGTCCATGAGCAGGGAAATATTTTTCAGAGAAGTAATAAATCATATCTCGGGGACTATGCACACAACCAGGAGCAAGAGTATTGTACCAAGCTTTAGCATCACCCTTTAATGAGAATGTAAATAATTTGAGGATATAGTAATAGCGAATCTTCTTATCATGAGCAAAAAGGGTGGCTGTGTCATTCAACTTAGTAAGGTGTGCCACAACAGTTTCAGTTTCATAACCACGGAAAGGATCAGATTCAACCAAAGTAATTAACTCTGGGTCGACAGAGAATTCATAATCCTCATCATCAATAAAGATAGGTGAAGTAGCAGACTTAGGATCACATTTCATTCTAGCATTCAAGGATCTTTCTTATACTTGCATAATTATTTTTCTAGATCATCTCAATCCTTACAAGCAAGAATATCTCTAGTTGCCTCCTCACTCATAGCATAACCTTCCGGTACTTTTGGGAATTCATATCTAGGAGGGCTAGTTTTAATAGGTGTTTCAAGATTTTCAGTTCCAAGCTCATCATCAGTTTCAACAATATCATGCTATCTTACTCTAGCAATTTGTTCATCAAGAAATTCACCTAGTGGCACATCATCATCAAGCAAGGTACTAGCATCATCATCAGTAGCGTTCATAGCAGAAGTAGCATCATCAACAGCTTGTGACATATCAGAATTAATAACATGTGGTGGTGTTGCAAGTTTGCTTATAATAGAAGGTGAATCCAAAGTGGAGCTGGATGGCAGTTCCTTACCTCCCCTCGTCTTAGAGGGAAAAATCATAGTCTTTGCATCCTTCAGATTATTCATAGTGATAATATAATAATAATCCCAAGTGACTCAACAAATATAGCTATGGTCCCTGGCAACGATGCCAGAAAAAGGTCTTGATAACCCACAAGTACATGGGATCGCAACAGTTTTTGAGGGTAGAGTATTCAACCCAAATTTATGGATTCGACACAAGGGGAGCCAAAGAATATTTGCAAGTATTAGCAGCTGAGTTGTCAATTCAACCACACCTGGAGATTAACTATCTGTAGCAAAGTGATCAGTAGCACAGTAATATGATAGTTTTGATAATAGTGGTAGCAACAACAGTAACAGTAAGAGTGATAGCAATGATTTTGTAGCAGTAACGTTAGAAGTAGCAGCAACAGTAACTTAGCAAGAACAATATAAGGTAAATTTTTAGGCATTGGTCGGTGATTCGTTGGATGATATTCAACATGAGACAGTCATAAAATATAGCAATACGACACTAGCTCCAGTTCATAAATATAATGTAGGCATGTATTCCGCACATAGTCATACGTGCTTATGGAAAGAAATTGCATGAAATCTTTTGTCCTACCCTCCCGTCGCCGCGGGGTCCTATTGGAAACTAAGGGATATTAAGGCCTCCTTTTAATAGAGTACCGGAACAAAGCATTAGCACATGGTGAATACATGAACTCCTCAAACTACGACCATCACCGGGAGTGGTCCCGACTATTGTCACTCCGGGGTTGCCGGATCATAACACGTAGTAGGTGACTATAACTTGCAAGATCGGATCTAGAACATCTTATATCTTATATTTACTAATTAGAAGCACCATACGAGGCACCACATTAATCCTGAAAGTTAAGAAATTACATCCATCCGATTAGCATATAATGTGTCCTTAGCCGTAGAATGAAGCATGCGACATGGAAAAAAAGGAGAGGTCCTCACCTGGGTCTCTCCACGTTTCCTCATGATAATAAAAAAAGAAAGGAAGCGTTTCTCACCTGGGTCTCTCCCCGTTTCCTACAAAAAAAAATCTATTTGTGGTCTCCTTCTAACCATCCCAAGTTCTGATGCAAATACTATGTGGTGTCTCTTTTTTTCCCGCGCATGCATGTACCTGCCCAAAATTGTACGTGCAAAGGAAAAGGAAGGAAAGGGCTCAGACCTGGACTCTTTATTCCTATTGATATACTATTATTTTTTCTGGGAAGATTCCAAACGATATACGTTTATCTGAATCACTTAAAGATCTCGATTTGTGCACAGTGCGTGCAAAGGCAAAAGCAGTACCGATCTTAATCATATTGTAGCGACCCGACATCAAACGGACAAGTCTTAGTGCTCAAGTTTCATGCCTGGATCGGTATGCTAACACACACAATACTCGAAGATTTATAACAGAGGTAAATCACATGTATAAAGTAGCATAAATACTATTACCTCAAATCCATATAGCGGAAGTAACAAGGTTGTGGATTCCCATCAACACCAACGACAAACTTGAGTGTAGAAATCATAACCCTAACGTATCACTTACTCGTCATAAGATTCCTGCAACATGAGACGTTGCAGCCATGTAGGTCAGTACATTGAATGTACTGGAAAATTCACACCATAAAGCAATGATGAAATAATAGCTATCACTACATGCATATATGGCTGGTGGAAAAGCTTTATGGTTGTAACGTTTTTTGCGGAAAGCAAATTTTTCCCTACTGCAAAGGAATAAATTTCATTTAACTATCATGGTGGTTGTTAAACATTGAGAAGGTAAACCCCCTCTCAATCCCAATTAAAAGTTAACAACCCAACAAATTAATTAAGAAATGTGATGAGATCAAATCAATAATTCAAGTACCAGATACTCAAGATGTCCATAACCGGGGACACGGCTAATCATGATTAGTTTGTACACTCTGCAGAGGTTTAAGCACTTTTCCCCACTAGACTCGATCTCCTCCATTGGATTTCTCGCACTACATGGTGTTTGAGAAATGGATGACCGAGACATAGTCTTTCAGAAGTGTTTCCACCTTACGAACGGGTAGACAGTACCAACCTACATCCCCTACATCTGCTAGTCTACCACTATAATAGCTCACACAACTTAATCAACTATGCTAGAGCCCATAGTAGCTAGTGGCTGCACACAGAAGTTTCTAGCATGAATAATCTCATGATCCCTTTGAGCCTGGGTGGTGGTCCATAAAAGCCAGGCAATCACTGGATTCCCCAGGTGCCTCAACATGCAATCACTGGGATCCCCAGGTGCCTCAATCCACCCAGATGTGTATTTAAGTTGCCACCTTAAGTTGAACCATTAATTAACAACTCACATCTGTCATGGACACACTCAAACCCAATCCACGTCTACGAGCATAGCATACCAATATAAGCATAACGTTGAAGTAACTCCCAAGGGTTTGGTAATAAACGGGGCAATAGGTTCTACCTCATCAACTACTTCCCAATATCCACATGTTATCAATACCTAACCATGCAATGTTTGAGGGTGAAACAAATGCATAAAAACTGGGTATGAAAGGAATATGATCAAAGTGTGAACTTGCCTGTACTGTTGATGAAGAACCTTCGCACTCAACTCCTGATAGTTCTATTCGTCTCACTCCATTCAATCTATCGTAAGCAAGCAATAGTAACCACACATAAGCAATCACTCAAAGGATCAGAGAGAACGAAGAAAACAAATCGGAAAACATCAAAACCAAGAAAATAACTCTTGCAGCATAAAACAATTTCTAACAGTACCAAAACTATGTGAATTTGGCCTAATTAGAAATTTTAGGTCAAGAGCTTCAATTTGCAACAAGAACCAACTCAAACGGAGTTACGAAACTCAAGTTACAAACGAAACAAGATCGAATACTAATCTGAACTAGACCCAAATTTTAAATTATCAAAAACACATTTAAGTTGTTTATCTGGATAGAGGGGATCATAAGGAAGAAGTAGGCGTTGGTTTCGTTGGATTTGGACAAACGAGTAAAAAGTTGCGAGGGATAGAAAACCAGGGGCTAATCTGTAAATAATTATATTCACAGATATGTCCCTAACATAAATAAACACTCACTATTTAACCAATACCGTGAAAAACAAAACTCCATCTAATCCTAACCGTAGGTTCAAGATCGGACGGTCGAGGGGGGGCTCTGGGGTGTACCGCGGTGGTGGGGTCACCGACGATGAAGAAGAAGACGACAGCGGCGTCAGGGTCGTCGGGATGGCGGCTCTGGCGGTCCTACGGCGTGGCCGCGGGGTTAGGGAGAAGCGGCGCACGATGCTGAAGCCAATGGTGGTGGCGGCGCTCATCTTTAGCAATGGAACGGTGCGGCAGCGGCGAGCGGATCTCGCCTGCGGCGACGGATTCCGGCGAGTGCGGTGGCGGCGGCTCGGCGAGATGCGAGAGGGCGGCGGCGCGAGCGGAGAGAGGGGAAGGGGATTTATAAGAGGAGGGGGCGACTGTGGCATGGAGAAGGGGGCAGAGGAGGCGTGCCCGTCCGGGACTCGGGCGGCGGCGACGACGAACCTCCCGAGCGGAGTCCTGCTCGGGGATGAAGGCGAAGGCGAAGGCATGGCGCTGGGCTGCGGCCTGGCGGCTAACGGCCGGCCAAGTCGGCGGAGAAGAGCTTTTCTTTTTAAAAATTTATTTTTACAGAAAAGATAATGTAAAACCAAATAAACTAAAATTTACTATAGGCATATATTATATCAAAAAATTCAGAAAAAGATTTCCTACAACATGAACATTATTCTAATGTCAAATAAAATCCACAGAAATTTAAATAAAGTAAGGAGTGCTACTTCTACAATAAAACCCAAATAAAACATTAAAAACAAAAATGATTTCAAATTAATTTCTCTCCAATTTTCTACTGTAGGGAATCATGTTACCCTAATTTCCATATATTTTATTTTTGGAGAAAATAATTTTAATAAAACCCAAATAAGCCCAAATTGAAAAATAATTTTCAAAGGGACTTTAAATTGGATTTCTTCGAAACTCCCAACTCATATTTCATATGTTTTGAAGAAGTCATTTTATCTTCTCTCATGAAAATCATTGAGTTTCTTAAAGTTTCTGAATTTGAATTATTTCCAAATGAAATTCAAATATTTTCAAAAACCCTTTTCATTTAATCAAATGGAAGAAGTCATGTCATCTTCTCTCTAGGGTTTTGTGTTTGAAAATTATATGAATCCATGGAGATCAGAAAGCAAAGCTGAAAGTTTGGGAAAGTCCTTTTATTCCCTCTCATTTAACTTTCAAAAGTTTCAAACTTCACTTAACTTCATAGAATCAATCAAACAATCAATGAAAACTATCTTTTTAATATAACATTCCAAAATATAGAATTTTGGGATGTTAGAAACCTACCACCCTTAAAATGAATCTCGTCCTCGATATTCAGAGAGGCTAGCAAGAAATAGGTTAGGGTTTGGGGGTCTTACAAAATCCATCGGTCATCACAAGGGGGTCTGGGTGCTACCACCCTTGGAAACAATGTTACGGTTCCCTCAAAAACTCAATACTCCATCCTTATTGTTGACGGTGTCGATCTTCTTAGATCTTCATGAAGAATCCTTCTTTGGGCTCTTTCGGTAGTGGCATAACCTTTTCCTCAATTCCTGTGTCCTTTTATCTTGGTAAGGTTCTTTCGAGACTGGATCTTCTTAGATGATGGGTCTGGCGCAAATACTAAACAACTATCGATATCTCATGGTGGTTAACCATTTATGGTTTCTCCTGCAGGTAATGGGTCTGGGCTTCATTCTCACCGTATATCCTACGATTGGCAACAGATGCCTTGTACAAGGGAAAAACGTCATACCATTCTAAGGTTTAAACAAGGTTTTGATTCGTCGTCTCCCTACCATAGGTAAGTCACTTAGATTTACCATCCCATATAGCAAGGCGAATAATAAGAGTAAGTCGGTATGGTGATCAATCAATCCCGCACCAAAATCATTACCTTGTTTCCGTTCTAGTGAATCTCGCATTCTAACACTCGGTCATCCTCACAAGCATTGCAGAATTTCTCTTGTCGACGAACTAAGTTCGGATAAATCCATGGATTCTGCAAGCCAAACGAACATCTATCGTTCCTTCACAACTCTCAAGTTTTGCGTTTGCTCCTATAAAGCGTATGTTGATAAAATCGTAACTTCTTCCAGGGTTTTGCCTTCAGCGAGAGTGTGCTTGCTCCTTAGCATGTCCTAGGGCCTGTGGGTTATGGCCCATCTCATTACTTTGTAAACCTTGAACTCATCATCGGGGCAACTGATCATTATTCCAACATCCAGCTTCCTAGCATTCTTAAATCCATCCAATGGTACTGTCTTCCTTCCTTCCTTCTATTGGTATCACACTAAGATGTGATTACTCAAACTCACCATGGAGTTACACTCGCTCCATATTACCAACATTATACCTCCATATCCAATAGTACTTCATCCCCTCGTATTCCTAGTGTATCCCACATATCGAGACAAAACTTGTACTTATATTTTCCATAGTCTACTTCATGGAACATCGTTATCTTTTCCCAGGGGTCAAAAGTCCTCACATGGTACTACCACCCTTAAAATGTACAATTTCATCCATACACCATATTTCTCATATCCTCGAAAATGGTCAAATCTTCCTTCATAGAGTAACAACTCATAAAATCCAAATCACCGCTAACTTCATTGATTCCCAACTAATTATAATCTCCTGCATTTCCATTACATGCCTCAACTCAACACCTCAATATAAAAAGAAATGTTCCACTACTTCTACTATATTTCCTTATTGCAAACTCAACTATTTCGCACAAGCTTCTTTCTCTTCGGGACAATCTCTGGCAAAGTGTCCTGCTTTATTACAGTGGTAACATACTACTTCTGACAAGTCTTGAGGTTTCCTTATGACTACATAGCCTCCTTGGGTCCTCGGCTTCCTTTTTGGGCAATTGCTAAAGTAGTGCCCTGACTCCTTGCACCTGAAACAAGTGATGTGACTCAGATTCTTCTTGGTATACAATCTACTTCTTTTCCTAGACTTCTCCATTCTAATCAGGGCTTCTATTTCCTATGGGTCATACTCTACTTCCTCCGTCGGGAATTCTACTAGATCCCCATTTGGGCAATTCTGGGAGATGTGTCCTTCTTCTCCACATGAATAGCAAGACTTGGTGCAGGGTTTAATTGGGTCTTCTTCAGGTGTGTCCTCCACCTCTTCCTTCATCACATGTTCTCCTAAAATTTCCATGAGGGCTCCTTTCATTGCTTCTTTCTTCTGCTGAATGGTTCTTTGTACCATGGAGTAAATGTGACACTGAGCAGGGTAGTGGGTAGTTCCTTCAGACGAGAAACAATTAATCTGCCTAGTTGGGCATTCTTCAGCTGGGTGACTTCCTTCACAATTAGGGCATTCATCCTTGTGTTCTTTATGGTTGTGTCCTATTTCTCCACAAAGTTTGCAGGCACAAGATTTCTTCATATCATTTCCATAAGGCTCCAATCTCTGGGTCACAAAACGAGACTTTAGCAAGATCAACTTAAATTCCTTCCAAGTGGTTACTCCTTGACATCCATTGATGTTTTGGTACATCCTCACCAAGTAGCAGCACCTCTTTCAAAGCACTGAAGAGCATGCTGGGCCATATCCATTCCGGCTATAGGGTTATTCTCCATATGATCTTCCATGTTCTAAATCCATTGGTCCTTCTCCAGTTGACTTATCGGTCCCAAAAATATAAGCTCATCTCCATTCATCCTCTATTGGGTCCAAGGGTTTTGGGGGGTGGGGTAAGAGAGATAGAGAGGGATACACACAATGCAAACAATAGTTTTGAAAAAGGCATTATTTTGTGGTTGTCGGAAAAAACGTCAAACAAATGACAACTCACAAACATCGCATCTAACGTAAGTATGTAACAGGGGGTTTTGTCTTCTAAAGGTCAATAAATCTTCAAAGTCGCCAAAATCTTCAAGGCTTGTTCATGTCTTCGATGGGCTTCTTCCGATCGTGCTTGTCCTTCTCAAGTTCTTCTGCCAGATCATCCGTTGACACAAAGTCTCTCATGACGTCCTTTAATATTCTGGAGTCGCATTCCAACTTCTGGGTTTCAACATCCTTGGCATGAACCATGTCCTTCTATCCTTCAGCTCCTGACGAATCTCCGGTATCTCGTGGTTTTGCTCCTCCAGCTTGGCTACTTTCAGCTTTTGGGTCCTAAATTTTTCATGAAATGCTTCCTTTTCAAATATGGCTTCCTGAAGGTCCATCTTAAACTTCTTGATGTAATACTCCAGATCCTGGTGATACACCAGCTAAGATTTAAACTGCATCTTTTGCTGACAGATGCAACATCAGCCTTCTACCATCCAATCCGTCCATGCATCTGCATACTTAACTCCGCACGGTGACAATAGCATAAGCGGGCAATGCATCTTAGATATCCGTGTTTATGCCCATGTCTCTGCCATGAGCTTTCATTCCATAATTGATATCTCCTGTCTTAGGGTTTTCCTTGACGAAAACTTTGAGTTCTAATGCTCCATGTTCCGGTCTTTTTTCGATACACCTTGATCTCGAGTGTTGACAGCTTCCTTAGTCTGCCAAGTACCATAAGGGGTGCCTTCCTAGGTCATACTAATCTGGAAATTCTTCAAAGCCTTCAAATTTTCCTAGTCTTCAGAGTCTTCACCATTGTAGTTTCCGTCATTGTAATGCACGGTAAAAATCCTCTTCATTATAAAATAGTCTTAGTTGTCCGATATCTTGTACTCTTTGGAGTGGTCTCATCAGCCGAATCTTCATGTGGTCAAAAGGGGAAAGGGGTATAGTCTAACTAAAATGGAATATTTGAATAAGCTCAGAAGAGAAGAGAGGTAAAATATTTTTTGTGAAGAAGGTTGTAGAGAAAAATCTTTTCTTAAGGGCTTGCCGGTTTCTAGGGTCACGTCCTACAGTCAACATGTGCTCTGATACCATCTTGTAGCGACCCGACCTCAAACGGTCAAGTCTCTGTGCTTAAGTGTCATCCCTGGATCGGTATGCTGACACACACAGTACTTGAGGATTTATAACAGAGGTAAATCACATGTATAAAGTAGCGTTAATACTATTACCTCAAATCCATATAGAGGAAGTAACAAGGTTGTGGATTCCCATCAACACCAACGGCAAAGTTGAGTGTAGAAATCATAACCCTAACGTATCACTAACTCGTCGTAAGATTCCTGTAACATGAGACGTTGCAGCCACGTAGGTCAGTACATTGAATGTACTGGCAAATTCACACCATAAAGCAATGATGAAATAATAGCTATCACCACATGCATATATGGCTGGTGGAAAAGCTCTATGGTTGTAATGTTTTTGCGAAAAGCCAATTTTTCCCTACTTCAAAGGAATAAATTTTATTTAACTATCATGGTGGTTGTTAAACATTGAGAAGGTAAACCCCGTCTCAATCCCAATTAAAAGTTAACAACCCAACAAATTAATTAAGAAACGTGATGAGATCAAATCAATAATTCAAGTACCAGATACTCAAGATGTCCATAACCGGGAACACGGCTAATCATGATTAGTTTGTACACTCTGAAGAGGTTTGCGCTCTTTTCCCCACAAGACTCGATCTCCTCCGTTAAATTTCTCGCACTACATGGTGTTTGAGAAACAGATGACCGAGACATAGTCTTTCAGAAGCGTTTGTACCTTACAAACGGGTAGACAGTACCAACCTACATCCCTTACATCTGCTAGTCTACCACTGTAATAGTTCACACGACTTAATCAACTATGCTAGAGCCCATAGTAGCTTGTGGCTGCACACGGAAATTTCTAGCATGAATAATCTGATGATCCCTTTGAGCCCGGGTGGCGGTCCATACAAAAACAGGCAATCACTGGATTCCCCAGGTGCCTCAACAGGCAACCACTAGGATCCCCGGGTGCCTCAATCCACCTAGATGTGTATTTAAGTTGCCACCTTAAGTTGAACCATTAATTAACAACTCACATCTGTCATGGACACACTCAAACCCAATCCACGTCTACGAGCATAGCATACCAATATAAGCATAACGTTGAAGTAACTCCCAAGGTTTTGGTACTAAACAGGGCAATAGGTTCTACGTCATCAACTACTTCCCAATATCCACATGTTATCAATACCTAACCATGCAATGTTTGAGGGTGAAACTAATGCATAAAAACTGGGTATGAAAGGAATATGATCAAAGTGCGAACTTGCCTGTACTGTTGATGAAGAACCTTCGCACTCAACTCCTGATAGTTCTATTCGTCTCACTCCGTTCAATCTATCATAAGCAAGCAATAGTAACTACACATAAGCAATCACTCAAAGGATCAGAGAGAATGAAGAAAACAAATCGGAAAACATCAAAACCAAGCAAATAATTCTTGCATCATAAAACAATTTCTAACAGTAACAAAACTATGTGAATTTGGCCTTATCGTAAAGTTTAGGTCAAGAGCTTCAATTTGCAACAAGAATCAACTCAAACGGAGTTACGAAACTCAAGTTACAAACGAAACAAGATCGAATACTAATCTGAACTAGACTAAAATTTTAAATTACCAAAAACACGTTTAAGTTGTTAATCTAGATAGAGGGGATCATAACAAAGAAGTAGGTATTGGTTTCGTTGGATTTGGACAAACGAGTAAAAAGTTGCGTGGGATAGAAAACTAGGGGCTAATATGTAAATAATTATATTCATGGATAGGTCCCTGACATAGATAAACAGAAAAGGAAAAGACTAAATAACGAACGTTCGCTGCCGAGGCTTTAACCCGCGAACGCTCACTATTTAATGAATACCGTAAAAAATGAAACGCCATCTAATCCTAACCGTAGGTTCAAGATCGGATGATCGAGGGGGGGCTTCGGGGTGTACCGTGGTGGTGGGGGTCGCCGGCGACGAAGAAGAAGACGGCAGCGGCGTCGGGGTCGTCGGGGTGGCGGCTCCGGCGGTCCTCCGGCGTGGCCGCGGGGTCAGGGAGAAGCGGCACGTGGTGCTGAAGCCGATGGTTGTGGCGGCACTCGTCTTTGGCGACGGAATGGTGCGGTAGCGACGAGCGGATCTCGCCGGCGGCGGCGGATTCTGACGAGTGCAGCGGTGGCGGCTCGGTGAGATGCGCGAGGGCGTCGCGCGAGCGGAGAGAGGGGGAGGGGATTTATAAGAGGAGGGGGGCGACGGTGGCGTGGAGAAGGGGGCAGAGGAGGCGTGCCCGGCCGGGACTCGGGCGGCGGCGGCGGTGAACCTCCCGAGCGGAGTCTCGCTTGGGGACGAAGGCGAAGGCGGCGCGGGGCGCTGGGCTGCGGCCTGGCGGCTAACGGGCCGGCCCAGTCGGCGGAGAAGAGCTTTTCTTTTTAAAAATTTATTTTTACAGAAAAAAATAATATAAAACCAAATAAACTAAAATTTACTATAGGCATATATTATATCAAAAAATTCAGAAAAATATTTCCTACAACATGACCATTATTCTAATGTCAAATAAAATCCATAGAAATTTAAATAAAGTAAGGAGTGCTACTTCTACAATAAAACCCAAATAAACATAAAAAAACAAAAAGGATTTCAAATTAATTTCTCTCCAATTTTCTACTATAGGGAATCAAGTTACCCTAATTTCCATATATTTTATTTTTGGAGAAAAATAATTTGAATAAAACCCAAAAAAGCCCAAATTGAAAAATAATTTTCAAAGGGACTTTAAATTGGATTTCTTCGAAACTCCCAACTCATATTTCATATGTTTTGAAGAAGTCATTTTATCTTCTCTCATGAAAATCATTGAGTAGCTTAAAGTTTCTGAATTTGAAATATTTCCAAACAAAATTCAAATATTTTCAAAAACCCTTTTCATTTAATTAAATGGAAGAAGTCATGGTATCTTCTCTCTAGGGTTTTGTGTTTGAAAAGTATTTGAATCATCAAAGGTGAAAGTTTGGGAAAGTCCTTTTATTCCCTCTCATTTAACTATAAAAAGTTTCAAACTTACTCAACTTCACAGAATCAATCAAACAATCAATCAAAACTATCTATTTAATATAACATTCCAAAATTTAGAATTTTGGGATGTTACAAACCTACCACCCTTAAAATGAATCTCGTCCTCGAGATTCGGAGAGGCTAGCAAGAAATAGTTTAGGGTTTGGGGGTCTTCAAAAATACATCGGTCGTCACGGGGGGGTCTGGGTGCTACCACGCTTAGAAACAATGTTACGGTTCCGTCAAAAACTCATATACTCACTCCTTATTGTTGACAGTGTCGATCTTCTCAGATCTTCGGGAAAAATCCTTCTGTGGGCTCTTCCGGAAGTGGCATAACCTTTTCCTCAATTCCTGTGTCCTTTTATCTTGGTAAGGTTCTTTCGAGACTGGATCTTCTTAGATGACAGGTCTGGCGCCAATACTAAACAACTATCGATATCTCATGGTGGTCAACCATTTATGGTTTCTCCTGCAGGAAATGGGGCTGAGCTTCATTATCACCGTATACCCTATGATTGGCAACAGCTGCCTTGTACAAGGGAAAAACGTCATACCATTGTAAGGTTTAAACAGGTTTTGATTCGTCGTCTCCCTACCATAGGTAAGTCACTCAGATTTACCATCCCATATAGCAAGGCGAATAATAAGAGTAAGTCAGTATGGTGATCAATCCATCCCGCACCCAAATCATTACCTTGTATATGGTTTAGCGAATCTCGCATTCTAACACTCGGTCATCCTCACAAGCATTGCAGAATTTCTCTTGTCGACGAACTAAGTGTTGGGGAACGTTGTAGAAAATTAAAATTTTTCCTACGGTTTCACCAAGATCCATCTATGAGTTCATCTAAGCAACAAGTGATAGGAGAGAGATGCATCTACATACCACTTGTAGATCGCGTGCGGAAGCGTTCAAGAGAACGGGGATGATGGAGTTGTACTCGTCGTGATCCAAATCACCGATGACCAAGTGCCGAACGGACAGCACCTCCGCTTTCAACACTCGTACGGAGCGGATGACATCTCCTCCTTCTTGATCCAGCAAGGGGGAAGGAGAGGTTGAGGAAGAAGGCTCCAGCAGCAGCACGACGGCGTGGTGATGGTGGAGAGGCAGTACTCCGACAGGGCTTCGCCATGCACTTAATAGAGGAGGAGAGGTGTTGGGGAGGGGAGGGGCTGCGCCTTGGATGTGGTGTGCAGCCCTCCCCCTGCCCCTCTATTGATAGGGGAAGGGGGAAGGGGGCCGGCCCCCTCTAGATGAGATCTAGAGGGGGGGCGGCGGCCAAGGGAGGGGGCTTGCCCCCCAAGCAAGGGGAGCGCCCCCACTAGGGTTTCCCCCACAACCCTAGGCACATGGGCCCAAGGGGGGGGCTCCCAGCCCTCCAGGGGCTGGTTCCCTGCCCCCTACGGCCCATGAGGCCCTCCGAGAGGGGTGGCCCCTCCCGGTGGACCCCCGGAACCCCTCCGGTGGCCCCGGTACAATACCGATATGCTCCCGAAACTTTCCGGTGACCGTATGACAACTTCCCATATATAAATCTTCACCTCCAGACCATTCCGGAACTCCTCGTGACATCCGGGATCTCATCCGGGTCCGAACAACATTCGGTAATCACATACAAGTCTTCCTAATAACCCTAGCGTCACCGAACCTTAAGTGTGTAGACCCTACGGGTTCGGGAGACATGCAGACATGACCGAGACGGCTCTTCGGTCAATAACCAACAGCGGGATCTGGATACCCATGTTGGCTCCCACATGCTCCTCGATGATCTCATCGGATGAACCACGATGTCGAGGATTCAATCAACCCCGTATACAATTCCCTTTATCAAACGGTACGTTACTTGCCCGAGACTCGATCGTCGGTATCCTAATACCTCGTTCAGTCTCGTTACCGGCAAGTCACTTTGCTCGTACCGTAATGCATGATCCCGTGATCAAACCATTGGTCACTTTGAGCTCATTGTGATGATCCATTACCAAGTGGGCCCAGAGATACCTCTCCGTCATACGGAGTGACAAATCCCAGTCTCGATCCGTGTCAACCCAACAGACACTTTCGGAGATACCTGTAGTGCACCTTTATAGTCACCCAGTTACGTCGTGACGTTTGGTACGCCCAAAGCACTCCTACGGTATCCGGGAGTTACACGATCTCATGGTCTAAGGAAGAGATACTTGACATTGGAAAAGCTCTAGCAAAATGAACTACACGATCTTGTGCTATGCTTAGGATTGGGTCTTGTCCATCACATCATTCTCCTAATGATGTGATCCCGTTATCAACGACATCCAAATGTCCATAGTCAGGAAACCATGACTATCTGTTGATCAACGAGCTAGTCAACCAGAGGCTTACTAGGGACATGTTGTGGTCTAAATATTCACACGTGTATTACGATTTCCGGATAATACAATTATAGCATGAATAAAAGACAACTATCATGAACAAAGAACTATAATAATAATCCTTTTATTATTGCCTCTAGGGCATATTTCCAACAGTCTCCCACTTGCACTAGAGTCAATAATCTAGTTACATTGTGATGAATCGAACACCCATAGAGTTCTGTTGTTGATCATGTTTTGCTCGCGAAAGAGGTTTAGTCAACGGATCTGTGACATTCAGATCCGTATGTACTTTGCAAATATCTATGTCTCCATCTTGAACATTTTCACGGATGGAGTTGAAACGGCGCTTGATGTGCCTAGTCTTCTTGTGAAACCTGGGCTCCTTGGCAAGGGCAATAGCTCCAGTGTTGTCACAGAATAGAGTGATCGGCCCCGACGGATTGGGTGTGACTCCTAGGTCGGTAATGAACTCCTTCATCCATATTGCTTCATGTGCTGCCTCCGAGGCTGCCATGTACTCCGCTTCACATGTAGATCCCGCCATGACGCTCTGCTTGCAACTGCACCAGCTTATTGCTCCACGATTCAACATATATACGTATCCAGTTTGTGACTTAACCCTTTACGACGAGCTCTTCGTCACCTCCATAAACGAGAAACATGTACTTTGTCCTTTTCAGGTACTTCAGGATATTCTTGACCGCTGTCCAGTGTTCCTTGCCGGGATTACTTTGGTACCTTCCTACCAAACTTACGGCAAGGTTTACATCAGGTCTGGTACACAGCATGGCATACATAATAGATCCTATGGCTGAGGCATAGGGGATGACACTCAGCTCTTCTTTATCTTTTGCCATGGTCGGGCATTGGGCCGAGCTCAATCTCACACCTTGCAATACAGGCAAGAACCCTTTCTTGGACTGATCCATTTTGAACTTCTTCAAAATCTTATCAAGGTATGTGCTTTGTGAAAGACCTATGAGGCGTCTCGATCTATCCCTATAGATCTTGATGCCTAATATGTAAGCAGCTTCTCCAAGGTCCTTCATTGAAAAACACTTATTCAAGTAGGCCTTAATGCTGTCCAAGAATTCTATATCATTCCCCATCAAAAGTATGTCATCTACATATAATATGAGAAATGCTACAGAGCTCCCACTCACTTTCTTGTAAACGCAGGCTTCTCCATAAGTCTTCATAAACCCAAACGCTTTGATCATCTCATTAAAGCGAATGTTCCAACTCCGAGATGCTTGCACCAGCCCATAAATGGATCGCTGGAGCTTGCATACTTTGTTAGCATTCTTAGGATCGACAAAACCTTCCGACTGCATCATATACAGCTCTTCTTTAAGATAACCGTTAAGGAATGCCGTTTTGACGTCCATCTGCCATATCTCATAATCATAGTATGCGGCAATTGCTAACATGATTCGGACAGACTTAAGCTTCGCTACGGGAGAGAAAGTCTCATCATAGTCAACCCCTTGAACTTGCCGATAACCCTTAGCGACAAGTCGAGCTTTATAGATGGTGACATTACCATCTGCGTCCGTCTTCTTCTTAAAGATCCATTTGTTTTCTATCGCTCGCCGATCATCGGGCAAGTCGGTCAAAGTCCATACTTTGTTTTCATACATGGATTCTATCTCGAATTGCATGGCTTCTAGCCATTTGTTGGAATCTGGGCCCGCCATCGCTTCTTCATAGTTCGAAGGTTCACCGTTATCTAACAACATGATTTCCAGGACAGGGTTGCCATACCACTCTGGTGTGGAACGTGTCCTCGTGGACCTACGAAGTTCAGTAGCAACTTGATCCGAAGTACCTTGATCATCATCATTAATTTCCTCTCTAGTCTGTGTAGGCACCACAGGAACATTTTCCTGAGCTGCACTACTTTCCGGTTCAAGAGGTAGTACTTCATCGAGTTCTACTTTCCTCCCACTTACTCCTTTCTATAGAAACTCTTTTTCCAGAAAGGATCCGTTCTTGGCAACAAAGATCTTGCCTTCGGATCTAAGATAGAAGGTATACCCAATGGTTTCCTTAGGGTATCCTATGAAGATGCATTTTTCCGACTTGGGTTCGAGCTTTTCAGGTTGAAGTTTCTTGACATAAGCATCGCATCCCCAAACTTTTAGAAACGACAGCTTAGGTTTCTTCCCAAACCATAATTCATACGGTGTCGTCTCAACGGATTTAGAAGGTGCCCTATTTAAAGTGAATGTAGCTGTCTCTAGAGCGTATCCCCAAAATGATAGCGGCAAATTGGTAAGAGACATCATAGATCGCACCATATCCAATAGAGTGCGATTACGACGTTCGGACACACCGTTACGCTGAGGTGTTCCAGACGGCATGAGTTGTGAAACGATTCCACATTTCCTTAAGTGCGTACCAAATTCGTGACTTAAATATTCTCCTCCACAATCTGATCGTAAGAATTTTATCTTTCGGTCACGTTGATTCTCTACTTCATTCTGAAATTCCTTGAACTTTTCAAAGGTCTCAGACTTGTGTTTCATCAAGTAGACATACCCATATCTACTCAAGTCATCAGTGAGAGTGAGAACATAACGATATCCTCCATGAGCCTCAACGCTCATTGGACCACACACATCAGTATGTATGATTTCCAATAAGTTGGTTGCTCGCTCCATAGTTCCGGAGAACGGAGTCTTGGTCATTTTGCCCATGAGGCATGGTTCGCATGTGTCAAATGATTCATAATCGAGAGACTCTAAAAGTCCATCAGCATGGAGCTTCTTCATGCGCTTGACACCAATGTGACCAAGGCGGCAGTGCCACAAGTATGCGGGACTATCGTTATCAACTTTACATCTTTTGGTATTCACACTATGAATATGTGTAACATTACGTTCGAGATTCATTAAGAATAAACCATTGACCATTGGGGCATGACCATAAAACATATCTCTCATATAAATAGAACAACCATTATTCTCGGATTTAAATGAGTAGCCATCTCGTATTAAACAAGATCCAGATACAATGTTCATGCTCCAACTTGGCACTAAATAAAAATTATTAAGGTTTAAAACTAATCCGTAGGTAAATGTAGAGGTAGCATGCCGACGGCGATCACATCGACCTTGGAACCATTCCTGACGCGCATCATCACCTCGTCCTACGCCAGTCTCCACTTATTCCGCAGCTCCTGCTGTGAGTTACAAATATGAGCAATGGCACCGGTATCAAATACCCAGGAGTTACTACGAGTACTGGCAAGGTACACATCAATTACATGTATATCACATATACCTTTAGTGTTGCCGGCCTTCTTGTCCGCTAAGTATTTGGGGCAGTTCCGCTTCCAGTGACCCTTCCCTTTGCAATAAAAGCACTCAGTCTCAGGCTTGGGTCCATTCTTTGACTTCTTCCCGGCAACTGGCTTACCGGGCGTGGCAACATCTTTGCCGTCCTTCTTGAAGTTCTTCTTTTACCCTTGCCCTTCTTGAAATTAGTGGTCTTATTGACCATCAACACTTGATGTTCTTTCTTGATTTCAACCTCTGCTGACTTCAGCATTGAAAATACTTCAGGAATGGTCTTTACCGTCCCCTGCATATTGTAGTTCATCACAAAGCTCTTGTAGCTTGGTGGGAGCGACTGAAGGATTCTGTCAATGACCGCCTCGTCCGGGAGGTTGATCTCCAGCTGGGACAGGCGGTTGTGCAACCCAGACATTTTGAGTATGTGCTCACTGACAGAACTATTTTCCTCCATCTTACAACTATAGAACTTGTCAGAGACTTCATATCTCTCGACCCAGGCATGAGCTTGAAAAACCATTTTCAGCTCCTCGAACATCTCATATGCTCCGTGTTGCTCAAAACGCTTTTGGAGCCCCGGTTCTAAGCTGTAAAGCATGTCGCACTGAACGAGGGAGTAATCATCAGCACGTGACTGCCAAGCATTCATAATGTCTTGGTTCTCTGCGATGGGTGCTTCACCTAGCGGTCCTTCTAGGACATATGCTTTCTTGGCTGCTATGAGGACAATCCTCAGGTTCCGGACCCAGTCCGAATAGTTGCTGCCATCATCTTTCAGCTTGGTTTTCTCTAGGAACGCGTTGAAGTTCATGTTGACATGAGCGTTGGCCATTTGATCTACAAGACGTATTTTGCAAAGATTTTAGACTAAGTTCATGATAATTATTAAGTTCATCTAATCAATTTATTTAATGAATTCCCACTCAGATTTGACATCCCTCTAGTCATCTAAGTGTTACACGATCCGAGTCGACTAGGCCGTGTCCGATCATCACGTGAGACGGACTAGTCATCATCGGTGAACATCTCCATGTTGATCGTATCTTCCATACGACTCATGTTCGACCTTTCGGTCTCTTGTGTTTCGAGGCCATGTCGACAAGATCTACACCCACAACAAAAATTGTGTTCTACTCGTGCAATAGAGAACTACGCATAGACCTAGCTCATGATGCCACTGTTGGGGAACGTTGCAGAAAATTAAAAAAATTCCTACAGTTTCACCAAGATCCATCTATGAGTTCATCTAAGCAACGAGTGATAGGAGAGAGATGCATCTACATACCACTTGTAGATCGCATGCGGAATCGTTCAAGAGAACGGGGATGATGGAGTCATACTCGCCGTGATCCAAATCACCGATGACCAAGTGCCGAACAGACAACACCTCCGTGTTCAACACACGTACGGAGCGGATGATGTCTCCTACTTCTTGATCCAGCACGGGGGAAGGAGAGGTTGAGGAAGAAGGCTCTAGCAGCAGCACGACGACGTGGTGATGGTGGAGAGGCAGTACTCCGACAGGGCTTCGCCAAGCACTTAACGGAGGAGGAGAGGTGTTGGGGAGGGGAGGGGCTGCACCTTGGATGTGGTGTGCAGCCCTCCCCTCGCCCCTCTATTTATAGGGGAAGGGGGAAGGGGGCCGGCCCCCTCTAGATGAGATCTAGAGGGGGGGGGCGGCCAAGGGAGGGGGCTTGCCCCCCAAGCAAAGGGGGCGCCCCCACTAGGGTTCCCCCCCCAACCCTAGGCGCATGGGCCCAAGGGGGGGCGCCCAGCCCTCCAGGGGCTGGTTCCCTGCCCCCTATGGCCCATGAGGCTCTCCGAGAGGGGTTGCCCCTCCCGGTGGACCCCCGGAAGCCCTCCAGTGGCCCCGGTACAATACCGATATGCCCCCGAAACTTTCCGGTGACCGTAGACAACTTCCCATATATAAATCTTCACCTCCGGACCATTCCGAAACACCTCGCGATGTCCGGGATCTCATCCGGGAGTCCGAACAACATTCGTAGTCACATACAAGTCTTGCTAATAACCCTAGCGTCACCGAACCTTAAGTGTGTAGACCCTACGGGTTTGGGAGACATGCAGACATGACCGAGACGGCACTCCGGTCAATAACCAACAGCGGGATCTGGATACCCATGTTGGCTCCCACATGCTCCTCGATGATCTCATCAGATGAACCACGATGTCGAGGATTCAATCAACCCCGTATACAATTCCCTTTATCAAATGGTATGTTACTTGCCCGAGACTCGATCGTCGGTATCCCAATACCTCGTTCAGTCTCGTTACTGGCAAGTCACTTTACTCGTACTGTAATGCATGACCCCGTGACCAAACACTTGGTCACTTTGAGCTCATTATGATGATGCATTACCGAGTGGGCCCAGAGATACCTCTCCGTCATACGGAGTGACAAATCCCAGTCTCGATCCGTGTCAACCCAACAGACACTTCCGGAGATACCTATAGTGCACCTGTATAGTCACCCAGTTACGTTGTGACGTTTGGTACACCCAAAGCACTCCTACGGTATCCGAGAGTTACACGATCTCGTGGTCTAAGGAAGATATACTTGACATTGGAAAACCTCTAGCAAAACGAACTACATGATCTTGTGCTATGCTTAGGATTGGGTCTTGTCCATCACATCATTCTCCTAATGATGTGATCCCGTTATCAACGACATCCAAATGTCCATAGTCAGGAAACCATGACTATCTGTTGATCAACGAGCTAGTCAACCAGAGGCTTACTAGGGACATGTTGTGGTCTAAATATTCACACGTGTATTACGATTTCCGGATAATACAATTATAGCATGAATAAAAGCAACTATCATGAACAAAGAAATATAATAATAATCCTTTTATTATTGCCTCTTGGGCATATTTCCAACACTAAGTTCGGATAAATCCATGGATTCTGCAAGCCAAACGAACATCTATCGTTCCTTCACAACTCTCAGGCTTTGCGTTTGTTCCTATAAAGCGTCTGTTGATAAAATCATAACTTCTTCCAGGGTTTTGCCTTCAGTGAGAGTGTGCTTGCTCCTTACCAGGTCCTGGGGCCTGTGGGTTATGGCCCATCTCATTACTTTGTAAACCTTGAACTCATCATCGGGGCAACTGATCATTATTCTAACATCCAGCTTCCTAGCATTCTTAAATCCATCCAATGGTACTGTCTTCCATCCTTCCTTCTATTGGTATCACACTAAGACGTGATTACTCAAACTCACCATGGAGTTACACTCGCTCCATATTACCAACATTATACATCCATATCCAATAGTACTTCATCCCCTCGTATTCCTATGGTATCCCACATATCGAGACAAAACTCATACTTATATTTTCCATAGTCCACTTCATGGAACATCGTTATCTTTTCCCAGGGGTCAGAAGTCCTCACAGGGTACTACCACCCTTAAAATGTACAATTTCATCCATAGACCATATTTCTCATATCCTCGAAAATGGTCAAATATTCCTTCATAGAGTAACAACTCATAAAATCCAAATCACCGCTAACTTCATTGATTCCCATCTAATTACAATCTCCTGCATTTCCATTACATGCCTCAACTCAACACCTCAATATAAAAAGAAATGTTCCACTACTTCTACTATATTTCCTTATTGCAAACTAAACTATTTCACACAAGCTTCTTTCTCTTCGGGACAATCTCTGCCAAAGTGTCCTGCTTTATTAGAGCGGTAACATACTACTTCTGACAAGTCTTGAGGTTTCCTTATGACTACATAGCCTCCTTGGGTCCTCGGCTTCCTTTTTGGGCAATTGCTGAAACAGGTGATATGACTCAGGTTCTTCTTGGTATCCAATCTACTTCTTTTCCTAGACTTCTCCGTTCTAATCAGGGCTTCTATTTCCTGTGGGTCATACTCTTCTTCCTCCGTCGGGAATTTTACTAGATCCCCATTCAGGCAATTCTGGGAGATGTGTCCTTCTTCTCCACATGAATAGCAAGACTTGGTGCAGGCTTTAACTGGGTCTTCTTTAGGTGTGTCCTCCACCTCTTCCTTCATCACAGGTTCTCCTAAAATTTCAATGAGGGCTCCTTTCATTGCCTCTTTCTTCTGCTGAATGGTTCTTTGTACCATGGGGTAAATGTGACACTGACCAGGGTAGTGGGTAGTTCCTTCACACGAGAAACAATTAATCTGCCTAGTTGGGCATTCTTCAGCTGGGTGACTTCCTTCACAATTAGGGCATTCATCCTTGTGTTCTTTATGGTTGTGTCCTATTTCTCCACAAAGCTTGCAGGCACAAGATTTCTTCATATCATTTCCATAAGGCTCCAATCTCTGGGTCACAAAACGAGACTTTAGCAAGATCAACTTAAATTCCTTCGAAGTGGTTACTCCTTGCCATCCATTTATGTTTTGGTACATCCTCACCAAGTAGCAGCACCTCTTTCAAAGCACTGAAGAGCATCTGGGCTATATCCTTTCCGGCTATAGGGTTATTCTCCATATGATCTGCCATGTTCTAAATCCATTGGTCCATCTCCAGTTGACTTATCGGTCCCAAAAATGTAAGCTCATCTCCATTCATCCTCTATTGGGTCCAAGGGTTTTGGGGGGTGGGGTAAGAGAGATAGAGAGGGATACACACAAAGCAAACAATAGTTTTGAAAAAGGCATTTTATTTTGTGGCTGTCGGAAAAACATCAAACAAATGACAGCTCACAAACATCGCATCTAACGAAAGTATTTAACAGGGGGTTTTGTCTTCTAAAGGTCAATAAATCTTCAAAGTCGCCAAAATCTTCAAGGCTTGTTCATGTCTCCGATGGGCTTCTTCCGATCGTGCTTGTCCTTCTCAAGTTCTTCTGCTAGATCATCCGTTGACGCGAAGCCTCTCGTGACGTCCTTTAATATTCTGGAGTTGCATTCCAACTTCTGGGTTTCAACATCCTTAGCATGAACCATGTCCTTCTATCCTTCAGCTCTTGACGAATCTCCGGTATCTCGAGGTTTTGCTCCTCCAGCTTGGCTACTTTCAGCTTCTGGGTCCTGAGTTCTTCACGAAATGCCTCCTTGTCAAATATGGCTTCCTGAAGGTCCATCTTAATATTTTTGATGTAATACTCCAGATCCTGGTGATACACCAGCTAAGATTTAAACTGCATCTTTTGCTGACAGATGCTCCATCAGCCTTCTACCATCCAATCCTTCCATGCATCTGCATACTAAACTCTGCACGATGACAATAGCATAAGCGGGCAATGCATCTTAGATATCTGTGTTTATGCCCATGTCTCTGCCATGAGCGTTCATTCCATAATTGATATCTCCTGTCTTAGGGTTTTCCTTGACGAAAACTTCGAGTTCTAATGCTCCATGTTCCGGTCTTTTTCCGATACACCTTGATCTCAGGTGTTGACAGCTTCCTTAATCTGCCAAGTTCCATAAGGGGTGCGTTCCTAGGTCATACTAATCTGGAAATTCTTCAAAGCCCTCAAATTCTCCTAGTCTTTGGAGTCTTCACCGTTGTAGTTTCCATCATTGTAATGCATGGTAAAAATGCTCTTCATTCCAAAGTAGTCTTAGTTGTCCGATATCTTGTACTCCTTGGAGTGGTCTCATCAGCCGAATCTTCACGTGGTCAGAAGGGGAAAGGAGTATAGTCTAACTAAAAGGGAATATTTGAATAAGCTCAGACGAGAAGAAAGGTAAAAGATTTTTTTAAAAAGAAGGTTGTAGAGAAAAATCTTTTCTTAAGGGCTTGCCAGTTTCTAGGGTCACGTCCTACAGTCAACATGTGCTCTGATACCATCTTGTAGCGACCCGACCTCAAACGGTCAAGTCTCTGTGCTTAAGTGTCATCCCTGGATCGGTATGCTGACACACACAGTACTCGAGGATTTATAACAGACGTAAATCACATGTATAAAGTAGCGTAAATACTATTACCTCAAATCCATATAGCGGAAGTAACAAGGTTGTGGATTCCCATCAACACCAACGGCAAAGTTGAGTGTAGAAATCGTAACCTTCACGTATCACTTACTCATCGTAAGATTCCTGCAACATGAGACGTTGTAGCCATGTAGGTCAGTACATTGAATGTACTGGCAAATTCACACCATAAAGCAATGATGAAATAATAGCTATCACTACATGCATATATGGCTCGTGGAAAAGCTCTATGGTTGTAGTGTTTTTGTGAAAAGCCAATTTTTCCCTATTGCAAAGGAATAAATTTTATTTAACTATCATGGTGGTTGTTAAACATTGAGAAGGTAAACCCCGTCTCAATCCCAATTAAAAGTTAACAACCCAACAAATTAATTAAGAAACGTGATGAGATCAAATCAATAATTCAAGTACCAGATACTCAAGATGTCCATAACCGGGAACACGGCTAATCATGATTAGTTTGTACACTCTGCAGAGGTTTGCGCTCTTTTCCCCACAAGACTCGATCTCCTCCGTTGGATTTCTCGCACTACATGGTGTTTGAGAAACGGATGACCGAGACATAGTCTTTCAGAAGCGTTTGTACCTTACAAACGGGTAGACAGTACCAACCTACATCCCCTACATCTACTAGTCTACCACTGTAATAGTTCACACGACTTAATCAACTATGCTAGAGCCCATAGTAGCTTGAGGCTGCACACGGAAATTTCTAGCATGAATAATCTCATGATCCCTTTGAGCCTAGGTGGCGGTCCATAAAAAAACAGGCAATCACTGGATTCCCCAGGTGCCTCAACAGGCAACCACTAGGATCCCCGGGTGCCTCAATCCACCAAGATGTGTATTTAAGTTGCCACCTTAAGTTGAACCATTAATTAACAACTCACATCTGTCATGGACACACTCAAACCCAATCCACGTCTACGAGCATAGCATACCAATATAAGCATAACGTTGAAGTAACTCCCAAGGTTTTGGTAATAAACAGGGCAATAGGTTCTACCTCATCAACTACTTCCCAATATCCACATGTTATCAATACCTAACCATGCAATGTTTGAGGGTGAAACTAATGCATAAAAACTGGGTATGAAAGGAATATGATCAAAGTGTGAACTTGCTTGTACTGTTGATGAAGAACCTTCGCACTCAACTCCTGCTAGTTCTATTCGTCTCACTCCGTTCAATCTATCATAAGCAAGCAATAGTAACCACACATAAGCAATCACTCAAAGGATCAGAGAGAATGAAGAAAACAAATCGGAAAACATCAAAACCAAGCAAATAATTCTTGCATCATAAAACAATTTCTAACAGTACCAAAACTATGTGAATTTGGCCTTATCAGAAAGTTTAGGTCAAGAGCTTCAATTTGCAAAAAAAATCAACTCAAACGGAGTTACGAAACTCAAGTTACAAACGAAATAAGATTGAATACTAATCTAAACTAGACTCAAATTTGAAATTATCAAAAACACGTTTAAATTGTTTATCTGGATAGAGGGGATCATAACGAAGAAGTAGGTCCCTGATGATAATAAACAGAAAAGACTAAATAACGAATACCGTAAAAAAACTAAACGCCATCTAATCCTAACCGTAGGTTCAAGATCGGACGGTCGAGGGGGGCTCCGGGGTGTACCGCGGTGGTGGGGGTCGCCGGCGACGAAGAAGAAGGCGGCAACGGCATCAGGGTCATCGGGGTGGCGGCTCTGGTGGTCCTCTGGTGTGGCCGCGGGGTCAGGGAGAAGCGGCGCGCGGTGCTGAAGCCGATGGTGGTGGCGGCGCTTGTCTTTGGCGAGGAACGGTGCGGCAACGGCGAGCGGATCTCGCCGGCGGCGGCAGATTCCGGTGAGTGTGGCGGCGACGGCTCGGAGAGATGCGAGAGGGCGTCGGCGCGAGCGGAGAGAGGGGGAGGGGATTTATAAGAGGAGGGGGGCGACGGTGGCGTGGAGAAGGGGCAGAGGAGGCGTGCCCGGCCGGGACTCCGGCGGCGGCGGCGGCAAACCTCCTGAGCGGAGTCCCGCTCGGGGACGGAGGCGAAGGCGGCGGCGGGGCATTGGGCTGGGGCCTGGCAGCTAACGGGCCGGCCCAGTCGGTGGAGAAGAGCTTTTCTTTTTAAAAATTTATTTTTATAGAAAAAAGTAATATAAAACCAAATAAACTAAAATTTACTATAGGCATATATTATATCAAAAAATTCAGAAAAATATTTCCTACAGCATGAACATTATTCTAATGTCAAATGAAATCAACAGAAATTTAAATAAAGTAAGGAGTGCTACTTCTACAATAAAACCTAAATAAAACATTAAAAAACGAAAATGATTTCAAATTAATTTTCTCCAATTTTCTATTGTAGGGAATCATGTTACCCTAATTTCCATATATTTTATTTTTGGAGAAAAACTAATTTGAATAAAACCCAAATAAGCCCAAATTAAAAAAAAATTCAAAGGGAGTTTAAATTGGATTTCTTCGAAACTCCCAACTCATATTTCATATGTTTTGAAGAAGTCATTTTATCTTCTCTCATGAAAATCATTGAGTGGCTAAAGTTTCTGAATTTGAAATATTTCCAAACGAAATTCAAATATTTTCAAAAACCCTTTTCATTTAATTAAATGGAAGAAGTCATGTCATCTTCTCTCTAGGGTTTTGTGTTTGAAAAGTATTTGAATCCATGGAGATCAGAAAGCACAGGTGAAATTTTGGGAAAGTCCTTTTATTCCCTCTCTTTAACTTTCAAAAGTTTCAAACTTCACTCAACTTCACAGAATCAATCAAACAATCAATCGAAACTATCTATTTAATATAACATTCCAAAATTTAGAATTTTGGGATGTTACACATATATTGTTTTTTCAGAAACGATCCTAATGATATTTGTTTATGTGAATCGCGTAAGGTGTAAAATTTCTTATAACTTCCTAGGTGGATATAAAACATACGTACACACATGGTGCTTCTATGTAATTTATTTCTTGCCACCATACATTGGAAATATGCTCGGCGTCTGTGGAGCCGTCATGACTCAACATACTGAGACAACAAGCAAAGCTCTAAGACACCGCTGAGTAGTGAACAACTCCTCCTTTACGGCATCGGGTGCAAGCTACATGCCAGTCTCTAGAAGGAATGCAATGTGCCACCTATATTCGATGTCTCTGCATGCTATGTGACAAAGTCTTTTAGGAGTATCATTTTTTCCCAGAACATTCCGAATGTTTTTCTCACGACCTATCTAAATAAATCATTTCACATATACCCATTACAAAAAATAAATATAATCTATTTTAAGGGCATGTTTATTGTCAAACTTTTTAAGAGTAGTTAACAACTCCTCCTTTACGCCATCGGGTGTAGGATACTTGCCAGTCTCTAGAAGGAATGCGATGTGCCGCCTACATTCGATGTCTCTGCATGCTAAGTGACAAAGTCTTTCAGGAGTATCATCTTTTGCCCAGAACGTTCCGAATGTTTTTCTTCACGACCTATCTAAATAAATTATTTCACATATACCCATTATAGAAAATAAATATAATCTATTTTAAGGGCATGTTTATTGTCGATCTTTTTAAATGTTCCCATATGCGTTTTTATCTCAGTAAATTGTAAGTCCAAACTCTATCTTCCTTCATGGCAAAATTTCACCATATGCTACTACAGGGAATTCAATTTGCAGAATATATGTTATAATTGAAGAGAACATGCACATATTACTTATGTTCATTAATATTTTGGACCAATCTTTCTGGTTTGCTATTTGTAATCAATTTATAACTTTGCGTCCTCTGTTTCGAGCACCATCATGTGAATTCTACCATGTTTTGCAACTGTATATATTATCCACAAATGTATATCTTAACAAACTTTAGGTTCATATTTTTACAACACCTATAAATCAGAGGTCTTTCGCAATGACACGAGAACAATCTTTGTGTATTGTGGTGACACATTTAGCACTCCAAATTCATAATGAGACATTGGTTTAAGGTTTATAACTCCTTTTTGTCCTATGTCTATCCAATAAAAATAGTGCATGTCGTGTTTAGTAACTATTTATGAAAACATTGTATGATTGTCAGACATTTCATATTGCAAAAAAACTTAACACACTAAGAAGTAAATTGCTAGCTTGTGCGTATGCACGGGTTGCCGACTAGTCGATATACTGGTGATAACATAAACGGTTCAGATCTAAAATCATGGCACCTGGGCCCAATGTGACAAGCATTAAGCATGGCAAAGTCATAGCAATATCAATCTCAGAACATAATGGATACTAGGGATCAGGCCCTACCAAAACTAACTCAATTACATGATGAATCTCATCCAACCCCTCATCGACCAGCGAGCCTACGAACAAATTACTCACTCCCGGTGGGGAGCATCATGGAATTGGCGATGGGGAAGTGTTGGTGATGACGAAGATCGAAGACCCCTCTCTCCAAAGCCCCAAAAGGACTCCAGATCTGGCCTCCCGATGAAGAATAGGAGACGGCGGTGGCTCCGTCTTGTGAAACGCGATAATTCTTTCTCCCTGATTTTTTCTGGAAAAAATAGTATTTTATAGCGTCGGTGTCAGGGTCTGTGGGGCCACCAGGTGGGGACAACCCACTTGGGCGCGCTTGGAGGGGGTGGCGCGCCCTGGTGGGTTGTGCCCACCCAGGTGCCCCCTCCGGTGATTCTTGGCTCCAGAAATTCTCTTTTATTATATTTAAAAATCCTCACAAAGTTTCGTTCCATTCTGAGAACTTTTATTTCTGCACAAAAACGACACCATGGTAGTTCTGCTGAAAACATTGTCAGTCCGGGTTAATTTCATTCAAATCATGAAAATTAGTGTCCAAAACAAGAGGAAAAGCGTTAGGAAACATTGATACGACAGAGATGTATCAACGCACGGAACTATTGAGTAGTCATCAACACGCGATTGCCAAGCGTTCACAGCGTCCACAGTCGCTGGAGGGTGCGGTGCACCAAGCGGTGCATCGAGGACATAAGACCCGCCATGAGGATAATCCTTAGATTACGGGCCCAGTATACAAAGTTACGTCCATCATCTTTCGGGTTAGCTTTCTCTAGGAACACATTGAAATTCAGGGGAGCTACTGTGTGAGCCATTGATCTACAACATAAATTTGCAAAGGCAACTTTAGATTATTGTTCATGATAATGAGTTCAATTGATCATACTACCTAAGAACTCCCACGAAAATCAACATCCCTCCGGTTTTCCGAGTGTAGCCTGATCCAAATTTACCAACCCAAGTCCGATCATCACGTGGGATGAGGTGGTTTCAATGGTGAACATCTCCATGGTGATCATATCTACCATATGATTCATGTTCGACCTTTCGGTCTCTTGTGTTCTGAGGCCATGTCTGTACATGCTAGGCTCGTCAAGTTTAACCCAAGTGTTTTGCATGTGCAACACTGGCTTGCACCCGTTGTATGTGAACGTAGAGTCTATTACACTGATCATCACGTGGTGCTTCGAAACGACAAACTTTCGCAATGGTGCACACTTGGGGAACACAATTTTACCTTGAAATTTTAGTGAGGGATCACCTTATAATGCTACCGTCATCCTAAGAAAAATAAGATGCATAAAAGTTTTAACATCACATGCAAATCATAACTGACATGATATGGCCATCAACTTGTGCTTTTGATCTCCATCTCCAAAGCACTGGCATGATCTCCATCATCACCGGCATGACACCATGATCTCCATCATCATGATATCCATCATCATGATCTCCATCATCATGATCTCCATCATCGTGTCGCCATTGGGGTTGTCACGCCAACCATGCTTCTACTACTATTGCTACAGCTTAGCGATAAAGTAAAGCATTACATATCGCTTAATGATTGACACACAGGTCATACAATAATTAAAGACAACACTTTGGCTCCTGCCGGTTGCCGTATGCATCGACATGCTAGTCAATATATACTATTACAAACATGATCATCTCATACATCAAATATATCTCATCATGTCTTTGGCCATATCACATCACAACATACCCTGCAAAAACAAGTTAGACGTCCTCTAATTGTTATTGCATGTTTTAGAGAGAGACACCTGCCTGTCTGTCGATGGAACCGGTCTCATGCACGTGGACATGTAAGGTTGGCCCGGGCCGCTTCATCCCTAATACCGCCGAATCAAGAAAATACCAAGGATCGAAGCCATCTGAATATCAATGCCCACGAACTTCTTTGTGTTGTACTCATGATGTCATCTACGCATAGACCTAGCTCATGATGCCACTGTTGGAGAACGTTGCATGGGAAACAAAAAATTTCCTACGAACACCCAAGATCCATCTAGTAGATGACTACTACCTCTTGAGCTTGCGTTGGTTTTCCCTTGAAGAGGAAAGGGTGATGCAGCAAAGTAGCGTAAGTATTTCCCTTAGTTTTGAGAACCAAGGTATCAATCCAGTAGGAGACAACGCACAAGTCACCGAATACCTGCACAAACAATCAACAACTTGCACCCAACGCGATAAAGGGGTTGTTAATCCCTTCACGGTCACTTGCAAAAGTGAGATCTGATAGAGATATCTAAACGGTAAAGTAAATATTTTTGGTATTTTTGGTTTACAGATCGGAAAGTAAAAAGA
Source organism: Triticum dicoccoides (assembly GCF_002162155.2). Classification (NCBI taxonomy): domain Eukaryota; kingdom Viridiplantae; phylum Streptophyta; class Magnoliopsida; order Poales; family Poaceae; genus Triticum; species Triticum dicoccoides. The sequence goes on from NC_041383.1 coordinate 775,477,185, forward strand.
TTGCAAAATAGTAGATCAGAAACTAGCAAGATGTAAAAGAGATTCAATATAATGGAAAAGAGACCCGGGGGCCATAGGTTTCACTAGTGGCTTCTCTCAAGATAGCAAATATTTCGGTGGGTGAACGAATTACTGCCGAGCAATTGATAGAAAAGTGCATAGTTATGATGATATCTAAGGCAATGATCATGAACATAAGCATCACGGCCGTGTCAAGTAGACTGACTCTTGCCTGCATCTACTACTATTACTCCACACATCGACCGCTATCCAGCATGCATCTAGAGTATTAAGTTCATAAGAACAGAGTAACGCATTAAGTAAGATGACATGATGTAGAGTAATTAACTCAAGCAATATAATGAAAACCCCATCTTTTTATCCTTGATGGCAATAATACAATATATGCCTTGCTGGCCCTACTGCCATTGGGAAAGGACACCACAAGATTGAACCCAAACCTAGGCACTTCTCCCATTGCAATAAAGATCAATCTAGTAGACCAAACTAAACCGATAATTCGAAGAGACTTGCAAAGATATCAAATCATGCATATAAGAATTCAGAACAGAACCAAATAATATTCATAGATAATCTGATCATAAATCCACAATTCATCGGATCTCGGCAAACACACCGCAAAAGAATATTACATCGAATAGATATCCAAGAACATCGAGGAGAACATTGTATTGAGAATAAAAGAGACAGAGAGAGAGAGAGAAGAAGTCATCTAGCTAATAACTATGGACTCGAAGGTCTGTTGTAAACTACTCACGCTTCATCAAAGAGGTAATGGTGTTGATGTAGAAGCCCTCCATGATCGAATCCCCCTCCGGTAGGACGCCGGAAAAGGTCCCTAGATGGGATCTCACGGGTACAGAAGGTTGCGGCGGTGAAAAAGTGGTTTCCTGGCTCACCTCGATGTTTTCAGAGTATAAGAGTATATATAGGTGAAGGAACTAGGTCAGGGGAGCACTACAAGAAATATGTCAACTAGTGACCTTCTCTTAGTGACCCTAGCTGAATTGGTCGTAAGTCCACGGCCATTTCGCTTGGAAGGGCTCAAACCCTGAATTGCTTTAGACCAAATGGTCATAAAAGCAGACAAGAGTGGTCCATGACCTTATTTCTACCTGATTACAACCAATATAAATGGTCATGAGGTTGTGAACGTGGATGCATTAGTACTTATTGGTATGACTAGGCGCCACCTCATCAGTTTTGCCTATGTGTCATGTCCATGTGTCAATTTTTGCCCTAGGTTGTGAAGAAACCTATATTTCTGTTATTCCAAAAATTCCCAAAAAATTCTCATAAATTGTTTGGATCATACCTTCATCAAATATGTCAAAAACCTTCCTTGCCTAGTTAAAAAATAACTCAACAATATTCATTTTCCTATTCTGTTCAGAGCAACACTTTGTGAAGGAAGTGTTATTTATATATTCTTGATTTCCCTAAAAATTTGTGAAGACATTCTTCTTAGTATATGATCATCCTCAGCCAAAACTCACGCCCATTGTCCATGTGCATTTCCTGTACCGCTAATCAAACACTTGGTTGCTAATTCATGTTTGAGCATAGTTCGGTCTCCTCATGAGAATCTTATGTTATAATTTTCTTCCTAGCACCTACCTAGGGAGTGTCCAACCCACTAGACATGCCTAGGCCTCCTAGAACACATGGCAACGCCACGGTCATGCGGTGACCACGCGGCGGGCATGCGAGCTTACGCGCTCTAGAGTTGGGGCCCTCGGCCACCGTCCAAACCTCGATATCTCACCACCAAACCATGTATTTCTGATTAAATAGATACTTATGTACCTAGAAATGATTTCTGGAAAAAATAAAGAGTAAACTATGAGGCAGCTGCAGTTCAAATTTGACCCGCTTCCTACTGAATGAGTGGGAATTTGTCTTTTTCACCAGAGGTGGATCAAAACTTTTGACACCCAACCATTTTGTCAATTGTGCATTAAATATGCCCTAGTATTTTATAAAATTGATTAGGTCCAATTTTGCAAGAAATATATGGTAGGTCCTTCACAAAAAAAACTCATTTCGGGCACTCGGAAAATGGAAAATGTATTTTCCGTGAAAAGAAAATGAAAACTCCCTTAGGAAACTTCGTTTGGAATTCCAATATGCACCCTTGTGCACCATATGAGATCATTTGAACAAACTATGCCATGAATGATGCCATAAGATTGATCATTTGGCTTGAAAGCCATGAATCTTCATGCATGATAGCTCATTTCTGAGAACACTTTTTTTAAATAATTGCCGTATTACAAGTTTACTATTTTTCCTGGAAACTTGGTCACATATAATGAGATAATGTGAAGGCTTTCCAATTTTTTGTTTTTTTTGAATTTTTTATGCCCGTTTCAAAATGCGGTCAAAACGGCGGGAATGACCGTTCCTAGCTAGTGGTTGAATCTTGGAATTTTTTTGGTGTTTATCTGATTAAATAGATACTTATGTACCTAGAAATGAATTTTGGAAAAAATAAAGAGCAAACTATGAGGCAGCTACAGTTCAAATTTCACCCTCTTCCTTGTGAACCGGCAGGAATTTGTCTTTTTCACGAGAGGTGGATCAAAACTTTTGACACTCAACCATTTTGTCAATTGTGCACTAAATATGTCCTAGTATTTTATAAAATTTATTAAGTCCAATTTTGCAACAAATATATGTAGGTCCTTCACAAAAAAAAACTCATTTCGAGCACTCGAAAAATGGAAAATGTATTTTCCGTGAAAAGAAAATGAAAACTCCCTTAGGAAACATTGTTTGGAATTCCAATATGCATCCTTGTGCACCATATGAGATCATTTGAACAAACTATGCCATGAATGTGGCCATAAGATTGATCATTTGGCTTGAAAGCCATGAATCTTCACGCATGATAGCTCATTTGTGAGAACACTTTTTTTAAATAATTGCCTCATTACAAGTTTATTATTTTTTCTGGGAACTTGGCCACATATAATGACACAATGCGAAGGTTTTCCAATTTTTTGATTTTTTTTGAATTTTTTATGCCCGTTTCAAAATGCGGTCAAAACGGCGGGAATGACCGTTCCTAGCTAGTGGTTGAATCTTGGAATATTTTTGGTGTTTCTCTGATTAAATAGATACTTATGTACCTAGAAATGATTTTTGGAAAAAATAAAGAGCAAACTATGAGGCAGCTACAGTTCAAATTTGACCCGCTTCCTGCTGAATCGGCGGGAATTTGTCTTTTTCACCAGAGGTGGATAAAAACTTTTTACACCAAACCATTTGGTCAATTGTGCATTACATATGGCCTAGTATTTTAGAAAAATGATTTGGTCCAATTTTGCAACAATTATTTGGGAGGTCCTTCACAAAAAAACCTCCTTTTGGGCACTCAAAAAATGGAAAATGGTTATTTCGTCCAAAGAAAATGAAAACTTCCTTAGGCAACATTGTTTTTCATTCGAAGATGCACCCTTGTGCATTATATGAGATCATTTGAACAAACTATGCCATGAATGTGGCCATAAGATTGATCATTTGGCATGAAAGCAATTGATCTCCACATGTGATAGATCGTTTCTGAGAACACTTTTTTAAAATAATTGCCGTATTACAAGTTTATTATTTTTCCTGGGAACTTGGCCACATATAATGACACAATGCGAAGGTTTTCCCATTTTTTGATTTTTTTGAATTTTTTATGCCCGTTTCAAAATGCGGTCAAACTGATGGGAATGACCATTCCTAGCTAGTGGTTGAATCTTGGAATTTTTTGGTGTTTCTCTGATTAAATAGATACTTATGTACCTAGAAATGACTTTTGGAAAAAATAAAGAGCAAACTATGAGGCAGCTACAGTTCAAATTTGACCCGCTTCCAGCTGAATCGGCGAGAATTTGTCTTTTTTCACCAGAGGTGGATAAAAACTTTTTACACCAAACCATTTGGTCAATTGTGCATTAAATATTGCCTAGTATTTGGGAGGTCCTTCACAAAAAACCCTCCTTTTGGGCACTCAAAAAATGGAAAATGGTTATTTCGTCTAAAGAAAATGAAAACTTCCTTAGGCAACATTGTTTTTCATTCCAAGATGCACCTTTGTGCATGATATGAGATCATTTGAACAAACTATGCCATGAATGTGGTCATAAGATTGATCATTTGGCTTGAAAGCAATTGATCTCCACACGTGATAGATCGTTTTTGAGAACACTTTTTTAAAATAATTGCCGTATTACAAGTTTATTATTTTTCCTGGGAACATGGCCACATATAATGACACAATTCAAAGGTTTTCAAATTTTTTGTTTTTTTTTGAATTTTTTATGCCCGTTTCAAAATGCGGTCAAAACGACGGGAATGACCATTCCTAGCTAGTGGTTGAATCTTGGAATTTTTTTGGTGTTTCTCTGATTAAATAGATACTTATGTACCTAGAAATTATTTTTGGAAAAAATAAAGAGCAAACTATGTGGCAGCTACAGTTCAAATTTGACCCGCTTCTAGCTGAAACGGCGGGAATTTGTCTTTTTCACCAGAGGTGGATAAAAACTTCTTACACCAAACCATTTGGTCAATTATGCATTAAATATGGCCTAATATTTTAGAAAAATGATTTGGTCCAATTTTGCAATAGTTATTTGGGAGGTTCTTCACAAAAAAAACTTATTTTGGGCCCTCGAAAAATGAAAAATGTTTTTTTTGCCAAAAAACTCATTTCTCACTATTCCTTTTTGAAGATATTTATCTTTTTTCATGTTTGTTATTTTTTCTGAAAACTTGTTCACATTTTGGTGACACAATGAGAAGGTTTTTTATTTTCTTTTTGAATTTCTCAGGCCATAAAATAGCTGACATGGTTTTAACACATTGTTTTTAGGCAACTATGACCAATTTAGATGGTCATAGCATCATACTACATTCTGATTGGTCCGTAGACGTTTCACGCAGATCATGAATCATACGCCGTCGGATGCTCGTGGATCCAACGGCTCTCCTCAACCCTCCCACACCAACCACAAACCCTGGCTGGTGATTTTTCATCCACCCCCCTCCTCCTTTCTTTCCCAAACCCCCAAACCCCACCCGCAACCACCTACCCACATCGCACTCCTCCTCCCCCATCTCCTCTCCACTGCCACGCTCTCCCTCCCTCAGATATCGATCCGCCGTCGTCCACCTCCTCGCCCGCCTCCGCCTGGGAGTGCTCCGCGTGGGTGCACACTTACGCGCTCTTCCTCGAGGAGCGGCTCGAGTGCTTCGCGGTGCTGCGGTACAACATGGAGGCGGAGCACCTCAGAGCTTCGGCGCCGGCAGCGGAGGGGCAGACACCTCACACCAAGGCGCAGAGCAGGACGATGGTACCCGGTCTCGCTCGAGGAGGACCTAGACCCGCGCGTGCCCACCCCGTTCTAGCTCCTCAACCGCGACCTCGTCATCTGGAACGACCCCAACTCCAGCGAGTGGGTCGCGCTCGACGACCGCTGCCCGCACTGCCTCGCCCCTCCACGACAAGATTCGCGCGCTCCCAACCCCCGTCCGTCTGTGGCTAGGGTTGGGCTGCGGGTTCCTCACCGGCCAGATCCACGGCGCCGTCCTTGTCATCAGGACCCGCAGGTGCGCACAGCCCTCCCTCTTCTTCTTCCTTCTCTCTCTGAAAAGAACCCGTCCCTCCCTCTCTGACCCACCCCCGTCTTCCTCTTCTCCATGACCAGGACCAGGACCAGCACCAGGGCGACGCCATGGACAACACCTCCCTTCATCCATCGCCATGCACATGGCACATGGAGCTCCGCCATGTCATGCTTGTATTGGCAACACGGAAGAGATGGACCCCAAAGCCAAACCGCCAGACCGAGCCCGCGCCTTCCTCCGACGAGGCGAGCGAAGCCAACCCAGATCGAATCCCCCCCTCCCGAATCCATGGACGGATCTCACTACCACGCGGCCGGAGGCGGGGAGGGGACGCTGTAAGCAACCCCCCTTCTATTTCTCCGATCTAGAATGCCATGTGCTCCGCAAAATTTCTTATGCAGTTGATATAGTGTGGATGGATGGATTCTCTGGTGACTGGTCTTGATCTACAGGCCTCTCTTGGCTCATAGCTAATCCAACCCAGCAGTTATAGCGCCTTCTGCATATGTTTATTTGTGTTACCTACCAGAATTTTTCGACTTCCATGGCAGAATGAATGAATAATCTTATGGTGTTAATATGGAAGCCTCTCCTCTGTCCTAGCTGATAATTAGCCAGCCCAGAAGATATGATGCCTTTTGTAAATTTGATGCCTTTTGTAATTTGTCCAAGGAGATGCTTATAGAAATCTTGTACTGTGTTAATTTTTTTCTTCAAAATACCTTCAGTGCCCAGGCTTTCCTCTAATGTGCAACTGCAACTTCTTTCATGGTGCTATTGTTTCTTTCAGTTAATTTTTATTTGCATTTTAGTGATGGGTAGGTAGGATCTTAGGATCATCAACTCTTGTACACTGTTTTAACTGGTTCTGCATTTGTACATACATGTGTACACGTAAATCCAAGTGTACACGCTATCTTTTGTAGGCTTATTTCAGGTTGTGCTTGTTTGTCCTAAAATATATCAGTCTATTTTTTATATACTCGTACACTAAGCTATCTGTGCTATGTCCTATTGAAGAAGATTTCATATTCAGTGCCTTTGTTAATGTTGTCTTTAGCCTAAAGCTTTCTATTCTTCATCAATTTTGCCCTGTTTCTTATTGATTATGCTCCTCCTCGCAGTTGCGTGCAGACCAGCAGCCGCCCTAGACCCTCTCTCCACAGTCCACACTGTGGCCTATGGTGTCCGCCGGTGGATCCCTCGTTGTGGCGTTCATCATGGGCTTCCTCATGGGCACCAACCCACGGTGGCACGTCTATGTCGTCGCCATGCCACAGAAGCTGTAGGTCGATGAGCTCGCCACCGTTCACCTCTTAAAGGACAACCTTCCAACCTTGTTGTGAGATACGACCAACTCCCCCCTTCTGTTCCTAGCCTTGTGAATCAGGTTATGCAAACCTGTTGCATTTAGCACCATCAAAGCTTGTTGCTACATCAGTTGCTTGATCCAAGTGTCTTGTTCTGGGTTCCTTGATTTGTTGTTGGCCTACATGTGCTCTGTACCTTGCTGTGGTTTCAAGTAGCAAGTACCTTAGTACCTTGTTGGCCTTGATAGAAATGTTGGCTGTTATGTATTTATTATAGTATCGAAAATGGCTCAAACCTGAAGTACTTAGAATAGATTTTAGTTTCTTTCTTGTTTGTTTTGATACCCATATACCAGCCCTGTATTAGCTCTTTCCTTTTGTGCATGTTAATTCAGTGTTGTGTTGATTTGATGTCAATGTTCAGAAACAAGATTTTGATGGATGGGTTTATGTGTTCTGCTAGTATATATGCACGCTAGTATATATGCACACGGATTGGCATTCATTATTTTGTATATGTTGTTAGATATATGCTGTTAGATTTGCTTTTATTTTGTACCTAACCATTTTGTTCTATAACGTGCAGATGTTGGCGTTTCTTGTTTCATCGCGAGCATCAAGACGAAGAAGTCGAAAGCCCTTGATGCTAGTTCAAGGAGTAATGAAGCCCTTGGTGCTGATCGTATTGGAACAAATTGAAGCACAAACTTGGCTCATGTGACATATTGTACACCTGTAGAGCTTGTTATACTGTGATCACATTTGTATGTGTGTTGATGTAACAGATTGTTGCTTCTTGTTATTTAAAGTATTACACTTGTTTTCTGTCTATTTTGATTTAAATATTCGTTGTTTAATTATTGGCATATTGAAATATGAGGAACATGACCATGACAACAAGGACCCACAAACCAGAATCAGACATTTGGGACCCACCTATCAGAACCTGACAATTGAGACCCATTTGAAAAAAGAAAAAAAAGGGCCACAACCGAAAAATAAAAAGGCTGAATTATAGGGCCTGGCCCGTGTAGCTTACCCAAATTGAAAGAAAAAACAACAACAAATGGGCTGAATTAATGGGCTCGGCCCAACTAAAGCACCGAAATGGACTGGGCTGATTCCTATCCACATCAGCTTGCCACGCTGGATACCTACGTGGCCTGGGGAGGTTGCTAGTGACCAAAAATTTGGTCAAAGAACCAACGACCTTTTACATATCACACGGAAGGTCGCTATAGTCAATTAACGACCCTCAGCTTCTGACCTTCTATTTTTGGTCACAAAAAGGTCGCAAATGAAAAACTATGACCTTTCAGTGACCAATAGTGGAGGTCACAAGATAGCATATTTCTTGTAGTGGAGCTATGAGGGGCCCACGAGGTAGGGGACACGCCCTACCCCCCTGGGCGTGCCCTTCTGCCTCGTGGCCGCCTCGTTGCGTCTCTGACTTCATCTCCAAGTCTTCTGGTTTTCTTTCGGTCCAAGAAAGATCATTGCGAAGGTTTCATTCCATTTGGACTCCGTTTGGTATTGTTTTTCTGCAAAACTCTAAAATAGGAAAAAAACAAAAATTGGTACTTGGCCCTCGGTTAATAGGTTAGTCCCAAAACTAATATAAAATAGCATATAAATGCCTATTAAACATCCAAAACAGATAATATAATAGCATGGGACAATAAAAAATTATGGATATATTGGAGACGTATCAAGCATCCCCAAGTTTAATTCTTGCTCGTCCTCAAGTAGGTAAATGATAAAAATAGAATTTTTGATGTGGAATGCTACCTAATATATTTATCCATGTAATTTTCTTTATTGTGGCATGAATGTTCAGATCCAAAAGATTCAATTTTTTTAATATGAACATAAAAACAATAATACTTCAAGCATACTAACAAAGCAATCATGTCTTATCAAAATAACATGGCCAAAGAAAGCTATCCCTACAAAATCATATAGTCAGGCTATGCTCTATCTTCATCACACAACATATTTAAATCATGCACAACTCCGGTTTTAGCTAAGCAATTGTTTCATACTTTAATATTTTCAAACCTTTTCAACTTTCACGCAATACATGAGCGTGAGCCATGGACATAACACTATAGGTGGAATAGAATGGCGGTTGTGGAGAAGACAAAAAGGAGAAGATAGTCTCACATCAACTAGGCGTATCAATGTGCTATGGAGATGCCCATGAATAGATATCAATGTGAGTGAGTAGGGATTGCCATGCAACGTATGCACTAGAGCTATAAGTATATGGAAGCTCAAAAAGAAACTAAGTGGGTGTGCATCCAACTCACTTGCTCACGAAGACCAACGGCACTTTGAGGAAGCCCATCATTGGAATATACAAGCCAAGTTCTTATAATGGAAATTCCCACTGGTATACGAAAGTGACAACATAGGAGACTCTCTGTCATGAAGATCATGGTGCTACTTTGAAGCACAAGTGTGGTAAAAGGATGGTAACATTGTCCCTTCTCTCTTTTTCTCTCATTTTTTTGTTTGGGCCTTATCTCTTTTTTTGCCTCTTTTTTTCGTCCGGAGTCTCATCCCGACTTGTGGGGAAATGATAGTCTCCATCACCCTTTCCTCACATGGGACAACGCTCTAATAATGAAGATCATCACACTTTTATTTACTTACAACTCAAGAATTACAACTCAATGCTTAGAACAAAATATGACTCTATGTGAATGCCTCCGCTGGTGTACCGGGATGTGCAATGAGTCAAGAATGACATGTATGAAAAAATTATGAACGGTGGCTTTGCCACAAATCCAATGTCAATTACATGATCATGCAAAGCAATATGACAATGATGAAATGTGTCATAATAAACGGAACGGTGGAAATTGGCATGGCAATATATCTCAGAATGGCTATGGAAATGTGTCGGGGAAACTGATCCACGAACACCTATGGGACCGGCGGACCGAGCCCCTTTCGGTTCGGCGGGGGGCAGAGATCGCACGAAGAGCAGATCGAGGCGAAGCACACGAGCAGTTTACCCAGCTTCGGAGCTCTCCGGAGAGATAATACTCCTACTGCTGCTTGTCTGATTGTATTCTGTTCTTGCTCGGGAGAGCTAAGTGTTTTTCTGGCTTCCGAATGAGCCGAACCCCCTCTACGTTGCGCATGGGCCTCCTTTTATATGCTCAAGCGGTCACCGATAGGTGGCAATGTAGAGAAGGGTAAAAATGGAAAAGGGGGTTGCGGTTGGTACAACCACTTGCACAGTGCTTCTTACCTAACCCTGACGGAAGGGGACAAAGGCATTAAATGCCCGTCTGCGTCGCCTAAAAAGTGTAAAAAGGGACCGTCAGGGGCGCCACCGCTCACCACGATGGCAGTCTTGTCAGCTTCGCATGCCACCGCGTACTGCTGGCTGCACAGCCTCTCGCCACGCGCACCTAGAAAGGCCCCCAGGACGACATGTTGGTGGATGCGCTGGAGCGTGGGTACAGGGTGGTTACTTGCCGCGGCAAGCGCCTTGCCGCGGTCGTCGTCTTGTCGCGCCCAGAAGCTTGTCGCTTGCCAGGTCTTGAGATGCCTTGGTTGGTCTTCCCGGCAAGCTCCTCTTGCCGGGGCCTTGTTGCCTTGCCGGGACGCGTGGCGCGTCGCGGCAAGTTCCTTGGGATGCCTTGGTTGGCCTTCCCGGCAAGCTCCTCTTTCCGGGGCCTTGTCTCCTGAGCTAAAATACTTTGTTCTTGAATGGCTCAAAAGGAACCACGGAGGACCTTGGCGGTCGCCCGGCAAGCCTTGCCGTGGGGAGCTGCAACTGCCCGTGCACAAGTTCGGGATACTAGGGCACCCCTATTCTAGTACACCGACAGGAGCCCCCGGGCCTGGGCCACACACAGTGCCGAGCGCTGTTGGGCTAGGCCCAAAATAGGGCACGGGCACACGCGGCCTGGGTTACGCCGAATCTTGCTCCGTATCCCGCGCCCTCCCCGAACGGCACGCGTTGAATGCGGCATCGTGGGAGAGATCGTGGGTGGCTTCTTTATCCGGAAGGGCGAAACGTCCGCCCCCTCCCTCTTTATAAGCAGGGGAAACAGGGGCAGTTCGCCCACTTCGCCGGTTGCTACTCCATTCTCGAAAATCTCCGCCGCTCTCCTCCTTCTTCTCAAAGTCGAAAGAGAGTAGCGCTCCGCCCCCCATTGCCACCAGCATCACCAACGCCGCTGATCTCCCCCACCACCTCCGCCATGGCTCCAAAAGTGGACAAGGGGAAGGGCGTGAAGTCGGCCGAAGCGCAGCGGCTCGCGGCGCTGCGAAAGGAGCGGGCCCTCTTCTCCCCTCAGCTCGATGCAAAGGAGCTAAGGGAGTACTACTACCTCTTCTGGTCGATGGATACGCGAGCGCATCCGCGCACAAGGGTACTCTCGGCCACCGCTTCGAGACTGGCTCCGAACGAGTACCCCTTTTTCGCGCTGTTCTTCTATTGCAGGCTCTGCCCGCCTTTCTCTGAATTCTTTTGCGACATCATGAACACCTACGGGTTCCGCCTCCTTGACTTCACCCCCAACGCCGTTCTGACCATGGTAGTTTTCGCACATCTGTGCGAAAACTTTGTTGGAGTCCACCCAAACGTAGCCCTTTTCCGCCACTTCTTCATGCCTCGGGTTGAGAGAGGAGAGCCTCTTGCCGGCGGGATCGCTTGGATCTCGAGAGTCGGCAAGAAGGAAGCATATCTAGAGGGTGAGCTCCACAGCAAGTGGGAGGAGTGGAGAGCAGAGTGGTGCTAGATCGTCGAGGAGAACCCGTAGCCATTCACTGCCATGCGCCAAGCCCCAATAGTACCCGGCAATGATTGGAGCAACGTGGCCCCAGAAGATGACAGGCTGAAGATTGCCGTCACCCGCATCCTTCGCCTCAGGCTTGCCGGGCTCACTGTAGGTGCTGTAGGCACAGATTTCCTTCGCTGCCGTATCGCCCCCCCTGCAGGAGAGGGGGAGACCCACCTGGGAGTTAAAGAACTCGGCGGATATCATGAGGCTGCGCCCGGGCGTCAATTTGAACTTCACGGTCTTGGAGTTGGACGTGATGCTTCTGGAGCTGTTCAAGCGCGACCCTCAGCACCCATTTATGTTGCCGTGGAATGTCGTTCCGCTGTGCAACAATTCTTCACTTGACCGCATCCGCGCGATGATGCCGTTGTGCGACTCGCACGGAATCGTCCCGACCTGGCCAGAGCCCGCCGACGACGTCATGCGGTATTTCTTTGACGGCTTGGTCGAGGTGCTGGTCCGCGCTGACGAACAGAAGAGCCTCACCCGTGACACCACCGATGCAGAGATGCAGCGCATCGCCACCAGGCTGGAAGAGGCGGCGGCAGCTGCTGCCGCGGGTGAGTTCGGGTTCACCACAGAGGAGGCAGAGGCAGCAGAGGCGGCAAGCCTTGCCGAGCGCGAGGAGTTTGCCGGCGAGAAAGATCTTGCCGGCCCTGAAGCTGAGCCGAGCGAGCCCGGTGAGGAAGAGCCCGAACCTTCAGACAGCTTGCCGCAGGCGGAGCCCCCGGCCCCGCCAAGAAGGCGTCTCCGCAAGGCCTTCGACGTAGCGGGGCAGCAGACAGGTCCACAGCCGCCGAGCCGCGCGACATGCTCTACCGCGGCAAGCACCGTTGCCGCGGGAGCGCCTCACGCTGCTGCGGCAACTGGGGCGGGGTCTTCCCGGTCCACCGCTGCTGCTCCTGCCAAGCGGGCGAGGGAGCCTACTCCTCCGCCTCGCCGCACCGGAGGCGAGCCGGACTTCGATCTCTCCGTGCTCAACTTCGATGACGAAGAAGAAGAGTAAGATCCCCTTGCTGTCCTCGTAGTTCTTCAATTCTCACTATCTTGTTGCTTTCGTCTTGTATCTGACTTGCTTCGATCTGAATCCATTCCTTTTCAGGACGCTGGCCCAGAGAGCGGCGAAGAGAGCCAAGGCCCCGGTGATTGTCATCGAAGATGATCCCACCGTGTCAGCAGGGGGTGTGTCTGAGACCACCTTGACGGACCCGGCAACTACTCCCCAAAGCAGCCCCCAGCACAGCCCCCTGCGTAAGTTTATAGTTTACTTCCTGCCGTCAGGTGCGCATGGGTGCTCTTTTCTCTACTGATATCTTGTCTGTTGGATTTGTGTAGGAGCAGAACAGCCTCATCAGGAATGCCCGGAGGCTGCTCCCGAAGTGCCATCTGCTTCGACTACGCCACCAAGGGAGGAGTCCCCGGCAAGGGAGCGCTCTCCGGCAAGGGAGAACTCTCCGGCAAGGGGCAGTTCTCCGGCAAGGGACAGCGCCAGCGATCCTTCGGTGGTTGAGACCACGACTGCAGATCCAAGCACAGGTAACCCTTTTGCCTGAAAAACTCCCCTTGGGTTCTTCTTCTGATTTTCTTCTTGAACATTTACTTGACCATTCTCCCCTCTTCGGTCGTCAGATCCACCTGCCACGGAGCCGATGGAGACAGAGGCCGCCGGCGAGGAGGACGCGCGCGGCAACAATGACGACGCCACCGCCACCGAAGAAGAGGCCGGTGCTGATGATCCCGCCGGCGAAGAGGCCGCCAAGGCTGCCGCTGTAGAAGTGGGCGAGGGATCCGGCGATCGCACTGACGGCCCCGAGGCCGCAGGAGCACCAGGCGCTGCGCCGACCGCCGATCCCTCCGCTGACGCTGCAGCGCCAGGCTCCGAAGAGCCCCAGCCCGGCGCCTACTTGAAGGCCGGCGACGGTATCTTCATCAAGCTCCCCTGGGCATCAAGCTCCAGGGCGCCGGTCGAGGGAGAAATCCTGGACGGAGAGGTGCTCGCCTCTGCTGGGCTGACGGTGGTCGACACGCCAAGCAGCAGCAGCGACGAGCCTGAGGAAGAGCGGCTGCTGCGGAAGCTGACATCGCTTTACCGCGCCCGGCAAGCCAAAATGGCGTCCCGAGAGGCGCTTGTCGCGAAGGCGGGAGTTGATATTGAGAAGCGCACGGAGGAGCTCCGAGGCCTCAGGCAGGAAGCTCTCCGGTCCTTGGCGGAGGAGCGGGAGCAACTTCTCGAGGAGCGGAAAGCCTTCCTCCTCGAGAAGGCTGAAGCTGAAGAGAAGCAACGGCTTGTCGCCGAAAACTTATTCGCGCAGGAAGGAGAGTTGGCGCAGCGCAGGTGAACCTTGACAGCCACGAGGAGGAACTTGCCGCGAGGGAGCAAGCAATTGGCGGGGCTGTCAAGGAAGCAAGGGATGCTGCCGAAGCTGCCGAGGCCGCCAAGAAGGAGCTGGGGACGAAGGTAGTGCAGCTGGAGGCTGATCTCAGGGCGAGTGGCGAGGAGCTTGCCGCTCTCAAGCGTGAGCGCGAGAAGGATGCTGCCGCCCATGGTGAACTGCAGGGCCTTCTCGCAGAGAGGAGCAAGGAGCTCAGCGCCACCAAGGACTCCAATGCGGACCTCGAGTTGAAGCTGGCCACCTTGACTCGGACGCTGGACGGCGCCAGGGAGCGGGAGGTGGCCTTGTCGGAGAAGATCAAGGCCGACGAGGCGCTGTTGGCGAATGCTGCTGCCGCCCACGACGCCTTCAGGGAGACTGTGGAGCACTGGACTGAGGGTCTGGTGAATATTGCCGCCGCCATCGATGGGGAGTTGGCGCAGCTGGGGGTGGAGGATTTTGGGTATCCCTCCGACGAGCATCTCCAACCCAGCGCCAAGCTCAGCCTGTTCTTCAAAGGCGTGGCGACGGCCCTCCAGCGACTCCGGGAGATGATCCCAAAGCAGCTGGCCGACGAGTCGCGCAGGATTTGCGTGGGGGTTCTCCACAAGGTGCTGATGAAGGTGGCATTCCGCAATCCAGGCCTCAACCTCACCAACGTCCTCAAATCCTAGGCGTCGGATGCTGATCTGGATGCACTCAAGGCCCTTGTCGCACCCATTGTGGACAAGGTGAGCGAGATCAAGAGGGTTGAGGGCGATCGCGTAGATTAGGCCGCCCGTTTCTTTTTCCCTTTCTTGTCGCTGCTAGCCATGTCATGAGAACAATCTGTTAGAGCTGCGACAAGCTATCTTGTAACATAACTCTATTTTGGGTAGAGATTTGCTACGTTATTCCCTTTACTTTATTCCTTCCTTTGTATGTTTTTGCCCTACGCTTTTAGGGAACTTGCCGGCGCAGGCACCTTAGCCGCGAGCGCTAAGTGCGGGACGTCAGCAGCCTGCTGGCGGTGCCGCTACCGACAAGAAACCTTGTCGCAACTAGTCGCAGCTCACTTAAGTTGTTGAGCGGACTCGAAACAAAGTAAGGGCGCAACTAGCTACGAGTTGGTTCCTCCGCGCACAGGTTTTCCATACAAAGCACGGTCGTTCGAGGAAGATAACTTAAAAATTAAAACTAATTGCTCAAACTTTGGCAACTTAGCTTTTCTGCCGTTTGCTTCCCGGCAAGGCAAAACTTCCTTTCCTTTGGTGAGAAAAAGAAAGAAGAGAAAATAAAGATATGGAGCCTTTCGGCTCGTTATTGCTTACTGGGGGTAGGTGCTGCACAAAGTGTCAGATAACACATGCAAGAAAGACTATAATGCATGAAATTAACAAGATGTGCGGAGCACATGAGCTTTACTTATGCACGGGATCTACGCCCGGCTTTGTACAAAGGATTACATGCAACATCGGCAAGATTTGTACAAAAGGTGGTTGCCGGAACGGGTTCCGGCAACCGCGCCCTACGGGTAAAACTTACGAAGATGCTCAATGTTCCAGGAGTTGCTCACTGGAGTGCCATCTTTGGTCTCAAGGCAGACAGCGCCAGGCCTAGTGACTCGTTTCACCCGGTAAGGGCCTTTCCACTTTGGCGTCAACTTGTTGGAATTCTTGGCGGACTGAACGCGCCAAAGAACAAGGTCGCCTTCCTCTAAACTTCTGGATTTAACTTTGCGGCTATGGTAGCGGCGCAAAGCTTGCTGGTATCGAGCAGCTCGTACAGTAGCCTGAAGACGGTCCTCCTCAAGGAGCAGCGCGTCATCTTGTCGCAGTTGCTCTTGCTCGAGCTCATCATAAGCGAGCACTCGAGGTGATCCGTATACGAGTTCCGTGGGGAGAACTGCCTCTGCTCCATAGACTAGAGCAAAAGGTGTCTGACCAGTGGATCGATTTGGCGTCGTCCTGATCGACCAAAGAACCACCGGTAGCTCCTCGATCCAGTTCCTTCCGCACTTGCGCAGCCTATCGAAAGTCCTGGTCTTGAGCCCGCGCAGTACTTCAGCATTTGCCCTCTCCACTTGACCGTCGCTTTTCGGATGAGCAACAGAAGCAAAGCAGACCCTGGCGCCAAGATCTTGGACGTACTGCATGAAGGTGCAGCTCGTGAATTGCGTGCCGTTGTCGGTGATGATTCTGTTAGGGATCCCGAAACGGCAAACAATCGACCTGAAGAACTTGACTGCTGACTGTGCCGTCACCTTCCTCACTGGTTCCACTTCCGGCCACTTTGTGAGCTTGTCGATTGCAACGTACAAGTACTCAAAGCCCCCGACAGCTCGGGGAAAGGGGCCGAGGATATCGAGCCCCCACACCGAAAATGGCCAGGATAAAGGGATCGTCTGGAGAGCTTGAGCTGGCTGGTGTATCTGCTTGGAATGGAACTGGCACACTTCACACTTGGTTACTTGTGCAGTTGCATCCTGGAGGGCTGTTGGCCAAAAGAAACCTTGCCGGAATGCCTTGCCGGCAAGTGCTCTTGCGCCAATGTGGTGACCACATATGCCTCCATGTATCTCTGCCAACAGCTTTCGTCCTTCTTCCCGGTGAATACACTTTAATTTCACACCATTGAGTCTTCTTCTGTACAGTGTGTCGTCGACAAACTGGTACATACTTCACTGCCGGGCTACTCTTTCCGCTTCTTCTTGTTCTTTGGGAAGTTCTCCTGTCTGAAGGAAATGGACAATCTGTGGTGCCCATGCTGGAGCTTGCGGCTCGACAAGAAGGACTAAAGGCACATCTGCTGCTGCGGGAGCATCCGCTTCTACGGCGAGAACCTGTGGCTCTGCCGGAGCTTGATGTTCCCCGGCAAGCTTGCGGAGCAAAACTTCTCGGGAGCGTTTGCTTCAACGGAACAATCCCTAAGGCTTGCCGGAGCAGACTGCTCCTCAGCATCCTTGGTGTTGATCTTGGGGACCTTCTTGGCGGCGGCTTCGTGGAGCTCTGCCGGAAAGTAGTCACCAGAAATCAACTTCCTCTTCTTGCTCTGTCCAGTTGATGGCGTTACAGACGGTTGAGTCAGCTTGAGAACAAAGATCCCTGGTTCCACAGGCAACTTTAGTGCGACGCACTTCGACAGGCCATCAGCTATGTCATTCTGAGCTCTTGGAACATTTTCCATCTGCAGGCCATCAAAGTGCTCTTCTAGCTTCCTCACTTCATCAACATATGCTTCCATCAACGGACTCTGATAGTTCTTGTTCACTTGGCAGACGACAAGCTGTGAGTCACCCCTGACAATGAGCTTCTTGATCCCAATGTCTGCTGCGATCCTGAGGCCGGCAAGCAAACCTTCATACTCTGCAGTATTGTTCATTGCTTGCTCCTTGGGAATGCATCTGGACTATGTACTTGAGATGCTCTCCGGTGGGTGCGACAAGTAGCACGCCAGCACCGGCGCCTTGCAGCGAGAAGGCACCATCAAAGTATATCAGCCACTCTTTGCTTGCCTCCTTGACGGGGATGCTCGTTTCTGGAATTTCTTCATGTGGTGTTGGCGTCCACTCTGCTATGAACTCTGCCAATGCTCTGCTTTGGATAGTTGAAGTGCTCTCAAACTTGAGGCCAAAGCTTGACAGTTCCAGTGCCCACTCGACAATCCTGCATGTTGCTTCGGGATTTTGCAGTATCCTCTTCAACGGAAAGCGAGTGACAACTGTGATCTCATGTTCTTGGAAGTAATGGCGCAGCTTTCTCGAGGCCATGAGGAGGCCGAAAAGCAATTTCTGCACACCAGAGTACCTTGACCTAGCCCCCCGCAGAAGGGAACTGACAAAGTAAACTGGGCGCTGCACCATTCTCTTCTGCATCTTCTCATGCTCCTGCGCAGATCCATCCTTGTCGGGACCAGAGCTTGCCGGTGAAGTCCCCTGCTTGTCACTGGATGTGTCTGCCGTGGTTGCTGGCTCATCAGCTGCCTCTCTCTCCGCTACTAACGCAACACTAACCACTTGATTGGTTGCCGCTATATATAGCAGCAACTTCTCTTGTGGCTTAGGTGCGACAAGTGTTGGAGTGGAGGACAGGTATCTCTTCAAGTCCTGCAGCGCAGCCACCGCTTCCGGAGTCCATTTTATTGGACCTGCCTTTTTCAAAATTTTGAAAAATGGCAGGGCGTGCTCAGCAGACCTAGAGATAAACCTGCTGAGAGCAGCTACACAACCGGCAAGTCTTCATACATCCTTGACGCGCTTTGGTACTTCAATCTGCTCAATGGCCTTGATCTTGTCGGGATTGGCCTCAATTCCGCGTTGAGATACAAAGAACCCGAGAAGCTTGCCGGAGGGGACTCCAAACACGCACTTCTCGGGGTTAAGCTTGAGGTTGATCTTGCGCAGATTTGCAAAGGTTTCGTCTAAATCTAGAATTAGGGTCTCCTTGTCCTTGCTCTTGACCACTATGTCATCCATGTAGGCTTCCACATTTCTGTGCATTTGCGGTTCAAAAGCGTCATGGACTACCCTTGCAAATGTTGAACCAGCATTCTTCAAACCGAAAGGCATCCGTACGAAACAGTATGTGCCACATGGGGTAATGAATGCGGTCTTCTCCTCATCCTCTTCTACCATGAAGATCTGATGATATCCTGAGTATGCATCAAGAAATGAAAGCAAGTCACATCCGGCCGTGGAGTCAACAATCTGGTCGATGCGCGGCAAGGGAAATGGTCTTTGGGGCAAGCTTTATTAACATCGGTAAAGTCAATACACAGCCTCCATTTCTCGTTTGCCTTGCGCACGACTACAGGATTGGCCAACCACGTAGGATGGAGCACCCCTCTGACAAGGCCTGCTGCTTCCAATTTCTTGATCTCTTCTGCAATGAATTCTTGGCGCTCCAATGCCTGTTTCCTGACTTTCTGCTTGACGGGCCGCGCATGAGGACAGACGGCAAGATGGTGCTCGATTACTTTCCTGGGAACACCGGGGATGTCAGACGGTTGCCAGGCAAACACGTCGACATTCGCCCGTAGGAAAGCAGCGAGCGCGCTTTCCTATTTGGGGTCGAGAGTGGCACTGATGGTGAAGGTACCACCAGTGTCGTCCTCCTTGGCGGACACCTTCTTGGTCTCTGGTGGAGCCGCCATTGTCTTCTTACACTTGCCGGTGGAGCTCGATGGTGCGTCCTCGACGGTAGTGCAGCACTCCGAAGAGGTGCGCTTGCCGGAGTGGGCATCAGAGATCTTGCCGGACTTGGTCTTCTTCTACAGCCTCCATTTCCCGTTTGCCTTGCACACGACTACAGGATTGGCCAACCACGTAGGATGGAGCACCCTTTTGACAAGGCCTGCTGCTTCCAATTTCTTGATCTCTTCTGCAATGAATTCTTGGCGCTCCAATGCCTGTTTCTTGACTTTCTGCTTGACGGGCCGCGCATGAGGAAAGACGGCAAGATGGTGCTTGATTACTTTCCTGGGAACACCGGGGATGTCAGACGGTTGCCAGGCAAACACGTCGACATTCGCCCGCAGGAAAGCAATGAGCGCGCTTTCCTATTTGGGGTCGAGAGTGGCATTGATGGTGAAGGTACCACCACTGCCGTCCTCCTTGGCGAACACCTTCTTGGTGTTTGGTGGAGCCGCCATTGTCTTCTTACACTTGCCGGTGGAGCTCGATGGTGCGTCCTCGACAGTAGCGCAACACTCCGAAGAGGTGCGCTTGCCGGAGTGGGCATCAGAGCTCTTGCCGGACTTTGTCTTCTTCTTCCCCCCGGGAGCTTCAGCGGAAAGTGAGTTGCGATCTGTTGCGGCTGCTGCTTCCCGGTAAATCTTGTCGGCGCAGATAAGGGCATCCTTCTTGTCGCCAGGGACAGAGATGACACTTATTGGGCCTGGTATCTTCAGTATGTTGTATGCATAGTGAGAGGCTGCCATGAACTTGGCCAGTGCTGGACGGCCAAGTATCCCATTGTAAGGCAATGGAAAGTCAGCAACATCAAAAGTGACCCTCTCAGTCCTGAAGTTTAACTCGCTGCCAAATGTTACTGGCAATGTGATCTTTCCCTCCGGCTTTCTCCTTACCGGATTGATTCCTTGGAACGTGCCGGTCTCTTCGACCTCGCTATCAGGGATCTGGAGTTTCTGGAGTACCGCGGAGGAAATCAAGTTCAAGCCGGCCCCGCCGTCAACTAGCATCTTGGTGACCTTGAGGTTGCGGATAGTTGGCGAAACCAACATCGGCAAGCACCTGACCGCAGTTATGCGATCTGGGTGGTCCTCAATATCAAAGATGATAGGCGTGCTGGACCATTTCAGAGGCTTGCGTGACTCGACGGGTGGTTCTGCCGCATTGACTTCCCGCACCCATTGCTTGAGCTGGCGGTGTGAAGTATGCAGAGAAGCACCACCTCAACGCACAGGACCTCTGTGGCTTTCTGGAACTCCTGCTCGTCGGTCTCGTCTTCATCCATATCTTCATCGTCGTCGTCATCTTCATCCTTGTCGCGGCCGCGGGGAGGTCTGTCTCCTTGCCGCTGCTTGGCCTTGCCGCGGCGTCCTCCTCGGCCGGGACGTTTCTTGCTGGCTCCTCCAGCACCTTCCTGGGCCTTCTCCTTGTCGCACCGCTCGTATTCAGCCTTTTGCTGCTCAACAAGCTGCTCGACCTTCTTGCAGCTCTGGAGATCATGGCCCTTGGTGCGGTGGATCTTGCAATACTGCTTGTTGGTGCTGTCCTGCTTGTCGGCGACCGCCACAGCTGCGGCAACCTCCTTGCCGGAGCTACCAGCTTCGGCTTTCTTGCCGGACTGCTCAACAACTAGCACATCTTTGCCTTTCTTCTTCCTATTGTTCCGCCACCGGTTCTTCCTTGCCGGGGCAGTCTCCTCACCATCAGATCCTCCTGCTCCTGTGTTCTCTCCAGGGAGTTTCCTCCCTTCCTCAGCACATGCACACTTGTTGGCCAGGGCATATAGCTCACTAACTTCTTTGATCTTGCACATCGCCATCTCCTCCCGCATCCTGCGGTTTCGCACGTTCTGATGGAACGCGGTAATCACCGCGGCAGGGTGGACGTCTGGAATGTTGTGCTGTACGCGGCTGAATCTTTGAATGTACTTGTGCAGGGGCTCTCCTTCCTTCTGGGCGAGCAGATGAAGATCGCTCTCTTGGCCATGAGGCTTGTAGCCGCCTGTAAAGGCACCGACAAACTGATGGCACAGATCAGCCCAGGAGGATATGGAGTTGTTTGGCAAGTGCATGAGCCAGGATCTGACATTGGGCTTGAGCACCAGCGGGAAGTAGTTGGCAAGGATCTTGTCGTCCCGCCCCCCAGCAGCTTGCACCGTGATGGTGTAGATGCTGAGGAACTCCGACGGATGCGTCTTGCCATCGTACTTCTCTGGTACATCTGGCTTAAAATTCTTCGTGCTGGGCCACTGGACCTGCCGCAGCTTACGAGTGAACGCAGGGCAACCTACCACATACAGTAAGTCGCCTGGTTCCCCTGGCGCATGCATGTCAACAAAGGGCCCAACACGCTATGTCATCATAATTATTTTGATAATCCCCACTTTGCTTCAAACCGAACTCAAATCCAAATTCTATGGTCAAGTCAAATTATAATTTTATAAAACAGTAAAGCTAAAATGTTCATAGTATTCTATAAATTCACCTGATCATTGTCATGTTGGAACCAACCTCTTTTGGATTCCCACAGTGCCCTTGAAAATTTATTTAGTGGACCAACAGCCAATTACTTGAGCTTTTCAATTTCTAAAAATAGTTGAACACTCCCCAAATGCCTTGAAACCTTTGTACCAACGAGGTTATTGCCTTGTATTTTTGTGCCAAGTTTTGTATTAAACAAAACTCTTTTAGTGGCTCAAAGAAAATAAACATAAGGTAAAGAAACTAAAACAAGAAAAATAAAAAGAAAATGTGAAAGAAAAGGAACAAACGGGCACTGTACATGTGGCCCAGCCAGGTCAATAGTGCAGCCTGGCCTAGACCGACCGGTCTTTCTTTCCACCTCCCTCCAGCGCAGGAGGCAGAGGCGCCATAGCCGCCCACGCACGAGATGCCGCACGTGGCGTGCATCCCACGGTCCTGCCGCTAGGTTAAGAGCTGCCCCAAGCCTCCTCCCTCCTAAACGAACCTT
>NC_041383.1:775499629-775546012 GCF_002162155.2 Triticum dicoccoides
TCAAACCCGAAGCATGTGGCTGTGCCCCTTGACTCCGCCCTCGCCCGCTACTTCCTCTAGTGTCAACCGTTGGAGCTTGGCACCACTACATCACCTGCATCGAGTCATCTTCCACCTTCGGCCGCCGCTCATCGCCGCTTTGATTTGTCGCCTCCAAGCCTTCCCCGAGCTTAATTTGCACCTCTATATGTTCGCGGTGAGGTCCCCGACCGGTTCCCCTCGTTCCCAACTTCAATCCACCCTGTTAGGCGCCGCCCCCGTGCTCGTCCGTGGCCGCCATGGCCGGAGCCCGAGCTCTCGTTTACGTGCTCTGCTGCTGCACTATTTGTTGTTGCTTGTTGCTCCTTGGCGCCGCCCGCACCCACCACCTCAGCCGCCATCGTCCACCACCGCTCCGCGCGCCCGCTCGCCTTTGATCACCGGCGTCATCCGAGCCGCCTCCACGACATGCGCCCTGGCCTTCCCGCCTCAGGACGCCGCTGGTTGGGGCTGCACCTTGCTCCCCGCGTGCCACTACGGCTGCCGCTGAGGCCCCGTTGCCGCTACTGCCGCGGTCGTGGCCGGCCCCTGCCTCCAGCGAGCGCAGGCAAGCAGCTCCCCCCTGGTCGTCTCTGTCCCTGCCAGATCAGGTTGGCTCTGGATAATCAAGGATTAGTTTAGGACTAATTCCCCACTAATGGCACTGACATGTGGGCCCCCACCACTTTTTAGCATAAATAATGGGTACAAATAACTGCCACATGTGTGGCATGGACGGGAACCCGCCCGCACGCCTCGTGTGTCATGGATGGGAACCGGCCCGCACGACCATGTCCGCGTGCACAAAACCTCGGCCCGCACGTCCGGGTGCGTGGCAATCCCGCCCGCACTGCCCCGTTTGGGCCACACGACCCGCTGCCCGCACGACCCAGCCGTTCCCGTCCTCCGCTCGATCGCCTCTCTCTACTGCCCTCATCTCCCCCACCTCTCGAACCCCTACCTCCGTCGCCGGCCTTCTCTGGTTGCCATGGCAACCAGGGCAGATCCGTAGGGCAAACCCACCGCAAACCACACCCCAACCCTCCGCACCCCCAGCCCACCACTCCAACCCAGCCCTTCAGAGACGATCAGCTAAAATCAGGTGAAAATCTCCCTATCTCATCCTTCTCATCCTTCTGGCTGAAAATCTCCCCGATCTTGTACTGGATCCATGCTATAAGGGGGTGGCAACAGCAGTAGTTCTGAGATCCAGTAGTTTTGTGATCTACGTGTTGAGCTTAACTTAAGTTTCTAGTATAATTGACGCAGGTAGTTGTGTATGAAATGGATGGGTAGGAATCCCTAAAAAAGGACAGGAAGGACAATTTTTGGAATGAAGGGGTTGGGAAAAATTAATTGCCACTTGTGTATAACGATAGTTGCCACCTTTCGTTGTCAGTAGCTGCCACCTATTTTGACCTGTTGCTTGCCATCCCTATCTTCTATGTGCAAGCAGTAGAAGAATACAATTCTTGTGGTTGTTGATGCCTTCTTGTTCATGCAGTGATTGAGAGCACATCGGAAAGAAGCGAGACACAGAAAGAATGAATCACGAAGATGACGCTGATGCTTGGGGTTCTCAAAGGCCAGAAAGCCCCCTTGGGATGCATCAGAGTACAGTCAACTCATCTCTGCAGGGCCGTTGCTGCCACTACTAGAACAGTATGCAGGCGTAGGTATGATGCGTGATAACAAAAGAAGAGAACAGTTGCGATCTTTGCAATGATGAAGATGACATTCTACTTATGTCGTACACTCTCATTTTTTCGCAGGTTCTTATGACCAAAACACTCTTAGGGGGCCCCCGTGGCAAGTTCAGTCACAAGGAGCTAACACTAACAAATGTGCGGGCAGCCAACTTCAACTAGCTAGTATGGCTAATCAAGGTAATGAATAACGAAAAAAGAGCACATGCTGTCGTGGACGTGAAAATGAACATGCAAAAAAACTGGCAAAAGGACTCACGAGTTATCACAGGTGAAAATGCAGAGCGTTCATGCAGCACGTGGCATCAGGCAGCACCCATGTACCTGCCATCCACGTCATACACAAGTAAGTCCATAAAAAAGTGAAGTTGTGGATGCTCAATTAGCAGAAGGAGCATAGTTGACATCTACAATTGCCATGATTGGACCTCTACAATTGCCATGAATTAAAAACTACACTTGTCATCCCTGGACAACTGTTGTTGCCATCCATAGACACCTGCAGTTGCCATCCATAGACACCTGCAGTTGCCATGGAGGAACAACTACAGTTGCCATGCCAGTGCAACTACATTTGCCATGCCATGGCAACTGCAGTTGCCATGAAGGAACAACTGCGGTTGCCATACTGATGCAACTATAGTTGCCATGCCAGTAAAACTGCAGCTGCCACATTAGGGGCAACTGCAGATGCCATGCTAGCACAAACTGCATTTGCCATGAATTGACCAACCACTACTATGCTTACAGGTTATTACGTTGGTGGTAACCCGGCAAACGTCTCGTGGCAAGCTTCACAAACTGCAGGTGGAGCACGTCATTTTGGTGTCATAGACCACACAAGATGGTCAAATGCAGCACAACAAGGTAAGGAGAAAAACTGAACCACAAAAACAGCACTACATTTGTTATTTGTAGTTATTGGTAGGCAAAACAGTAGTTGCCATGTTTGTTGAACAGTAGCTGCCATAACTGCACAGCTACAGCTGCCATACATGTCCACGCGCAGCCTCACGGCTTGCTGTTTGAAATGATGGCATGCCAAATCACTCGAAGGTGGTGTGATCCGTTGCAATACACATGTTATTCAAACAAAAATCTTAATCTCGTACCTGTTTTTTCTATTATAGGGCCTACAACTACAGTGAACAGCGGCGCGGGGACATCTACTGCGGGGAGCTCTGAGCGCACGGAAGACACGTTCCACCATCCAGCAGACAATCATGCCGCAAACAATTTCGAGTCAGAGTCGGGAATGGCAATCATTCCAGCAATGCCGACAAGCACCCCTTTGAACACAAGCACTGCCAACACTCAAGAAGATGGAACTGCCGCTGATACTGAAGTGAATGATGAAACTGACAACGACGCACAAGGGGATGAAGATGGTGGGCAATCAGAGATCATGGTACCTCAGCCACCGTACATTGGGCAGATTTTTGAATCGTTCGAAGAAGCAAAGGAATACTACCAAACATATGCAAAGTTCCATGGATTTGCGGTCAACACCGAGTACCATAGAAAAATTAAGAAAACTAACAAGTACAACAGAGGTGAGATGAGGTGCCACAAGGCACGGAGGAACAAGAAGGGGAAAGGTGTTGCTCCTGTCATTCCGGAACGAAAGAGAGGTATCATTCTCAAGACAGAGTGTCCCGTCCGGTGTAAGCTAAACGTAGATGGACGACAGTGGGTGGTCAATGAGTATTTTGACGAGCACAACCACCAACTCATAAGAAGTTCGACCTGGTAAAATTTCTGACCGCCCACAGAGGGTTCACCCCCGTCGAAAGGCAATTCGTAAAGCTGCTACATGATTGTAACATCGGTCCATCAAGAATGGTACAGATACTATCTCTCATCCACAACAAAAAGGGAAAACTGAGTAGCATGCCGTACATACCAGCTGACGTCACAAACCTACAGGCCAAGTACCGTAGAGAGAGCAAGTTGGCAGACATAGAGGCCACAATTGCCTACTTCGATGAGAAAGCAAAGGAAGATCCAGATTTCTTCTACAGGATAAGGTTGGACGATGGGGACCGTGTTAGGAACATGCATTGGGTGGATGGTGCTGCTGTTGGGGAACGTTGCAGAAAATTAAAATTTTTCCTACGGTTTCACCAAGATCCATCTATGAGTTCATCTAAGCAACGAGTCATGGGAGAGAGATTGCATCTACATACCACTTTGTAGATCGCGTATGGAAGCGTTCGAGGGAATGGTGATGATGGAGTCGTACTCGCCGTGATTCAGATCACCGATGACCAAGTGCTGAACGGACAGCACCTCCACGTTCAACACACATACGATACGGACGACGTCTCCTCCTTATTGATCCAGCAAGGGGGAAGGAGAGGTTGAGGAAGAAGGCTCCAGCAGCAGCACGACGGCGTGATGATGGTGGGGAGGCAGTACTCCGACAAGGCTTCGCGAAGCGCTCAACGGAGGAGGAGAGATGTTGGGGAGGGGAGGGGCTGTGCCTTGGATCAGGTGTTCAGCCCTCCCCTCGCCCCTCTATTTATAGGGGAATGGGGAAGGGGGCCGGCCCCCTCTAGATGAGATCTAGAGGGGGGGGCGGCGGCCAGGGAGGGGGGCTTGCCCCCCAAGCAAGGGGGGTGCGCCCCCACTAGGGTTCCCTCCCAACCCTAGGCGCATGGGCCCAAGGGCGGGGGGGCGCCCAGCCCTCCAGGGGCTGGTGCCCTGCCCCAAGCGGCCCATGTGGCCCACAAAGAGGGTTGGCCCCTCTCGGTGGACCCCCGGAACCCTTCCGGTGGCCCCGGTACAATACCGATATGTCCCCGAAACTTTCCGGTGTCCGTATGACAACTTCCCATATATAAATCTTCACCTTCGGACCCTTCCGGAACTCCTCGTGACGTCCGGGATCTCATCCGGGACTCTGAACAACATTCGGTAATCACATACATGTCTTCCTTATAACCCTAGTGTCACCGAACCTTAAGTGTGTAGACCCTACGGGTTCGGGAGACATGCAGACATGACCGAGACGGTTCTCCGGTCAAAAACCAACAGCGGGATCTGGATACCCATGTTAGCTCCCACATGCTCCTCGATGATCTCATCGGATGAACCGCGATGTCGAGGATTCAAACAACCCTATATACTATTCCCTTTGTCAGACGGTATGTTACTTGCCCGAGACTCGATTGTCGGTATCCCAATACCTCGTTCAGTCTCGTTACCGGCAAGTCACTTTACTCGTACCGTAATGCATGATCCCGTGACCAGACAATTGGTCACTTTGAGCTCATTATGATGATGCACTACCGAGTGGGCCCAGTGATACCTCTCCGTAATCTGGAGTGACAAATCCCAGTCTCGATCTGTGTCAACCCAACAGACACTTTCGGAGATACCTGTAGTGCACCTTTATAGTCACCCAGTTACGTTGTGACGTTTGGTACACCCAAAGCACTTATACGGTATCCGGGAGTTACACGATCTCATGGTCTAAGGAAGAGATACTTGACATTGGAAAAGCTCTAGCAAAATGAACTACACGATCTTGTGCTAGGCTTAGGATTGGGTCTTGTCCATCACGTCATTCTCCTAATGACGTGATCCCGTTGTCAATGACATCTAATGTCCATAGTCAGGAAACCATGACTATCTGTTGACCAACGAGCTACTCAACTAGAGGCTTACTAGGGACGTATTGTGGTCTATGTATTCACACGTGTATTACGATTTCCGGATAATACAATTATAGCATGAATAAAAGACAATTATAATGAACAAGGAAATATAATAATAATCCATTTATTATTGCCTCTAGGGCATATTTCCAACAGTCTCCCACTTGCACTAGAGTCAATAATCTAGTTACATTGTGATGAATCGAACACCCATAGAGTTTTGGTGTTGATCATGTTTTGCTCGCGAGAGAGGTTTAGTCAACGGATCTGCGACATTCAGATCCGTATGTACTTTGCAAATATCTATGTCTCCATCTTGAACATTTTCACGGATGGAGTTGAAGCGACGCTTGATGTGCCTGGTCTTCTTGTGAAACCTGGGCTCCTTGGCAAGGGCAATAGCTCCAGTGTTGTCACAGAAGAGTTTGATCGTCCCCGACGCATTGGGTATGACTCCTAGGTCGGTGATGAACTCCTTCACCCAAATTGCTTCATGCGCTGCCTCCAAGGCTGCCATGTACTCCGCTTCACATGTACATCCCGCCACAACGCTCTGCTTGCAGCTGCACCAGCTTATTGCTCCACCATTCAACATATACACGTCTCCGGTTTGTGACTTAGAGTCATCCAGATCTGTGTCGAAGCTAGCGTCGACGTAACCCTTTACGACGAGCTCTTCGTCACCTCCATAAACGAGAAACATGTCCTTTGTCCTTTTTAGGTACTTCAGGATATTCTTGACCGCTGTCGAGTGTTCCTTGACGGGGTTACTTTGGTACCTTCCTACCAAACTTACGGCAAGGTTTACATCAGGTCTGGTACACAGCATGGCATACATAATAGATCCTATGGATGAGGCATAGGGGATGACGCTCATCTCTTCTTTATCTTTTGCCGTGGTCGGGCATTGAGCCGAGCTCAATCTCACACCTTGCAGTACAGGCAAGAACCCTTTCTTGGACTGATCCATTTTGAACTTCTTCAAAATCTTATCAAGGTATGTGCTTTGTGAAAGACCTATGAGGCGTCTCGATCTATCCCTATAGATCTTGATGCCTAATATGTAAGAAGCTTCTCCAAGGTCCTTCATTGAAAAACACTTATTCAAGTAGGCCTTAATGCTATCCAAGAATTCTATATCATTTCCCATCAAAAGTATGTCATCTACATATAATATGAGAAATCCTACAGAGCTCCCACTCACTTTCTTGTAAACGCAGGCTTCTCCGTAAGTCTGCATAAACCCAAACGCTTTGATCATCTCATCAAAATGAATGTTCCAACTTCGAGATGCTTGCACCAGCCCATAAATGGATCGCTGGAGCTTGCACACTTTGTTAGCATTCTTAGGATCGACAAAACCCTCTGGCTGCATCATATACAGTTCTTCCTTAAGATGCCCATTGAGGAATGCCGTTTTGACGTCCATCTGCCATATCTCATAATCATAGTATGCGGCAATTGCTAACATGATTCGGACGGACTTGAGCTTCGCTACGGGAGAGAAAGTCTCATCGTAGTCAATCCCTTGAACTTGACGATAACCCTTAGTGACAAGTCGCGCTTTATAGATGGTGACATTACCATCCGCGTCCGTCTTCTTCTTAAAGATCCATTTGTTTTCTATCGCTCGCCGATCATCGGGCAAGTCAGTCAAAGTCCATACTTTGTTTTCATACATGGATTCTATCTCGGATTTCATGGCTTCTAGCCATTTGTTGGAATCTGGGCCCGCCATCGCTTCTTCATAGTTCGAAGGTTCACCGTTGTCTAACAACATGATTTCCAGGACAGGGTTGCCATACCACTCTGGTGTGGAACGTGTCCTTGTGGACCTACAAAGTTCAGTAGCAACTTGATCAGAAGTACCTTGATCATCATCATTAATTTCCTCTCCAGTCGGTGTAGGCACCACAGGAACGTTTTCCTGAGCTGCACTACTTTCCGGTTCAAGAGGTAGTACTTCATCGAGTTCTACTTTCCTCCCACTTACTCCTTTCGAGAGAAACTCTTTCTCCAGAAAGGATCCGTTCTTGGCAACAAAGATCTTGCCCTCGAATCTTAAGTAGAAGGTATACCCAATGGTTTCCTTAGGGTATCCTATGAAGACACATTTTTCCGACTTGGGTTCGAGCTTTTCAGGTTGAAGTTTCTTGACACAAGCATCGCATCCCCAAACTTTTAGAAACGACATCTTAGGTTTCTTCCCAAACCATAATTCATACGGTGTCGTCTCAACGGATTTAGACGGTGCCCTATTTAAAGTGAATGTAGCTGTCTCTAGAGCGTATCCCCAAAATGATAGCGGTAAATCGGTAAGAGACATCATAGATCGCACCATATCCAATAGAGTGCGATTACGACGTTCGGACACACCGCTACGCTGAGGTGTTCCAGGCGGCGTGAGTTGTGAAACGATTCCACATTTTCTTAAGTGTGTACCAAATTTGTGACTTAAATATTCTCCTCCACGATCCGATCGTAAGAACTTTATCTTTTGGTCACGTTGATTCTCTACTTCATTCTGAAATTCCTTGAACTTTTCAAAGGTCTCAGACTTGTGTTTCATCAAGTAGACATACCCATATCTACTCAAGTCATCAATGAGAGTGAGAACATAACGATATCCTCCGCGAGCCTCAATGCTCATTGGACCACACACATCGGTATGTATGATTTCCAACAAGTTGGTTGCTCGCTCCATTGTTTCGGAGAATGAGGTCTTGGTCATTTTGCCCATGAGGCATGGTTCGCATGTGTCAAATGATTCATAATCTAGAGACTCTAAAAGTCCATCAGCATGGAGCTTCTTCATGCGCTTGACACCTATGTGACCAAGGCGGCAGTGCCACAAGTATGTGGGACTATCGTTATCAACTTTACATCTTTTGGTATTCACACTATGAACATGTGTAACATTACGTTCGAGATTCATTAAGAATAAACCATTGACCATCGGGGCATGACCATAAAACATATCTCTCATATAAATAGAACAACCATTATTCTCGGATTTAAATGAGTAGCCATCTCGTATCAAACAAGATCCAGATACAATGTTCATGCTCAAACTTGGCACTAAATAACAATTATTGAGGTTTAAAACTAATCCCGTAGGTAAATGTAAAAGTAGCGTGCCGACGGCGATCACATCGACCTTGGAACCATTCCCGGCGCGCATCGTCACCTCGTCCTTCGCCAGTCTCCGCTTATTCCGCAGCTCCCGCTGTGAGTTACAAATGTGAGCAACGACACCGGTATCAAATACCCAAGAGTTACTACGAGTACTGGTAAGGTACACATCAATTACATGTATATCAAATATACCTTTAGTGTTGTCAGCCTTCTTGTCCGCTAAGTATTTGGGGCAGTTCCGCTTCCAGTGACCCTTCCCCTTGCAATAAAAGCACTCAGTTTCAGGCCTGGGTCCATTCTTTGACTTCTTCCCGGCAACTGGCTTACCGGGCGCGGCAACATCTTTGCCGTCCTTCTTGAAGTTCTTCTTACCCTTGCCCTTTTTGAACTTAGTGGTCTTATTGACCATCAACACTTGATGTTCTTTCTTGATTTCAACATCTACTGACTTCAGCATTGAGAATACTTCAGGAATGGTCTTCACCATCCCCTGCATATTCTAGTTCAACACAAAGCTCATGTAGCTCGGTGGGAGCGACTAAAGGATTCTGTCAATGACCGCCTCTTCTGGGAGGTTGATCTCCAACTGGGACAGGCGGTTGCGCAACCCAAACATTTTGAGTATGTGCTCACAGACAGAACTGTTTTCCTCCATCTTACAACTATAGAACTTGTCGGAGACTTCATATCTCTCGACCCGGGAATGAGCTTGGAAAACCATTTTCAGCTCCTCGAACTTCTCATATGCTCCGTGCTTCTCAAAACGCTTTTGGAGCCCCGGTTCTAAGCTGTAAAGCATGTCGCACTGAACGAGGGAGTAATCATCAGCACGTGACTGCCAAGCATTCATAATGTCTTGGTTCTCTGCGATGGGTGCTTCACC
This sequence comes from Triticum dicoccoides, assembly GCF_002162155.2. Taxonomy (NCBI): domain Eukaryota; kingdom Viridiplantae; phylum Streptophyta; class Magnoliopsida; order Poales; family Poaceae; genus Triticum; species Triticum dicoccoides. Next base: position 775,509,031 of record NC_041383.1, read on the forward strand.
TAGCGGTCCTTCTAGGACATAGTCTTTCTTGGCTGCTATGAGGATGATCCTCAGGTTCCGGACCCAGTCCGAATAGTTGCTGCCATTCAGCTTGGTTTTTAGGAACGCGTTGAAGTTCATGTTGACATGAGCGTTGGCCATTTGATCTACAAGACATATTTTGCAAAAGTTTTAGACTAAGTTCATGATAATTAAGTTCATCTAATCAAATTATTTAATGAACTCCCACTCAGATTAGACATCCCTCTAGTCATCTAAGTGTTACACGATCCGGGTCGACTAGGCCGTGTCCGATCATCACGTGAGACGGACTAGTCATCATCGGTGAACATCTCCATGTTGATCGTATCTTCCATACGACTCATGTTCGACCTTTCGGTCTCTGTGTTCCGAGGCCATGTCTGTACATGCTAGGCTCGTCAAGTTAACCCTAAGTGTTCTGCATGTGTAAATCTGTCTTACACCCGTTGTATGTGAACGTAAGGATCTATCACACCCGATCATCACATGGTGCTTCGAAACGACAAACTTTAGCAACGGTGCACAGTTAGGGGGAACACTTTCTTGAAATTATTATAAGGGATCATCTTATTTACTACCGCCGTTCTAAGTAAACAAGATGCATAAAACATAATAAACATCACATGCAATTATATAGTAGTGACATGATATGGCCAATATCATATAGCTCCTTTGATCTCCATCTTCGGGGCTCCATGATCATCTTCGTCACCGGCATGACACCATGATCTCCATCATCATGATCTCCATCATTGTGTCTTCATGAAGTTTTCACGCCAACGACTACTTCTACTTCTATGGCTAACACGTTTAGCAATAAAGTAAAGTAATTTACATGGCGTTCTTCAATGACACGCAGGTCACACAAAAAATAAAGACAACTCCTATGGCTCCTGCCGGTTGTCATACTCATCGACATGCAAGTCGTGATTCCTATTACAAGAACATGATCTCGTACATCACAATATATCATTCATCATTCATCAGAACTTCTGGCCATATCACATCACATGACAATTGCTGCAAAAACAAGTTAGGCGTCCTCTAATTGTTGTTGCATATTTTACGTGGCTGCAATTGGGTTCTAGCAAGAACGTTTTCTTACCTACGAATAACCACAGTGTGATTTTGTCAACTTCTATTTACCCTTCATAAGGACCCTTTTCATATAATCCGCTCCAACTAAAGTAGGAGAGACAGACACCCGCTAGCCACCTTATGCAACTAGTGCATGTCAGTCGGTGGAACCTGTCTCACGTAAGCGTATGTGTAAGGTCGGTCCGGGCCGCTTCATCCCACAATACCGCTGAAGCAAGAAAAGACTAGTAGCGGCAAGCAAGTTGACAATATCTACCCCCACAACAAAATTGTGTTCTACTCGTGCAATAGAGAACTACGCATAGACCTAGCTCATGATGCCACTGTTGGGGAACGTTGCAGAATATTAAAAATTTTCCTACGGTTTCACCAAGATCCATATATGAGTTCATCTAAGCAACGAGTCATGGGAGAGAGATTGCATCTACATACCACTTTGTAGATCGCGTACGGAAGCGTTCGAGGGAACGGTGATGATGGAGTCGTACTCGCCGTGATTCAGATCACCGATGACCAAGTGCTGAACAGACAACACCTCCGCGTTCAACACACATACGGTACAGAAGAAGTCTCCTCCTTATTGATCCAGCAAGGGGGAAGGAGATGTTGAGGAAGAAGGCTCCAGCAGCAGCACGACGGCGTGATGATGGTGGACAGGCAGTACTCCGACAGGGCTTCGCCAAGTGCTCAACGGAGGAGGAAAGATGTTGGGGAGGGGAGGGGCTGCGCCTTGGATCAGGTGTTCAGCCCTCCCCTCACCCCTCTATTTATAGGGGAAGGGGGAAGGGGGCCGGCCCCCTCTAGATGAGATCTAGAGGGGGGGGGGGGCGGCGGCCAGGGAGGGGGGCTTGCCCCCCAAGCAAGGGGGGTGCGCCCCCACTAGGGTTCCTCCCCCAACCCTAGGCGCATGGGCCCAAGAGGGGGGGCGCCCAGCCCTCCAGGGGCTGGTGCCCTGCCCCACGCGGCCCATGTTGCCCACCAAGAGGGGTGGCCCCTCCCGGTGGACCCCCGGAACCCTTCCGGTGGCCCCGGTACAATACCGATATGTCCCCAAAACTTTCCGCTGTCCGTATGACAACTTCCCATATATAAATCTTCACCTCCGGACCCTTCCGGAACTCCTCGTGACGTCCGGGATCTCATCCGAGACTTCGAACAACATTCGGTAATCACATACATGTCTTCCTTATAACCCTAGTGTCACCGAACCTTAAGTGTGTAGACCCTACGGGTTCGGGAGACATGTAGACATGACCGAGATGGTTCTCCGGTCAATAACCAACAGCGGGATCTGGATACCCATGTTGGCTCCCACATGCTCCTCAGTGATCTCATCGGATGAATCACGATGTCGAGGATTCAAACAACCCTGTATACTATTCCCTTTGTCAAACGGTATGTTAATTGCCCGAGACTCGATCGTCGGTATCCCAATACCTCGTTCAGTCTCGTTACTGGCAAGTCACTTTACTCGTACCGTAATGCATGATCCCGTGACCAGACACTTGGTCACTTTGAGCTCATTATGATGATGCACTACCGAGTGGGCCCAGTGATACCTCTCCGTAATCCGGAGTGACAAATCCCAGTCTCGATCCGTGTCAACCCAACAGACACTTTCAGAGATACCTATAGTGCACCTTTATAGTCACCCAGTTACGTTGTGACATTTGGTACACCCAAAGCACTTCTACGGTATCCGGGAGTTACACGATCTCATGGTCTAAGGAAGAGATACTTGACATTGGAAAAGCTCTAGCAAAACGAACTACACGATCTTGTGCTATGCTTAGGATTGGGTCTTGTCCATCACGTCATTCTCCTAATGACGTGATCCCGTTGTCAATGACATCTAATGTCCATAGTCAGGAAACCATGACTATCTGTTGACCAACGAGCTAGTCAACTAGAGGCTTACTAGGGATGTATTATGGCCTATGTATTCACACGTGTATTACGATTTCCGAATATACAATTATAGCATGAATAAAAGACAATTATCATGAACAAGGAAATATAATAATAATCCATTTATTATTGCCTCTAGGGCATATTTCCAACAACTGCAAGGAGAGCCTACAAACATTTCTGAGATTGCATTTCATTTGACGCGACGTACCTCACCAATATGTACAAGATGCCATGCACTCCGTTCATAGGAATAAATAGCCATAATCAGTCGTTGCAGTTCGGCTGCGGGCTCGTCCGGAACGAAGACACGTATGGGTACGTTTGGCTATTCAAGACCTTCTTGGAGTGCATGGATGGACTTGCTCCGATGAACATAATAACAGACCAAGATTTCAGCATGCTTGCAGGCATAGAGGAGGTCTCTCCGTTGGCAGTGCATAGGCACTACAGGTGGCACATTATAAAGAAGGCTGAGGAGACACTAGGACCATTCTTTGCTGACCGTCCAGAGCTGCACAAGGCATTCGAGCTGTGCGTGGACCACAACTTGACGGTGGAGGAGTTTGAAAGGAACTGGATGGCCATGATTGAAACACATCAAGTCCAAGACAATGAGACACTTGCTAACCTGTGGGAGAAGCGAATGTACTGGGTGCCAGCCTACTTCATGCAGTGCTTCTTCCCATTTCTGCAGACTACGCAGCGCAACGAGGGGTTCAATGCTGTTTTGAAGCGGTACGTCAGCCCTGGCAACTCATTGCTACAATTTGCCATGCAGTACACAGCTTTGCAACAAAAAATTCTGGGATCTGAGCTACAGCAAGAAGCGACCACAGCACTAAAGCAGCCAAAATTGCTAATGTATTTACCGATGGAGAGGCAAATGAGAAAGATATACACCAACAAGATCTTTAACAAGTAAGTCAGTTGCGTTACAGTCTTATTTGCAGAAAAAGCACATAGGCAGTAGGTACCTTACAGAGTGCAATGCAGTTGCCATGATATGCAGTTGCCATGTTTAATGAAATACTGTTTTGCCATGTTTACTCAGCTGCAGTTGCCATGTTCAATGAAAATTCTGTTTTGCCATGCTTACTCGGGTGCAATTTGCTTGTTGAATGAAGTGCAGTTGCCATGTTTAATGCACTATGCTTCCATTGGGGCATGTTGGCATGCAAGTGCAAATGTCAACTGGAAAAATGTTATGTTGGCGACACATATGCTGAAATGCAGTTGCCATGTTTAATAAAGTGAATCTGCCATGTTTGTTGAAATGCAACTGCCATGTTTAGCCAACTGTAGATGCCATGTTTACATAAAAGGGCAGTTGCCATGTTTTATGCAATGTGCTTCCATTGGGGAATGTTGGTGTGGAAAATGATGATGTCCAGTTGAAACTGTACTACAATTGCCATGTCTAGTGTGCTGCATTTGCCATGTCTAGTGTGCTGCATTTGCCATGTCTAGTGCACTGCATTTGCCATGTCTAGTGTACTGCATTTGCCATGTTCAACGTACTATATTTGCCATGTTCAATGAACTATGTTTGCCATGTTCAATCAAAAATGTATTTCTATTTACATGACAACATAAGGTGGTACAATAAAAAAGCACGATAGTTTAACAGAAAACACACAAAACTTGCAGATTCCAGGAAGAAATAAAGCGTGCCAGCATGTTCACGGCTTTCCAGGTGGACGAACATACGTTCAAGGTGTGTTCTATTTTGGGCATGTCAGATTCAGAACCTGAAGACCCGGACAAAGGAAGGAACTACTTCGTCAAAGCCTCGGTAGGCGAAGGCGAGTACTACTGCCAATGCTGCAAGTTTGAACGGGGCGGCATTGTGTGCTGTCACATACTAAAAGTAATGGACATGAACGCTGTGACATGGATGCCCCGCCATTTCATAAGGCGGCGATGGACTTGGGACGCTGACAACGCGTTGGCGCCACAGACAACACACGCAGTTCTGGCTGTGCATGACGAGAGACCTGAGTCAACCATGGAAGCCGTGAGGCATGTTGTGCTGACAAAGAACTATGCTGAGCTAATTGATGAAGCGTGCAAGAGTGATGAGACAGCGAGAGTCGCGGAAAAACACAGGAAGGCACTGAAAAGAGAGGAAGCCTTACACCGGTTCCCCCGCACATCAAGTGTGCCTTCATCCACGGGGCCATCATCTGAAAACTCAGAGATAGGATCTGGAACAGCAAGCACGCAAACCCAGTTCAGGAACCCACCCCGTTCCATCACAAAAGGTCGTCCAAGAGAGATAAGGTACAAGTCGGGATTGGAGATTCAAGCAAAACACAAGAAAACGAAGAAAGGGGCGGGCAATCCATGAGCAAAAATTGGGGCGACGTGACATGGTCCTTGTGGACATTTTGTTTTGTACCCTAGATGATGAGAATTTTTTTAAGATTGCGAGAATGACTCTTGAGGGGCATCGGAAGTGGAAGGAAAATTCATTGAGTGGATAAATGCAGTTGCCATGTTATGGGTACTTAATCTGCCATGTTATGTGTAGTTAATCTGCCATGTTATGTGTAGTTAGTCTGCCATGCTATTTTATACTAAATATGCCATGCTATTTTATACTAAATATGCCATGCTAGTTGTACTGCATCTGCCATTTCAGTTGTACTGGATCTGCCATGTTAGTTGTACTGTATCTGCCATGTTCATTATGCTGGATCTGCAATGTTGTTTGTACTGTATCTGCCATGTTAGCTGTACTGACAATATGCCATGGTATTTGTAATGACGCTGCATGGCATATATTTCCATTACAATACGACGTGGTTTAGAGACACATAGTGTATTGTGTGCAATGTATAGGAAACAAGTTGGAAAAGGCGTAACGTGCATAAACCGCAGCAAAGGTTGTGGCTACATGATCAAACCTACCATGCTAGCCGGTGAAGTTAGTGATGAAATAGAAGAAGCAAGACGTCCAAATGAACAACGACAATGACGTTCGCTAACCATGTCTGATGAACTACATTTGCCATGTTTTAAAACATCGTGACGCATTCGAAACAGCAAACGGGTGATGCAAACGATGAAACCATAGTAATAATGATAAACATAAAAAACATATCTGCTGTCACGCCTAAGTAGGTTCACATCCACAAATATATTACAGAAACTATTCAAATGTCGCTCACACACCACCACTACATAGTAGCCTACGCGGGGTTGTAGTCATAACATAGCACACGAACATAGTTTTTGACGAGAACAAAAGAGATAGTACCTTACATTCCTCGGCAACAGAATGTAAGGTATGCATCCGGTGTGTATCGCCACGTGATCACTTGTACCTCTTGATGACTTTCTTGACAGCTTCCTCCACAAACTTGCGTGCTCCAGACCGCTTGTTGAAATATTCATTCATCAACCAGTTCCATGTGTGGATTTTCCGAAGCTCAATGACCATTGTAGCTGTGATAGCGGGGACAATTCTGCCTTCCTAGTTTGCAAAGTATTCCAGCGCGTGAAAGCCACAGTCCGTCCTGCACGAGAAAAAGAGTTAGGTGAACACGCAAAAAGGACATGCGTACCAAAAGATAGACTTCAATTCAGATGTGGCAACAAAAGAGGGGTTGGATTGATGTAAATGGCACATGAAGGAGGGGGTTAAGAAATTACCTGTTCCCTTGCTTTGCAGTCGCCACATACTCAGTCGGGAAATGCCTGATCTGGACCTTTGAATGTTCGTAGTGACGGTTCCATGTCTCTTTGAGGTTGTTGATGAAGAATTCGGCATGCGTAGTAAGGTCTGCATCAGCTTCCGAACGGATTGAATCAAGCACCTCAAAACGTTGGTTCTTCAGGTCAAGACAGATGGCATAGTGGTGACCACACTTGTCTTGCTGGTCATGTGGTGCAAGCTCCTGGAACATGGGGAACATGACCTGCATTTAAAAGTGAAGAAATGAGAAGCAGAGTTCACATAAAGAACAACAGAGGGACAAAAAATTAGAATCACGTAGAATGTTTTGGTTATGGGTGGGGGTAGTTGAAAGAAAGTTGCCGTCCATGTATGAACAAAATGAGCCGTGTATTTTACTATCAAGTTGCCACATAGTTTGCACGGGATGCAAAAATCAAGATGACAGTGTGCACGGCAACTGTTGCCACATGAAAACATCTGCCACATAAACACAAGTGCAGATGATGGCAAAAAACCACACCATGTGAAAAAACAGTGCAGAAAGGGGAGGAGTACTCACATATTTCTTCAGTGTGAGCTTGAATTCACCGTGTTGAGCAAAATTCTTCCTCGGGATTTTGTGGTGGAAGTCACCATCCCATATTTTGCAGGTCACACTATAATGCATGATTATCTTGTCAGCACACACATCAATATGATTGTTGATGTAGTCGATCCTGCATGCAACTACATTCGTCGACATTTTACCGTTTGGCCTCAGGGACTCGGCAAGATCACCCAGGTCGACGTACGTCGCTCCGCATTGAATGACTTTGGTTCTGTCCAAACATGAGTTGTATGAAAATGATATAACATGGAAGGATCATGCCTAATAAGTAAAAAATATATGAAAGAACTAAAACATAAGCGGATCGTGTATAGGAAGTATGAAGAAGATGAATGGTAAAAATGGAGCAAAGCAAAATGAGAGATTATGGGGTGTGGTCATTTACACTTTCAGCTCCTTCATGTGCTTGCTGCTGGCCCTCGCATTTCCAAACCGCTTTACGATATCGTACAGCTGGGTCTGTTCCTTAGTGGCCCTGAATTCGGGCTCGTAGTCTTGACAGCCTTCCTGCCCTCGACCATTGGCTGCGCCATCATTGCGGGCATGCCTCCTGGGAAAGCAAAGACAACTGGCATAGGATCTTGCACCACCAGTTGATCTTGACGGATGCCAAGGCTGAAGCTCGGTGGGGTAAAGGCCATTGGGTGCCTCTCATTCCTACTGGCCGGACCACGAACAATTTGTGGGGCAGAATCCAAGGGTGAAAGATCGACAAACATATCTAAATCGACCGCTACAGAATGATCGGGCTTATTTGCAGGGCGAGGCGTGTTGTCAGCAGTATCAGCCGCAGCTTTCTTGACAATCTTCTTGTTTGGGCTGTAGGGGACACCGACATTGACTAGGAGCCTGGAAGTGCGCAGATTTATGCTGGGGATTTCCAATGCGGGTAAAGGCGCAGTATGCTCCGGGCGTTCACCTGCGTCACTCGTGCCCGGCTTGACACCTGCATCAGTTGTGCTCCGGTCTTCCGGTTTCTCCATCACATTGCTTTTGGCAGGTGGCGGGAACAGTGTGGACGCAGGAACATAACCAGGCTCGTCTCTGCTGCTCCTAGCTGCAGCCGATGCGTTGGGTATGTCTGTTGGTTGCTTGCGGGGGCTACGGCGCCTAGGTGGAAGACCAGCACGCGAAACAGTCGCCTTAGCAGTATCTGCACCGACAGGAGCTGGAGCTGTTGTGCCAGGACTCTCACCTGTAGATGGCATATCCTTGTGAACTGCCGCCTCAGCCGCTTCTGTCATGGACACATGAGTGCCACCACGCACGCGCTTGGAATCAGTGTCAGATGAGCGGGAATCTTCCTTGCTTAGGTTCGTCTCGGGAGCGCCCACTTCAATGCTTGCTGATGGGGTGGCATGGCTCACAGCAGCATCCTTCATTGCCAGTAGAGTTGGCAATATTTCAGCTGTCCTGGCAGATACCGACTCGTCAGTCCCCGATGTACGGATGCCTGTTGTTCTAGCCTGCACATCTGTAGCCGGTGGAGATGGTCTGCCACTTGCATCAGAGTTGGTGGGAGCGATCAACGGTGCAGCAGCAGTATTGTCGCCTGGTGCCTCATGTACATCTGACTTGCCCCCTGTTGACAACTTTGAATGTAGGCGTTCGAGCGGGTCCTTACTGATATGCTTAGCCCCGCACATAGTGGTCTTCTTCACCCTGCAAAAAAAATAAAGCACATGAAAAAGGTATTGAAAAATGAACAAAAATATGTTTGCCATGGTAGAAATCTTTAAAAAATGATAAACAAGTGGAAAAGCTGGTAGTTGCCATGTAAGGGGGACGTGAGTGGCCATGTGTCATAATTAGCAGTTGCCATCCAGCAGCAGTTGGGATGTTAGCCAACTTGAAGAATGATAAGAATGTCCGATCTGCCATGAATGGAATTTCAAACCTGGGTGTGGGATGAGCTCACAAGCCAACGGAAAAAATGGCAGTTGCCATTAGGTACAGTAAGAGTTGCCATTTGGCTTAGATGCCAGTTGCCATGTAAAAACCAATATGAGTTGCCATACACTTTAAAATGAAGGAAGAAATCATTTGGAAAAACAGCAGTTCATGCGTGGGGGACGATGATAGAAGACCATGTGACAAGCTAAACAGATGCATTGGAAAATCAAGAAAATATAGCGCTATGTCAATGAAAGCACATGGAGAAACCTACTTCTTGACTGGCTTCCTCGGGTCTGGTAACACGACAGGATCCCCGGTGATGGTCGTCGTCGTTCGAGGAGAAGACCTGGTGGAAGGGGTGTCACCGGCAATGGGGGCACCTTTGTTCAAGCGAGCAGAAACACGGTTTGGCGTTGGCGCCTGTTTCTTCGTAACTGCTCTTCCACCAGCGGTCGGCTCGCTGCACGTATGAGTTGGAGGGAAAAAAGGTTGCAATTGTCAGACAACAAACTCATTACCACGCTTGACACAAAACAAGTGCAAGAAATGGATGAGACTGTTCCAAGAAAATAGACACAGCAAAAAACTAAAATTAAAGTCGAACCTCCTCCTGGCAGCTACGGGATCGGTCCTAGACCTCTTGCCACGAGAACCCAGCCCAACATCTCCTGGAGCCCTCCCCCTCCTTGATGGCAACACCCCCTCGCCTCTCGCAGCTGTATGTTCTTTGACTTTCTCCGGTGGGGGGACATCTGTTGCATCCTTGTCCTTGTTACCACCTGCGCGAACTTCAGCATGTTCATCATCATCGGTGTCCTGTTGCATGTTCTCCATGTCATCGTCGTCATCCTTGCTGAGGCCAGTGTCTCCATCTAGATCATCTTGTGTCATCGGGCTCTTGTGAACTGTTGTAGTCATACTGGCCACGGCAACCAGTTGGCCGATGTGTACGTTCTGGGACAAATGAAGTGAACTGCCTCGCAACTGCGTCACTGTCAGAGCCACTGAGAGACGTCCACCCCTCAACCAACTTCCCGAGCAAGCCAGTCATTCCGGATGCAAACTGCCCAATTAGATGCTCAACAGGTGCCCTCGCCTGTGCACGAAACAAGAAGCATCAACAACCACCCATATTGCAGTCACTTGCGCGACATCAACAAATAATCCACGGCAAACCATAGATGTACATATTTTGATTACCTCAGTAGGGCAAGACGGAGCTGAGTGCACGTCCATCCACTTTCCAAAGTTTTGAGGCCCCCCAAACACACTGTAGTCTATAGCATGCTTGGTCATCAGCTAGAAAAAACAAAAAAAATAGCAAGGATGTAAGAGATAGAAGGTAAGTTTCAACACGAATGAAAAGAGTTCCCTTGTGGGGTGAAACATGGATACAATACGCATACAACCATGGATAACAAAAGGTGGTCATCCCTTATGAACCACGGACGGTTCCTTCGTGTCAAATTTGTAAGCATGCCACGTGGAGAGAGAAACCAAACCTAACCTGCAGTTTCCATATTTGGTATTAGTTGCCCTGTCTGCGGCAAGCACAACCTTGACAGCGTTGATACTCCACGCAGAAACAGCAAACTTGTGCGTAGGCGGCGGGCCTCCTACCCCAGTGAAATCCACAGTGGACAGATCAAGACAGTCGAGATACATGAGTTGATTTAAAATAATTTTACAAAGAAAGAAATATCAGTTGCCGTCATGTGTACTTTGTAGTTAAAAAACAAGATAATGTATGTTCCCCTGATAATCAAGTTGATGTGCATGGAAAAGAATGGAATAAAAAAAGAAGTTTCCTTCTGTATGTGCTAGTTGCCATCATGGTGTGATGGAAATTTCCATATTGCTAAGATGGCAGTTGCCATCATAGTCTGATAACAGTTGCCATACTAATATGATGGCAGTCGCCATATTGTCATTATAACAGTTGCCATATTGTCATTATGGCAGTTGCCATCTTGTTATGATCAGGTTGACATGCATGAATAAAAGTGTGTTATAAAACAGTGTTCACATAAAGAACTGGTAAAAAAATACCATTAAATGCAATCGACAACCCTTTTGGTACATCTTGCTTGAGAATGCATCATGGAGGAAGTCGGCAATAAACTTGCACCAATTCATGTTCTTCACATTTTTCTGATCCGCCTGCACCACACAAAATTTCAGGGCAAAAAGGTTGCCACATCAGAAATCTAAAAATGAAAAAAAACATCGAAAACACTGGCAGTCACTAACTTTACACATGACATCGAAGCCGAAAGATTGAAGGAAAATAAAGGAGTAAAGATGGATCATTCACCAGGATGGGGAAGCATTTGTTGCTTGGGCGAAGAGAGGTGGTCGGCGCGAAAACAGCTGAGATGAGGTACATGAGTAGCTTCATCTTGAAAACATATCCATGCGTCATCATGGCCTGTAGCGAATCTGCCACTGCAGACGTGTTCGGCATGGATTCTGACCCAGGAAACAAACGGGGGAACAGCGCTTCTTCGATCTCATTGTTGACCTCGTACGGGACTCTGATATGTCCACGAGGCACACCCAGAGTGCAGAACACGGATTCCTCGTTCAACGGGAGTCTTCCACGTCCCGGAATCACGAACTCCCTGGAGGCGGGCTCGTAGATCTCAACAAGCCAGTCGCATACAGGGTTGACAAGGTTCGTGCACCGAACATCCATCATAGACTGCGTAGCCATCTCAGCAGCAGCCCCCTTCTGATCGTCGGTGAATTTTTCAGTCAACGCAGTCAGACATTCTTGGGAGGCTCTGTTGCGAATACGTTTCTTCTTCTGCAAACATTAGACAATAAGTGATCAGTTGTTGCCATGTTTTCCCATGTCATGAAATTTTAGTCCGTGTCAGACGTCTGCAAGCTCGAGGTGTCAACCAGTAACATAAAGCAGGATTGAGGGGGGATGTGTGAACATTTACGTCATCACCCTCTTTTATCCTACCAGTTGCCCGATTACGCTGTGGTGGATCCATGAAATCATCATCATCGTTTTGATGATCGCCACGAGCCATTCTGCTGAGATAGGGACGGACCAAATTGTCATGGAGGAAATGTAAATGCAAGAGGTAAGCAGTTGCCACCTTACAGAAAATGTCAACTAGTGAATGCAGAAAAAATAACATATGTATGACATCTGACAGAATTGATATGTAAATTTGGTTGCCACATTATATAGCCAATTTGCCACACTGTCGTATCTGCAGAATCGCAACAGATAGTGTGTTCACATTCTATTTTCCACATGAATATACTATCCGAGTGGCAACAGGCACACTTGAAGTGCATATTAGTTGCCGTCCAGTGCAGTTGACTGCTGAAACTGCATTGACTACAGATTGTGGCAACTATCACAAAGTGGTAACTACCACAAATCATTCAGAAAAATTTGATGCCACAATGAAAAAGCATGTTAGTGGCTACTGTCACAGTAATTCAGCAAATTCAGTTGCCACATGGAAGAGCGTGTGTGTGGCAACTATCACAGTCATTCAATAAAAAAAGTTGCCCCACGCGAAAGCTTATATGTGGCAACTGTCACAGTCATTTCAGTAATTTGTTGCCGCAAAGGAAAACACGTTTGTGGCAACTATCACATTTATTCAGGGAGTTAGATGCCACGCAATCATGATAGTTAATCAAACCACCAAGTTTGCCTCATACTACAGTTTCAAAACCCAATTAACTAGGGTTCAATGGCAACTACCGCGACCTCAAATTCACCCTCAAAGTTCACCCCCGAAATGATTGCAAACACAAATTCCAACCAATGCGCATCGAACAACCCGGGAGACACCTGCCCAATCCATAGGCAAGACTAGTGCGTGCGTCTGAACAAGCATAACCACACCGATGATGCCGCCGCCGCGGCAGCGACGAAACTGCCCAGTGCAACCAAAAACGGCTAGCAGATGACTTCAGCACCGGCGGGAACGCCGACGCATCGCAGAATCGCGTGAATCTCTATGAAACTCGATCGAGGAATCAAGCAGGGAGGGAAGGGGGGAAAATGTAGGAAGGGGTTGCGAGAGTTGTAGCGACCATTACCTTCAAGCCGCAGGCGCTCCGACGCAGGCGCTCCGTTCCGGCGAGCACCACCGACGACCGCGAACACCGTCGATTCTTCCGCCTCCGCCGTCGCCTTCTCCCCTCGCCTTCTCCTCCAGTGGATTGAAATGCGAGTGGGTTGTGCCAGTAACTGCGTGCGGCTAGGTAAATGGAACCGTGACGGAGAGGGAACAGATGTGTGCGACGTGTTTGACGTCAACCGCGGTCGGAGCGTGGCGTGCGGGCGCATAGCGGTTCCACCGCACGCCTCCGAGTGGCAACCGCTGACCGCGGGATGGCAACCAACATGCGGGCGACCCGACTCGCACACCGCACATGCGCCTCGTCCTACGTGGCGCAGGAAACCGGCCGGTTTGTTCCAAGATTCATGCACAAAGTTGCCAACGGAGATGCTTGCATGTGGTCGGGATGGTGAATGCCCACACGTGTGGGCCTTAACATTTCCGTAAATAATTCTTAAACTAAAACTAATTTACTCTGTGACACTCACATGTGGGTCCTCCCCTAAATAAAACAACTTAGTTAAAATTAAACAAATGCTAGTCAATGACACCTGGCGCCCACCTGCCCTTTGACTGGTCAACTGTGACCTTTGACCCGCTGACTCAGCACACCCCTGGACCCCATAGTCATAGACCTAGGCTAGTCCACTTGTGGGTATAAAAAGTATTCTGCCGTATTTAATATTTTCGAATTTAATTAATTCTAGAAAATGGTTTAATCTTTGAAATTTCATAGAAAATAAACCGTAACTCGGATGAAAATGTCTACATGAAAGTTGCTCAGAATGACGAGACGAATCCGAATACACGATCCGTTTACCTGTCAGATGCCTCTAACTATCTGAACATGGAACATTCCCCCTCCGGTCATCTGTCTGACACAGGTTCGGAACCGGGAAAACATTCCTGATTGAGTTCCCCTTTCACCTGTATCGTGCAACACTACGTTAGAACACTGCTAGTGCTGCGTATTGCCATGTTTTGCCTTGTAATGCACTTGCTTGCTATGTATTTACTGTTTCTCTCCCTCTTCTCTTTGGTAGACCCGTGACGATGCTGATGCCCCTATGATAGACTACATCACCGACGACCCCTCCTTCTCGTTTGAGCAACCAGGCAAGCCCCCCCCTTTGATCATCCTGATATCGCCATTTTCCTTTCTCGCATGCTTGCATTAGATTTGGCTACTGTAATTGTTTGCTCCTTTTCTGATGCATAGCCTGCTTTTGTATTTGCTGTTGTACCTTACATGCTTATCCTAAACTGCTTAGTATAGGTTGTTGCCCATGCTTCATCATCGAAGACCCGATCAATGGGATCGAAGACCAGGCCCCGGCACCGCACATCACGTTCCCCTTAGTTGCTCGACACTGCTGGGTTACTATCGAGTGTCGAGGGTGAGACCTCTGCAACACTTCTGATGTTAACCCTGTAGTGTAGCTATTCGGTCGTGGCTATCGAGGGTGATTCCGCCTTAACCACTTCTGATACGACTCTATCGTGCAACCCCTCAAGTGTGAACCTCAGGGGTGATTTCTCTTACATTCACCTTGATGATTACATCGAGTGGAATTCACCGGGGGTGATTCCTCGGGTTTCCCCCTTGATGTTTGGACACACGGATACTTGGAATTTACAACTGTTACTTGGAAAGGTGGGTCGACCCTGAGGGGTACCCGCGAGTGATGTGGAGACGGGTTTACCTGTAGGGTACCCGAGAGTTGAATATGAGGCGTGGCCGGGCATTCTTAGCCCTTGCCGCAAGTCCTCAAGACGGGGCGACGGGGTCACATCTTTCGTGAGTCTTTGCTCGTGACTGCACTACCAACACACTAACGGTTTGGATATTTGATCCGAGGGGCCTTTGGCCTGATAGCACTAACCATCACATGGGCATAGTATGGGCGTTCTGCATCGTATGCATCAGCCGAAGCTTAATAGACATCAGCGACTGAGCGGTGCGCGCCGGGTTGGACTGGTAAGCACCTGCCTTTTTAAGGGGGTAGTTAGGTCTGCTCACTGGCCGCCCCCGCAACATGCAGGTGTTCCCGGGGCGATGGCCCATGACCCCTGGGGGCATAGGTTTAGTCCGGCATGCTGACGTCTCTATTCAGCCTAGGTCGGGTTGCGGCGTATTGTTTGGCCGAGGCTGGGCATGACCTAGGAAAGTGTGTCCGGCCGGAGTTAATCGAGCATGGTGGGTAATTTGGTGCACCCCTGCAGGGAAAAAAACATCTATCGATAGCATGTCCTATGATAACGGACACTCGGAGTTGTATCCCGATCGATACAACTAGAACTGGATACTTGAGGTGATAACTGGATAGTATGGCTCTGGGATTGCTTTCTCGAAGGGAGTCGAGAAAGGATCTCTGGCCGAGGTTGATAACACTACTGCTACTTTACTTTATGCTACTCTTATCTCTTCTGATGCTGCAAGATGCTTGAAGCTGTTGAAGATGCTAGTCTTCGATAGGACTAGGCTTTCCCCTTCTCTTCTAGCATTCTTCAGTTTAGTCCACATATACATCCCATTTCATTGATACCGATGCATATGTAGTGTAGATCCTTGCTTGCGAGTACTTTGGATGAGTACTCACGGTTGCTTTGCTCCCCTTTTTCCACCTCTTTCCATTCTTCTCGGATGCTGCAACCAGGTGGTGGAGCCCAGGAGCCAGACAACACCACCAACGACTGCTACTACCTCGAGGGTGCCTACTACCACGTGACGGACACCGACGACCAGGAGTAGTTAGGAGGCTCCCAGGCAGGAGGCCTTGCCTTTTCGATCAATGTTGCTTTTGTGCTGGCCTTCTTAAGGCAAAACTTGTTTAACTTATGTCTGTACTCAGATATTGTTGCTTCCGCTAACTCATTTGTATTCAAGATGATGTATTCGAGCCCTCGAGGCCCCTGGCTTGTAATATAAAGCTTGTATTATTATTTTAATTTGTGTCTAGAGTTGTGTTGTGATATCTTCCCGTGAGTTCCTGATCTTGATCGTATACATTTGCGTGTATGATTAGTGTATGATTGAATAGGGGGTGTCACAAAATCGGACCCAATTCCGTGTAAAATATATGAAATTTTCAAGTTTTCTGTGAGGTGTACCTTCAAGAGGAGCCCAGTGTGGAGCTGTTCAGAGAATACTTTTATTTGAACCGCCAAAATGAGTACTTGAATGGACCCATCCTGGAACTTGGTGGTATCTCAATTTAGCGAGGGAGAGATGCTATCTTCCCTTATGCTCGCCTGCCGAGTCATTCCAAGGATTGGAACCAGACATTGTTCTATTTCCAGGACACCTCTCCGGCTGACGAGAACCGACTGCCCGGCTTTCGCGCCCTGCGTCTTGACTCAAAACATCCTCTCCCTAACAAGCTGATAGATGTTGAACGCCAAAAACTCACCCCCACCATTGCCAAGGTCAAGGCTCTATTGGGAAAGGTAGCCCTTGATTCCCTTGGCTCCTTTTTCAACCATCTTATTAACATTGATTATCATCAGGATGACAAGGGGACCAGTGAAGCAATCGAGGAAGAGGTAACTATCATTTCCTCCGGCTCGGAGCCCTTGCCAAGACAGGAAATTTGAAGAGTAACCCGGAAAGTAAGCTTTTCACACCCCTTAGCTCATCTAGATCCTCACTTTCTTTTGAAGCAACAGTAGCACGAGAGCCGGCGATAGACTCATACTAGCAGAGGCGAAGAATTATCTTACGGCTTACCGAACACTCCAAGGAAGCGTCGAAACAAGGTCATCCCCGATTTAAACCCTTTTTATAGTCTAGCGGGTCTCATCCGCCAACCACTTAATTCTTCCGACTCAAACTATCAGGAAACATCTCGTTCCTATTCCGGTGATTCATCTCAGTCTCATCTACCGGCTTTCAAGACCGCTCCCGAGTAATAACAATTACTTATTTGCTCATTATGCTCCTTCATACTTATACTGGCCTCTCATGACTCATGCACTAGAAAAGCCAAGCCTAGCAAGAAGGCAAAAGTGACTAAGCCGGCCAAAGACCCGAAAGTCAATGAGCTCGAGCAACAAATCCCATCAGCTGCGACTTCTGCTCCTCAATCGTCAGAACCGGTTCTTGAGGTTTCACCGGTGACCCCTCACCCTCCTACCGAGCAAGCAAATGATGATCATTTGAACACTCAAGCATCAAGTCCAGTTAAAACGGATGAGACACATGATGATGATGTGGTGATTACCAACATCGGCTTTAGACAGACGGGTAGGCCTACTGTCCTGGCCAAACACTCTGCCAAGGAAGAGTACATTGAACGGCAAAAAGTGAGATTTGATGTCGCCAACTACTCCCAATTGAGCATTAGTGAAGTATATTCTGGCTATCTCAATCAAGTGCACTCCAGC
The DNA here is from genome assembly GCF_002162155.2 of Triticum dicoccoides. NCBI lineage: Eukaryota > Viridiplantae > Streptophyta > Magnoliopsida > Poales > Poaceae > Triticum > Triticum dicoccoides. The sequence continues at coordinate 775,526,723 of NC_041383.1, forward strand.
CGTGATCTTGAAGTTGAGATGGTAAAGCAGATGCATCAAAAATTCGAGGTATGATCTCCTTCTTTAATGAATTATACACATCCTGCCAGCCGCCAAGTCTATTGTATAAGATAGAATTGAATATGCTGTAGACTTGATAAAATCCTTCAAAATCGAGTTTATACGATTCGAGTTGAAGCCGATCTGTTAATGATTTTAATGCATAGCCCCCAAGGGTTGGTTTAATCAGCATGAATGAGCCGGTCCTTCTCGCTTGTTGTTTATGAATAAAAAACTTATATGTGTAGCCCTCATGAGCCGGCTGTGTTTGTTTACAGTACATCCGGGTCATCATAAGATAACCAGAGAAATACAAGCAATATGCATTAGCCCCCAAGTGCCAAGTACTCTTGCTTGCAAAGTGCTTAGGACTTTAATGACCTGAGCCATTTGGATAAATAACTTTTCAGCAGGCATTAGCCCCCAAGTGCCAACTGTTGTTGCTTGCAAAATGCTTGCGACTTCCCTTTGTGACTCATAATTTTGAACCGGCATATGTATAGGACACCACTGCTCAACTTGAATCCCAATTAGCTGGCGTGAAAACCGGCTGGAGGTGCAAGAATCTGAGACCCGGAAGGCCGACTCAAAATTCCAGTTTAGCGTGGCTGAAACGGAGATACTAAAAGTCAGTTTTGAAGTTGAAAGGAGCGCTTGGGCTGAAGAGAAAACTGCCTTGACACAGTGGGCTGAGAAGGCGGAGGCGGCTCTTCAGGAAGCGACCACTGAACTTACCGGCTTAAAACTCCATGTGTCTCAGATGGTTTCTGCTATCTTTGGTAAGTCGCCTCACTAGTATCCATTTTAAATTTCTTCCTTGATAATATAAACCGCCTCTAACCCATCCATGATTATTATGCAGGTCCCAGAAGCACCAATCTTAACCAAGATATGCTTGTGAAGCTGAAGGCCGTTTATACACTTGTTGAGCAGCTCTGTCCAATCATTGATAAAATCCACAAGTGCTTTAGACTTGATGGCCGTGCGAGGCATATACTTCAAACCATGAGGTCGAAGCTCAATGGCCCACTTGGTGACCCGCCCTATGGCTTCTCTGTTTTGAATAATATCTCCTAAGGGAGCAGAACTAACCACAGTGATAGGATGACCCAGAAAATATTGCTTCAGCTTACGGCTGGCCATGAATACCCCATAAATGAGCTTCTGCCAATGTGGACTCTGCTTGGACTCAATAAGAACTTCACTGATATAGTAAACTAGCCGTTGAACCGGATATTCCTTGCCTGCCTCCTTACGTTCTACCACAATAGCTACACTGACAGCCCAGGCATTAGCACCCAGAAATAATAACAACATCTCCTTATCAATTGGAGCAGCAAGGACTGGCAGCTCAGCTAGCTATTTCTTCAAAGCTTCAAACGCGTCATTAGTAGCATCACTCCAGCCGAAGTTATCTGTTTTCTTCATCATCTGGTACAGTGGTATGGCCTTCTCACCCAACTGGCTTATGAACTGGCTTAAAGCAGCGATACAACCCGCCAGACGTTGAACATCCTTGATACACGCCGGCTTTGCCAGGGAGGTAATAGCCTTGATCTTCTCCGGGTTAGCCTCAATGCCTCTGCTAGAAACCAGAAAACCCAAAAGCTTGCCTGCTGGCACAACAAAAATGCACTTGGCCAGGTTAAGCATCATCTTGTAGACCCGGAGATTGTTGAAGGTCTCCTTCAAATAATCTATCAAAGTTTCCTTCTCCCTGGATTTCACCACAATATCATCCACATAAGCATGAACATTGCGCCCAATCTGACTGTGAAGGCAATTCTTCACACATCGCTGATAAGTCGCCTGGGCACTCTTCAGCCCAAAAGGCATGGACACATAGCAGAAGGCTCCAAAGGGAGTGATAAAGGCGGTCTTCTCCTAGTCCTTAACTGCCATCTTGATCTGATGATATCCAGGATACGCAACCAAAAAGCTCAAATGCTCACAACCCGCCGTGGCATCAATGATTTGATCAATACGAGGGAGAGCAAAAGGATCAGCCGGACAAGCCTTGTTTAAGTCTGTGTAGTCCACGCACATATGCCAAGTGCCATTATTCTTAAGCACTAGCACCGGATTAGCAAACCACTCAGGATGAAAGACTTCGACAATGAACCCAGCAGCCAAGAGCCGGACAACTTCTTCACCAATGGCTTTACGCCTCTCCTCATTGAAACGACGAAGGAATTGCTTGACCGGTTTAAACTTTGGATCAATATTAAGAGTGTGCTCAGCGAGTTCCCTCGGTACACTCGGCATGTCAGAAGGTTTCCATGCAAAGATGTCCCGGTTCTCAAGGATGAACTTGATGAGCCTTTCCTTTTTGGGATCTAGGTTAGCATTGATATTGAACTGCTTGGATGAATCGGCAGGAACGAAGTCAACTAGCTTAGTATCATCGGCCGACCTAAAATTCAAGACCGAATCATGCTCTGTAGTTGGATTTTTCAAAGACGTCATATCCGTCGGGTCAAAATTATCTTTGTAAAATTTCAACTCCTCTGTTGCACAGACAGACTCACCATAAGCAACATCACCTTCTTCTCACTCTAGAGCTATCTTACGACTCCCATGCACTATGATGGTCCCCTTGTAACCCAACATCTTGAGCTGTAAATGAACATAACATGGCCGTGCCATGAAGTTGGCATAAGCCGGCCGTCCAAACAGAGCGTGGTACGGGCTCCTGATCTTGACCACGTCAAAGGTTTACTTCTTAGCCCTGGAATCACGCTCATCTCTAAAGGACACATCTAGCTCAATCTTGCCTACAGGGTATGCCGACCTACCAGGCACCACTCCATGGAAAACGGTATTGGATGGCTTAATATTTTTATCGGTTAACCCCATGCGATGGAAAGTATCATAATAAAGGATATTAATGCTGCTACCTCCATCCATGAGTACCTTAGTGAATTTGTATCCACCAACTTGAGGTGCCACCACCAAAGCCAAGTGACTCGGATTATCAAGTCGGGGCGGGTGATCCTCTCGGCTCCACATAATGGGTTGCTCAGACCATGACAAGTAATGTGGAACTGCCGGCTCAACAGCATTCACAACCCTCACTACAAAAAAATACACTTCCGTGATGATACGTGTTTGTCACAGTAGGTCGCATTTTTTGTCATGCGTGTACATCCATGACAAATTTATGACAGAATCAAGATAGTCATACCTGTGCTATCGTAGAAGTGTTCCATGACATTACCAAAATTATCATCACAGAAGTGTCCACTTCCATGACAATAAATCGCGCGTCATAGAAGTGCTTTCGTCAAGGGTGACCGACACGTGGCATCCACCGTAACGGAACGCCTTTAAGCTATCGGGTCGGGTTTTGGATCCGATAACCCGTTAACAACCCCGACCAATGGGGATTTTCCATGTGTAAAATCATCATTGGCTGGAGGAAACACGTGTCGGCTCATCGTTGGGACAGATGTCATCCACTCATTGGACAGAAGTTGCCTATGATATGTCGACACGTGGCATGGCCCAACAGAGGCCCATTCCTGTGAAAAGGCCGGCCTGTTTGACTTGGTCAAAAGGTGGCAGGCCGGCCCATGGAAAGCCTGTTAACGGCATGTTCGCATATAGCCCATTTACAGCCCGCTAACCCAAGGCCCGTTACGCCTTATCCGAATTAGGCCCAGTAGCATCATCTGGGCCATCCAATATGATTCCAGGCCCTTTTCACTTCTGGCCGATGTATGTCCCATGACATCTTTCGGCCCATATGAGGACCTATGTAACTCTTGGCCTATTAACGGCCCATGGTGAAACTGGACCAGAATGAACAGTGTATCACTTTACACCCATTAAGGGCCCGTGGTGAAACTGGCCCGAAATGAACAGTGTATCACTTTATACCCATTAACGACCAATTATTTCATTGGGTCGTTTCCAGCCCATATTATCTTTTGGCCTTTTCAGAGCCCATTTATTCTTGGGCTCATTTCCAGCATTCGTGTACTTACGACCCGTTACTGCCATTTTCTGCTTGTGGGCCAAATTCAGCCCGTGGTTATAGTCGGCCCGTATGTGGTCCGTTAATACGTTGGGCCGTTTTCATAGCGTCATCAAATACGGCCTATTAACGATGGCCCGTTATGGTCGGCCCATGAACGGACGATTCCAACTCTAGCCCGTTTACGGCCATAATGCGGCCTGTTATTGGCCCATGTTTGGCCAATCGATCATACGGCCCGTATAAGGCCCATTGATTATACGGCCCGTAGAAGGACCATTGTTTCTACGGCCCATAGAAGGCCCATTGTTTCTACGGCCCGTAGAAGGCTTACTGTTTCTATGGCCCGTAGAAGGCCACTTTTTCTATGGCCCGTAGGAGGCCCAGTGTCACTACAGTAAATATTAGCCCATGGTTATTGTGGCCTAGTTTTAAAAAATAGGTTATTGCAGCCACTAGCAAACCGCGGAAAAAGAACTGCACTGACTACAAGCAAACAAATAAACAAGACAACAAGGAAATAAATAAGCAAGCAACTTATGCTAGGCTATCACGGCTATTACACATATTACATCCACTGGGCATCAAAGTTTGCCACCAGTGCAAATATAGGGAACAAAGCATAGAAACGCCGCAACAAAACAAATCCAGAACTGAAACCACTTCAGAAGAGTTCAAGAAACAATATCCTGGGTACCCATAATGCTGGCAAGATGCTTAGCAATCTTATTAACTTTCTCTTGTTTGGCTCTTAAATTCTCCAGTGCTTGCTGTTGCACAAGAAAGTACGCATCTGAATTTTGCAGGGACTTCCTTAGTCCTTCGGCTTCTTGCTGCAGCACAGCTGACTGATGCCTTTTAGCTTGTAGCTAAGACTGAAGAAGCCGAAGTGATTCAGGCAGCGAGTTTGAAGAGCTTGTGCCAGCGGTATTGGCCAGTAACTCGAACACTACATCAACGCAGGACTGTGGGGTCTTCTCACTGTCTACAAGATCGTTTTTATCACCTTTCTTGGAGACCAACATGGTTGTCTCACTATCTTGAACCTTATCTTCATTACTTTCTCTACCATTGCATAGTGGGGTGCTCTTCTCCAATATTCTGTTTGCATACTACAAGAGAAACAAGCAGACACATCACAGGTTTAGCTTGTAGTATACGAAACTCATTTTGGTAAACCAGTTCAGTAGTAAGGTGGACAGGATAACAACATGAAACAAACATATATCTATGTACTATGGTACTGTATTGTCCATATCATTCTAGTTTATGTTCCCTAATCAAGATAGAGACACAGTTCAACTCATATATTTTTAAGACACAATAGCATAGACAGAATATAAGTGTGAGAAACTACACAGCATTGGCAACACTTGTAATGTGCATCACATCAGAACATAACTGTTTATACAACTTAAACTGAAATCAATATAGAGCAAGAAGTTAGAACAGCAATCCAGTTAAAGAAATAGGCTTAAAATATACCTGTTGCGCCATTGGAGTTTCAATTGGATCCTTCAAATTCGAAAGTAGTTGGTATGAGTAAATACAGTGATGCAACAGCAAAGGAGTATGGACCATAGCTACGGAATCTGACCTGAGAACAGTTGCTCTTCTACTTTAAATGTGGAGTTTGGGTTAGCTGTGGTGGTCTTCGTGCTTTGGGCACTGCAGTAGCTTTACAAACTGCTCGTGTGGGGGTACTCTGTGGAGGACATGGTGCTTTGTCAACTATAAGTGGGTTACTATCCGCTGGGGTTGCGGTTAGATGGTATGTAGCTAGTTCTCTTCCCAACGGTATAAGTGTGCAATCTGGAAGAGTCTCGATTATGTGTGGTGGGGCTAGTTTGTGGGCCAGTACACCCATGGTTCTATCTGCATCGACGGGTAGCACTGTCTTTTGTGAAGAACGGGTTTTTGCTCCCTTAGATACTGCCATCACCCCCTCCAATTCAAATGGCTGATAAACAAGAAAAGAAATTGAAGGTACAGACATTGTATGATAGACAGATGTGGTAATTCACATATATGTTGTCTACCCAAATAGGACAGCATGACACAATTTCACATATATGATGCCTAACTAAACAGGATAGCATGACACAGTTTTAGATATATGATGGATAACTTAACAGGATATAATGGCATAATTCAACATATGATGAGTACCTAAACAGGATGACATGACAAAACTATATGATGTCTTTCTAAAATAGGTTGGGATGAAATAATTCACATACATGTTGTCTAAGTATACAGGATGGCATGATATAATTGACATAATTGATTCATATAATAAGCAGTTGGCACTCGCATGTATGATCTCTAAACTAAGCAGAAAGAATTCAATATTGTGCATATGATGTCTAAACCTAGCAATGCAAGACACCATATGCATCATATGAGAAATATAAACATTGCAACTTAGAGCATACACCTCAGGTGGGATATAGGATTGGTCATCTGTCTCTGAATCCTCCTCTGAGGAGCTCCATGTAACCATCGAGCTATATGCTTCAACATGTACCATTGCCTGCTCTGAAGACCTTGTTTTCACTCTAGATTTTACCATAACCGGCTCAAATGGCTGATACACATGAAGAGTAGTTCAATATACACAGATTGTCGACAAATGGTATATGTAATGAAACAAAATATGGCATGAGATAATTCACATATATGATGCCTGGCTCCATGGCGGTGCATACTTCACATATATGATAACTGGCTGAAAAACATGGCATTGCATAATTCACATATATGATATAGAAAGCAAACAGGAGGCATTCACACAAAGCATGTCTAATCTAAGCAGATGGCATGGCAATGCAAGAGACCATATGCATGATATGAGCAATATAACCCAGCCAAGTTAGAGCATGCACCTCGGGGGGGGATACGACTGGTCATGTCTCTTTGAATCCTCCTCTGAGGAGCTATCTGTAACCAGCAAGAAATCTGCATCGACAGGTAGCACTGATTACTCAGAAGACCTTGTTTTCACTCCAGATTTTCCCATGACCGACTCTAATGGCTGATGCACAGGAAGAGTAGATGAATGTATAAACATTGTTGACAAATGGAATACATTATGGAAAAAAATATGACACGATACAATTCACATATACGATGACTAAAAAGCTGGTCACTTGTTGAAATCTCTAAAAAGACAAATATTTAGGAATGGTGGGAGTATGATATAGAAACCAAACAGGTGGCCTTCACACAAAGCAAATCTAAACTAAGCTGATGACATATAAGATGTATAATGTAAGCAATGCAAGGCGCCATATGCATGATATGACCAACATCAGCATGTCAGGTTAGAGCAAACACCTCAGGTGGTAAACAGGCGTGGTCGTCTCCCTCTGAATCTCCATCTGAACAATTATCTTCCTCTGGAATACAATCTGGAAATGCAGGAGGGGGGGGCACTTCGCCCACCATGGAGCGGCGTCTGCATGACATTATATTCGCACGCAACGGTCTTCTCTTTTTCTCTACATGTTCAGTACGATTGTGTACATATCTGACATGCATAATAAAAAAATAGTTAGATTTTGTAAGGCCTAAGGGGTGCATGCAAAAATCAAGACTGATGGTAGCAAATGAGTGGACGCATCCAAAACAAATGATAGCATGTAGATTATAGCTTCAGTTTAAAAAGATAGACAATGGGTCATCTACTGTTTGTTGCCCACCCAACATGAACCACATAGAAGACCCCAGATGAACCAGATAGTAGACAGATACTATTCATTGCTGGCTCGATATGAGACCCATGGGCAATTCAAAACTCAAGATTGAACGATAAAGTAGCAGGTAATAATAAGCGATGTATAACATAAGCAAACACGAAAGACTGCGACCTCTCTTCTAGAACTGTGTAGTCCTTAGGTTCATCTGCTCAGTCGATGATGGTAATGCAGTTGGCGTGGCTGCCAGCAACGGGGAAGATGATCTGAGGCGGTGAAAGAAAGTCTGCAGGGGGGATCTCTGCTGCAGTGAACGCTTCTGTTGATGGTGCACCTCAGGTGGGGTGGATGACGGCACGGCAGGAGCAGGACATAACACACAGAGTTTTTTTGACGCCTATCTGAAAATGAAGTAAATCTGTAAGGGCTCCTTAGAATTGGAGGATTCTATAAACGCAGGGACAGGAAAAACACAGGAATAGGATAGGAAAGCACGTGCAAAACAGAGCATTTGGAAACATATGATTTCAGTCAACCTGGGTGTTTGGCTCACATGAATTGGAAGAACAGAGGAATGGAGAAACAAAGTGATGCAATGAGTGTACAACCTCTTTGGCATAGACTTGTGGACCTCAGCATCATTGGGTTGGATGTGGAGGATGGTGATGATGCTGGTGTGACTGTCGGAGGCGGGGAAGAAGATTTGAGGCCTCTGGAAACGGCGCCGAGGGTACTGCTCCACTGTGATGGACGGTTCCGTCGTTGGAGCAGCTCTGCTAAGGTGTACGGCGACGAGGCTGAAGCATGACAAGACAGACAATGTTAATCTGAAGTGGGACCCTAATATCATCTGCTATAGATGATGTAAAATACATCACCAAAAAGTGCTAGATGTAAAACGCATCAGCCGCGCCACGGCCGCTCCGACAGATGTTGTAAGTACTGTTCACTCTGAACTTAACTAAAGAAAATGAACTTCACAGTCGAAACTGAATTTTACTGTCGAAACTAATTGAACTAGTAACAGAGCATTGCAATAGATGTTTAGGGCGTTCGAGCACTAGTAGAAAAGAAGTAGTGATCTAAATCAGCACACGCTCGAGCAGGGAACGCACTAGTAGAGAGCAAGTCGTGCAGTAGCACCGCGAGAGAGTGCTAAAGCAGCAACTCCTGTAGCTGCCGAAGGTCGTGCAGCAGCAGCAGCAGCGCAAGCTAGAGCAAGAGCAGAGCAGCAGCATGAATGAAAGCAGGAGCAGTGCAGTAGCGCGACCGACAGCATGAACAGAGCTACAGCACGAGCGAGAGCCGGAGCAACTACAGCTAGTGTCGTTGTGGAAGTCGCCGCCGAGGAAGCAACGACATGGGGGGGAGATGCCGTGGATGATGTGGCCGGCGATGGTGCCATGGATGGAGACCCGCCATGTCTGCTCGGTATCGAGCACCGGCAGCCCCGTGAGATCGAATAAAAGATAAAATGCAGCGGTGAGTGCATAACCTCCTTGGTGGCGTCGAGTTGGCCTCGGCTTCATCGGAGGAATTGTGAGGGTGCTACAGTTCCGGTGGGGCAGGTCAAGACGGCACTGTGGGGATTGAGGTGGCGCAATAGACGAGGCGAACATCGGGGCAGCTCCTTGGAAGTGGAGGACGGGGAGCTGATCCGGCGGGACGACAAGATCAAAAACGGATCATCATCCGGTGCGGTGGATGAGGGACGGCAAGCTATTGCGATGGACGTCGTAGTCGGGGAAGAGTTTCCGGCTGGGCGGCTGTCGGGAGGCTGACGGAGGAGCGTGGGGTTTCGCGGGTTTTGGCGGCCTCGGTGTACGAATGGGGGGGCGAAGCAGGAGGGGGGAGCCAAGCTTAGGGATGCACTTGTCTGAAATTTAGGGTAAGTTACCAGCGTACCCCACCGGTTTTGACACCACGACGTGGAGCTTCATTTCCGGCTGATGGGTAGAAGGGGGATTTCGCGTGTCTGGGCTGCGGGAGCGATTTCAGATGAGGAGGGTGTTCTCGCGCGTGTCCAAATTTCATGATAACAAGGCGCGGCGTGGGTTGAAGAAGCAGGAGATTCAAAGAAGGTGAGACAAAAGATACTCGAGCTTGAAAATTTTGGGATAACAAGGTGCGGATTCCTTGTTCGGCACAACAAACTTAACATGTAAAAAAACAATTCATACAAGACACAAGAGAGTGATGTCCCCTTTTACTATATTGCTATAGATGCCATTGAAAAAACTACAAGAAAAATGTAAAAAAATCAGGAGAACAAGATTACCCTGCACAGTACCAAATCGATTTGCACTTCCCTCAACAACAACAAAAAACAAATGAATTCCCACCAAAGAAAGAGTAATGTCCCTTTTTATATGATTACAGATGCCATGATCTCGAATTTCAATTTTTGAATCCACGTTATGTTGAATTCGAATATATCGGTAGGTGACCTTGCGGTTTATAATTGATGTAGTCGTACATTTTGATCTTCCATCATATATGAACATTTTACTCGACCATGTGAACATATATATTGTCGTCTACCATATGGACTAAATTTGAATCAATTTTCCTTATTTGAATATGATTGTTGTCAAGTTATACAATAATTTAAATATTATCTTGATAACAAAAAACATGGATATAGCAGTAATCATATTTCACTATGAACTACATGTACCATACGCTCTCCAATTCAAATATTTGTATCCATTTTATGTTGAATTCAAATCATAGTACATTATTGGTCTAGGTAACGAGATGTTCGGGATAATCTAAACCCTATTTTCATATGTATAATTATTGGCTGAATTGGGACAAGTTTTGGTATAAGCTTCTTCCAAAACCAGAGATTCTCTCAACAAGCCTCGTGGTTCGGAGAGGGAACATGTCACCTTTGTGTGTGAAACGATATACGCTGCCTCCCCCTTGATTTTCTTTACAAAGGCAACATAGAACTATATGAGCGCCCTGTTAAATTTTGGAATTATTTCAGGTTCCTTTGGCCTTTTTATACATTAATTGAGTTTCTGGACTTTTAAAGTGCATAATCTAAATATGAACTGCATGCACATTCTCCGGTGCACCAAAGTTGGTTGAAAAATCACATGTGTGTCCTTGGTTGAATTTCTACGTCCGATGGAAGAAATGAGAATGAAATTCAAACATCTGGGCGTCGTGACTCAACCGAGAACATCGAGAAACTTAGATTTTAAATTCATGAAAATCCAAAACTCGTCTGGAAATCAAGAAACTTGGCATGGAGTCATGTCATGGCACTAACATGTTGTGGTAACAAATTGGGCCGATTTGGAAGCTCATGGTTCTAAGAGGGAATGTGCCACCTTTGAGTGTGAAACGATATACGCTCCCCCCCCCCACCCTTGAGTTTCTTAACAAAGGCAACATAGAACTACGTGAGTGCCCTGTTAAATTTTCGAATTATTCCGGGTTCGTTTGTCGTTTTTTATACATTAATTGAGTTTCTGGTCATTTAATGTGCATAAGTCAAATTTGAGCTACAAGCACATGCTCTCGTGCACCAAAGTTGGTTGAAAAGTCACATTTGTGTCCTCGTGTGAATTTCTAGGTCCCATGCAAGAAATGAGAATAAAATTCAAACATCTGGGCATCGTGCCTCAGCCGAGAACATTGAGAAACTTGGTTTTTAAATTCTTGTAAATCCAAAACACGTCTGAAAATCATGAAACTTGGCATGGGTGTCATGTCATGGTACTACCATGCTGTGGTAAAAGAATTGGCCGAATAGGAACAGATTTTGGTATAAGCTTCTTGCAAACCGAAGCTTCTCTCAAGAAGGCTTGTGGTTCTGAGAGGGAACGTGCCACCTTTGAGTGCGAAACGATATACGTTGTCCATCTTGAGTTTATTTACAAAGGCAACATAGAACTACATGACTGCCCTGTTAAATTTTGGAAATCATTCCGGCTTCGTTTGGCCTTTTTACACATTAATTGAGTTTTTGGCCATTTAATGTGCATAATTCAAATTTGAACTATAAGCACATGCTCCTGTGCACCAAAGTTGGTTGAAAAATCACATTTGTGTCCTCGGGTGAATTTCTAGGTCCCATGCAAAAAATGAGAATAAAATTCAAACATCTAGGCATCGTGGCTCGGTCGAGAACATTGAGAAACTTGGTTTTAAAATCATGATACTTGGCATGGTGTCATGTCATGGTAGTACCATGCCGTGGTAAAAAAAATTGGCCGAATAGGAACAAATTTGGGTATAAGCTTCTTGCAAATCGGAGCTTCTCTCAAGAAGGCTCGTGGTTCTAAGAGGGAACGTGTCACCTTTCTATGCATAATTCAAATTTGAAATACAAGAACATGTTGCAGTGCACCGAAGTTGGTTGAAAAATCACATGTGTGTCCTCGGGTAAATTTCTAGGTTCCATGCAAGAAGTGGGAATGAAATTCAAAATTCTGGGCGTCGTGGCTGGGCTGGAAACATTGAGAAACTTAGTTTTTAAATTCCTGTAAATCCAAAACACGCATGAAAATAATGGCTTGGTGCCATGTCGGATTTGCGAAGGCGCACACATTAACAATCAACAAAGTCATTTTGGAACAACTGTTGTCACGTTACAATCGGAAACACAAGTATTATTGAAACTGTGGGCGTTCTATTTACTACCATTTATGTGCTGCCACACGCCCCATTTTTTATTAGCTAGGAGGCGCCGTGCAGGGTAGCTATTTGAGTACAAGAGGCGTGCGATTAGACCCCTGCGTGTGCTTATTGGGAGGAGAGCCCTTTGACCTCCATCTGCCGTCTACCTCTCTCCCAGGGTCTCCATTAATGGCGCCCGAGCCTCTGTTTAATGGTGTGGCTATGTCTCACTCGACTGACATTTAAGAGAGAAAAAAGAAAATCTGAAAGCACGGATCTTGATGTAAGATCCGATGGACCTATATAGCATCTACTGCAACTTATAGCAAGACTGATGAATATATAAGGACGATTAATTGTCTTACATAATTAGAAAGATAATTAAAAAAACCACATGCGGCTACGCCCGAAATACACAAGGGTAAAAGAAGAAGGAAGACAAGGATCTGGCTTGCTGATCTCTACTTTATTGATGTGTTGCTGCAGGCCGCGGGAACTAGTCTCCGCAGCAAGCGGCGATGAGCTCTTTCGTGTCCTCAAGATGCTGCTTGAGAACATCCACGGATTCCTCCACCATCCTTTGGCGCTCGATGCAGAGCATGTCATTCTCGTCCATAAGTTTCTTGACAATGACGCCGGTCCTCTTCAACAAGGCACTGGTCTCCTCCTGTTGGTCTGCACTTCGGACGATCTTCTCCCTAAGCAGATCGCGCTCGGCTTTCATGTTGTCCTGCAACCTCGCCCAGCCAGATATCTGATCCATCTGGCTATGGACGGTCGCATGCATGCGCCTATAACAGTCATCGCCTACCCGCGAGAAATTTTCCCAAGCCGCCGTGGCGCGGTGGGACATCTCTGCTGCATTCGCGGCGCGGCGGGACATCTCTGCTGCTTCCGCGGTGCGGCCGGACCAGTCTGCTGCATCGATGGCGCGGCGGGACCTCCGTGCTGCTTCAGCGGCACGGCGGGACCTCTATGCTGCTACTTCCGCGCTGCGGGACATGTCGGCTGCTTTCGCAGCGAGGCGGGACATCTCTCATGCTTCCGCATCCATACTCGTCTCTCCCTGGTGGCAATCTCTCGACCCAGAACTCACGCTGGCCATGGCAGATGGAAGGGAAGGATGCTCAATGACTCGTTTGTTTTTGTGGATGAGGAGTAGAGGAGGAATGTGCAGTCATCTTGGCATACTAGTATTTATAACCGAGTACTAATACGCTCCTAAGTGGGAAACCGTTTAGGTTGTGATCGGTTTGAACAGGTTTGCAATTCAATATAGCGTGGAGTAATTTGGAATGTAACGACACACAAGCTCAAAATTTATTGACGGTTCTAGTTTCGAAGTGCGGCACTATTCCCGGATGGCGTTACGTGGGCACGTGTTCTTAGCCGTGGTGTACTTTTTCTACTGTGTACGTGCAATAACTGGCACCGTCGTATACACATCTTACGGTTAATGGGGCGTTCGACAGGAATAGCCGCGTGGCGAGCTATAGGCTAGTCTTATTTTTAGACGCATTAAACCTATCTCTCGGGACTTCTCGCACGCGCCATCGTGCCACCCACAAAAACTTGTACTCTGAGTTTAGTACGTTATACAGGAAGAGAAGAGGTGCACACACGCACTCGTCCTCTCACACATGCATCTGTTTTTTCTCGAAAAGGAGGATGATGACCCCCGGCTTCTGCATCTGGGAGTCACACACGCATCTGTAGCTATGAATTGTAGTGTTCTCAACCATCCGACTGGCTCTATCATGGATGTACCTATATACTAAAACATGTCTAGATATGTCTATATTTTGACAAATGGAAGGCATGCATTGTGGAACGAAGGGAGTGCTTGTCATCAAAATGGATAAAAAGGGACGTATCTAAAACTAAAATACATCTACATACATCTCCTTTTATCTAGTACTTCTTACCCAAAGGAACTTTATATCCAACAGACACAAAATATCCATTCGACTGTTGGAAATTACTGATATGATGTCGAAGTAATTGTTGCATCGCCACCAAAACCCACCATTTCTTAAGCTAAAGTAGACCGAGGTAATCCCTATATTAGCATATTATACTAAGATAAATAGAAGGCACTTTAGAAACATTTAGGACGTGAGCTTGTGAATCTGAATGTGGAGGGACACCAGCTTAGCCCTGGCCAGCAGCTTGGGCGAAACTGTGAAGAAGGTTAGCTCCTGCACGTCAACGTCGCCGGGATCCTTGCTGCTTGTCACCTCCATTTCCACCTTGATGGCGTCGGTCGTGCCTTTGGGATCCCCCGGCGGGCCGTTCGCCCACAGCTTGGCCACGTAGTGCGGCAGTGGGGACTCCCCCACTCTGATGCAGACCACCGACACGGCGATAGGTGCGCCGATGTCGAGCACGCTACCGACCAAGAAAAACGCGCGGCCGTCCTCCTCCGCGAACAGCAAGAGACGTGGCTCCGACAGTGGCACTTGCAGCTAGAGCACCTTGTCGTACTGGATCCTGTGCACGGGCATGGGATGCACGTTGCTGATGTGGTGGTAGAGCGCCGGCGGTGGGAATTCGTACCCGCAGACGGGCACGGGGCATTTGCAGGGCGCGAGCGGACACATGCTCTGGTGATCAGCGAGCTTGTGGTAAGTGACGTAGAGCCCACAGCCTTCGTGCGGGCACACCACCCTCAGCAACGAAACGATGGCTTCCACAGCCGTGCTACGCATGTGAAGCCACCGCCATGCTTGCACTTCTGGCACTGCCGCTGGTTCCCGGGGCGCTTGACGCGGCAGTCCGCGCAGGCCAGGTGCCCTCCCTTGCACTGCAGAAATCAATCGACCAGCACATCAATCAAGAAACATGCACCTTGCTCAATCAGCCGAACGGACGAGGTGTATTCGAATCTCATACACTGGACGCGTCAAGGGGCGGAGGCACAAGGGGCAGTTGAGCACGGTGAGGTCCATGGAGACCTTAGTGAGCTCCCTCGTCGGTTCCTGTTCCGTCTGCATGATCTCGCCCTCCTCGTGCACAACCATCTCTCGCTTGGGCCGGGGCATTACAAAGCTTTACCGTCACATATTTTATACTCCGCGCATAACTCTCCTCCCGCATACCAAGGAAGGCAGTAGTTTGACTTTTCTGGACAAATTTGCCCCTGCGCATGAGTAAGCTGCATAAATATCGACAGTAAATGCGCATGCAATGGTTGGCTGGTCCTCCTTCCTTTTCGCTTGAGTTGGCTTCCCCAGGCGGTCAAGCCGCATCCGTCGCTTCATGCTTTTGCCTGTAGCCATTTTCTGCTTTGGAAACTGGCGCGATTAATGTTGGCAGAACTAATCGAGCTGGGGCACAGATGGAAACCAACGCGGACGCGCAGACTAATCTGAGAAAAGCAAGAACAAGTTATACACAAAGTAAAAGGAATCGGAGGGAGTACTACTTCAAGGTGAATTAAATCAAAACATGCAAGTATCAAAAGGAGAGTCACGGTATGCATGCATGTGTTGTAATTAATGCATCGGTAAACGCAAATTATTGAAATATATCGAGTGCAGTGCTTTCATGTGTCGCGTCAACTCGTACATCAATGAGAAGTTTGATTATCCTCTCCCTCGCGGACTTAACTGCACCTGCCTTTGGCTGTATGACAGGTTGGCCACCCACCAGTCGGGCCCACATGTCATACACGCAAAGGCAGGAGCGTCCCTCCCTCGCCCATGAGCGTGGTGGCTGGCAAGACTAGGAGAAGCTTTCGCTACACGCTCTCCCTCCCTCACGCGGTGGACATGCAACAGTTCAATCAGTGTCAGATGGCCAGAAGCGTACTGTAGTACTCCTCCAGTGCATTAGTACTCCATCATTGCTCGACTTCCCGAAGAGGCGAAGAGCCAAGCGCAACCCGGACGCTCGTGTGGCAGTTTCTTGTGTAGAGTAGTCTAGGATAGCATGTACCGTGCCTGTAAGCTTAAAATCGTTCGGGTCAGCTCCATGCTATGTGGCCGTCTTGAAGTTTAAAAAAAAATAGTCTTATGGCCCTACCTGTCACCCTAGTGATTGTAGTTTGCACTCTCATCTGGTCAAGATAGGAATATATATTTTAATTTGTTTTTTTCGAAAAGGGGGGACTCCCCGGCCTCTGCATCAGAATGGTGCATACGGCCACATATATTTTAATTTGTGGTGGGTAAATGTTAGAGGTTGCAGCAAATATATTGTACACTGCGGGTCTTTCATCCAAGTTTAGAGGCAAGCATGTGGGGCCAGTGCTATGATGTGTCGCGTCAACTCATACAACGAGGAGAAGCTTGATTTTACTACACGCCTTCTCCCTCGCCCATGTGCGCGGTTGCTCGCAAACGAGGACAGGCTTTTGCTTAGTAGTACTTCTACAACAAACTATCCGTCCCGCTCGCGGTGGACGGACATGCAACAGTGGATTCGACACTGTAGAAGCAGTAGTAGTAACATCATTGTTCGTCTTCTCGAAGAGGCGAAGAGCCAAGCGCAAACCGAACGTTGCATGAGACAAAATTGCTATGTGAGCCCACTATTGTACTACAACTACTTGCTAGTATAGCCCTGTAAACCAGAAAGGAGTATTTGCCCTTCTAGAGATTTCAACAAGTGACTAGACTACACCGAGATGGAGTACATATGGAGCAAAATGAGTGAATCTGCACCGTAAATAAATACATACTAGTTCTATCATTTTCCTCTCCGAGGTGCACAATATTGCATATACTGACTAGTCTCTTTTTGACACGCATTTACGTTTTTTTTGACACAGTACAGACGCAAGCGCTCATATACACGTGCATACACTCACCCCTATGAACGCACACACGCACGTCACTATCATCTTGAAATTTACGAAGTCACCATAGGCACCTCGTCGTCGATGGGTCCATAGGTGCTTGAATGCCAAGGAGGGAGAGGGTACATGTTCCCGAGACGTTGAACGGTCAATGATGCATCCTCAATCACATGCAGAGGGAATTAATTGGAGAAGCAGAATAGAGCCACCACAATGTGAATGCAACAGAGTTTGGACTCTCATATAATAAAGGCGCCCACCACTCCAATCCATCTACTCCCAAGTCTCTGCGCAACACTGCTCACTCCAATCCAAGACCAATTGACTAGAAGCCACAAGCACCTATGGAGGCGATGGACGCGAGTGGCAGTCGGCTGTGCCAAATCATCCAAGGCGCCAGTCTGCGGCCCCGCACCGCGCAGCGTTTCCAGACGGTGTGGCGACCGCAGGCATCGTAGCCCTCGCCGACGCCGGCTTCGCCTCTCGCATGGATGACATGATGGTCAACTCCATCCGCAAGTTCACCGCGGTCAAGAAGCGCGCAGACGACCTTGCCGTACTGCTCCAGCCCGCGCGCCCAGGCTCCTCATTTCCTGCCACCCTCATCGGCCTCCATGGTGACGAACTCTTTCAAGCCCTGGTGGCCCTGCAGGTACCGGAGGTCGTGACGAAGAATGTGCACCTCAAGGCCGCGCTCGCCGCACAGCGCCTCGCCATGCAAGAAACCGTCAACCTGCACATCCACGTCAACGAGGAAATCGTCTACATAGGCCACTACAAGGAAAGCGAGGACAGAAAGACGTTGGCCTTCTTCCAGCGGCTAGAATATTTGGACGCCATTGTTCGAAAGCACGCCGACCTGGCCACGAAAGTCGCTGCTACTTAGGTGCCGTTCGGTGAGCCGGCACCCTGAGTCGAGGAGGTGGACGTCGTCGATGGATGCATCTCTTCTTCTTGCCTCCTGTAACCAGGACTGCATCGCCTCGTGGCCTTAATGTTTTATTAGTATAGTACTCCCTCCATTCCCAAATATAAGTGACTACTACATACGGAGCAAAATGAGTGAATCTACACTCTAAACTATGTCTACATACATCTGTATGTTGTATTCCATTTTAAATAGTATCTAAAAAGGCTTATATTTATGAACGGAGGGAGTATATGGCATTTTTATTCCAGTCGTAACATTTTCACTGTGAGGTGGGGCCGCAGTTGAGCAAACCCACCCCGCCCACCGGGCGTCGGCCGAGTTTAGAATTAGACGAGAGAAACGAGGGAGGAGAGCTAGCTGTAGCACGGACGCTATTGTCAGATGGGACTCGTGTTTATAGAATAGGAGTACTGAGCACTCATGCCTTTTTTTAGGAAAAAATTAGTCATATGTCTAGTACCACTAGTTGGGTGCGTGCGACCTATAGCTGTCATCACTTTAGGTGGGTGTATGGATGGCAGGGTTAGATTGACAATAAATACTCTATCTCAATCATTTGACTACTTTGGACCCTATTTCCTGCCGGATTTGTGGCCGGCTCTTCTGTGGGTTCCTCCCGCTCACAATTGACATAAATGAACCATCTACATATACAAATCAAGCATGAAAAACAAGATAATTTTTACTTCCATACAAATGAGATATCCCACTTAAACATACAAGTCATCAATCAAGCTTCACAAAATAAAAAAACACTTCATGAAACAAAGAATGAGCTAACTCATCATCGAAGTAATTCATGATAGGGAGGGAGCCCGGAGCCCCTCTCGCATGAGGGAGGAGCTCGCCATCGTCGCTTTGGAGGAAGGCTCTGTAGAGCCCAGGCCCCGGGAACCCCTCCGACGCTGGCCCTTGTGAGTTGAGGTCGACACCGGCATGGGTAGCAGGGCCGCTTGCCGCCGACTAGGAACTTAATCTTTGGGCCTCTAGAAATAATGCAAGCCTATAACTAAAATACCTAGAAAGGTGAACTGGATCTTTGGGCCTCTAGAAATATTGCAAGCCTGAAACTGAAATACCTAGAAAGGTGAACTGAATCTTTGGGCCTCTAGAAATAATGCAAGCCTGAAAGTGAAATACCTAGAAAGGTGAACTGAATCTTTGGGCCTCTAGAAACAATGCAAGCCTGAAACTGAAATACCTAGAAAGGTGAACTGAA
>NC_041383.1:775546242-775565832 GCF_002162155.2 Triticum dicoccoides
GCCTGAAAGTGAAATACCTAGAAAGGTGAACTGAATCTTTGGGCCTCTAGAAATAATGCAAGCCTGAAAGTGAAATACCTAGAAAGGTGAACTGAATCTTTGGGCCTCTAGAAACAATGCAAGCCTGAAACTGAAATACCTAGAAAGGTGAACTGAATCTTTGGGCCTCTAGAAATAATGCAAGCCTAAAATTGAAATACCTAGAAAGGTGAACTGAATCTTTGGGCCTCTAGAAATAATGCAAGCCTGAAATTGAAATACCTAGAAAGGTGACCTGAATCTTTGGGCCTCTAGAAAGATGTATTACCTCCTCAAGCAGCATCCAACAATTCCATGCGTGCACCACAAATCTATACCAAGTTCGATCAGGATCTACTTTTCCAAATCAAAATTAGCGCTGGAGCAAGCAAGATCAATGATATGGCCGTGAGACAGAGAAGGAACGAACAAACTCACCCCTCTCGCAACCTCCTTGGTAGATGCGCCGCCGCCGCGGACGACTGAGGGAGAAAAATGACTAGTGAAGGGGGAGCGGGGCGACCTCCAAAGGCCGGAGGGAGAAGGCGGCCAGAGTAGGGCGGTGGAGGCCGGAAGGAGAGGGCGGCCGAAGGAGAGAGAGGGCGAGCGGCGCTTGGGCGGGCGGCCCTATGGGGAACAGAGAGGAGTCGTGCGAGAGGGGGGGGAGCGATCTGGTGCGGGCAGGGGAGATTTTTTTAGTTCTCTTTTAGTGGGCCCGAGGATAACTAACCCAATTAGAACCTCTCCACCGGGCTAGTTTGTTTAGCTGGGTTAGAGCAAACTAGCTCAAACTAACCCCTCTTGTTTTGATAATTTGCGGCTATTTCAACCCAAACTAGCTCTAACTCAGGGATCCAAACAAAGAGGAGTGTTACTGTACATGCTACAGTGTGGACCGTAGCACATTGTTTTTTATGGCCATATCACCACATTGTTTTCTACTGCTGGTTCACTGGGCTACCGTGGTTCGCACTGCTGGTTCACTGGGCTGCCGTGGTTCGCACTCCTCCGACCTGAGTAGTACATAGTATAGTACTAGTATATACCGCATCATTCTTTGCTCCTTCTTACTACTCCGACATGTGGGAGAGCTAGTATCCGGGTCGACGTGTCATGCGCCAGATTAGAGCGCGGAACGGAAGGGGGGCATCACCCCGGTCGGAGCGATAGTAATTCATGACTATAGTGAGTGTTCATATCAAAAGTCTTTTCAGCTGTAACGTGCCGTCAAATCGCACAACCCCACTCGCTCACCCTCCTCGCCTCTCTGTCAAACCGCCTACCCGAAAACTGCCGCGCGTACTGCCCTGGAAAAGCCCTGCCCTCAACTTTTAACTAGGCGAAAATAGTTCGAGCTTGTTCGTTCAATATAAATACAATACTTATTGTATGTTTATTCACCCGTGGGGTTGTTCAATGAATGGAGGGGCGGGGAGCACAAGTGAACAATATTGTAGTACTCCCTCCGTCTAGGTGAGTAAGTCATCTTAGATTGTGCACCGTGACCAAGGAGGAGGGGAAAACGAGAGACCTTAATGTTTATTTGCTAACTAAAAGCATTGCATGAAATGAACTAACCACTGCATGTCGTGTTTAGTAGTCTCAAGTCATTAAAAGCATGCACACTCCTCATCTCTTATTGGTTGATATGTTAAGAAACAAGAAACAAGGTAGAAATTAATGCACCGCGCCTAAGTGTTTTGGGATTATTTGGTTTTCGTAAGATGACTTACACACCTAGACGAAGGGAGTACTACTAGTAGTAAGTAGGAGTCGTACAGTAGTCACCTTAAATAGAGAGTTTCTTTCCTTTAATGCCACGTACACAAATTGAAACGCTGGTTGTGGAGAGAAAAAAGATAATCACTCCACTATATGGATGCAGGGCCTGAGCGCTTGCTTTACTAGGGTTGCTCTCTTCATTCTCTCATCCTCTCTAGATATAAACAAGACAACGGTAGCGACATTTTCTCTCTGCTCACCGCTGGTCACAGATCCGACCGGATCCCTTCGGCCGGTGTGTGTAGAGGACTAAAAGGTGCATCGTTCACACGGTCATCGCTGCCGAGGGAGGAAACCCGCAGCTGCCAGAGGGGCACGATCCTCTGCCCATGTCTTTCTCTCCGACACAGCGCCGGCCCGGGAGGTCCTCCGACCCTTCTTCCTCCCTGCCGTATTGTCCGCAGATCCGACATGCCGCCGCCGACATCCCGGCGACCCTCAGGTATAAGTTCTTCGAAAGCGGCCTTGCTCTACTGCCCCAGCTCCCCACGTGTCTGCACGTGCATCTTTTTCTACTCCCATCAGCTCTTCCAAAGGCACCTAAATTTTTAGTATTATTAGAGGTAAAGCTACTTCATGCATTCGAATCTAGGGCTTTGTTCAAACAACGAAGAAAGGGGGGAAAGTTGTAGCATGAATCTAGGACTTGATTTAAAGAGGAAATAATATGGTGAAAGTAGTAGAGACTGGATACCCAACCGGTCTCTTGGTTGAAAAGGGAAATAATGGGAAAACGTAGTACAAACTGGATAAGGAATAGATCTATTATTGGTTGAAAAAAGGATAGAAAGTGGCGGTTGGTGGACAAGTCAACAGAGTATGTCAAGGATTAGATTTGCTGCCATCACATAGTAAAAGGTCTCTAGGATTAGATTTGCTGCCCTCACATAGTAAAAGGTCTCAGGATTAGATTTGTTGCCCTCACATAGTAAAAGGTCTCAGGATTAGATTAGCTGCCCTCACATAGTAAGAGGTCTCCAGGATTAGATTTGCTGCCCTCACATAGTAAAAGGTCTCCTGGATTAAATTTGCTTCCCTCACATAGTAAAATGTCTCCAGAATTAGATTTGCTGCCCTCACATAGTACAAGGTCTCCAGGATTAAGTTTTCTGCCATCACATAGCATGAACAAACTCGACATCACCACTTTATGCCTCCTTGTAGGTACATTGTGCTGATGCGTCCACTGTTGCATGTCCTTATACCAACCTTTTGCCGTTGTTAATGTAAGGGCGCATGTAAAATGAAGCGATCACACTGTTACCTTAGGGACATGTCTAACTAGTGTTATTGTTAATCTAATGCCTCCAGTGATAAGATGCAATTAAACTGTGTTACAAATGGCACTCCTGCTGTTTTCCCCAGTATGATAAGTAAGTTGCTCCTTTACGCTGCAGAGTGTCCTGGTGTCCCCACGGTCCCATGCCCTTAAACCAACTCTTTAGCTGCTATTGATTTACTGTGTCTGGTAAACAAGCAATGCCACCATTAAAGTAATCCCATATTTGAGGAATCTCATTGTTGATCGTAATGCTTCTGGTAACATGAAGCATTGCTGACGTTTTAAAATTTCTACTGTCCTTGCGTTATTGCCATGAACATAATTAAGATGCTTCTTTTCATTTTGTATATGTTTCATATATTCTTATTGACCAGCAACTATTTACTTTCTATCTTTTTGTGTAGATAGGGATATCCATTTCACCTTGTTGCTATTGTGACCTTTTGGTGAACTGCACAAAACACTTTTTTTTGGAATGAGTGTCTTGTGCAGTTCAACTAAAATGTCATGTGGGCAACATCTCTCAATTTTGGTGGAACTGCACAAAATGGTGATTGGAGTTTCCAAAATCTCCGTCAAGTTCTATCGGTAATCTCGTGCTTATTAGCCTTTGCAAGATGGAGCCGTCACTATCACCACAATGGCACTTTATTTTAGTGGAACTGCGCAAAAGTATAAGAAAATTATAGTTGCACCTTACATGAGCCGGACAGCCAACCTTAATGTTCCTCAATTTTAGTGCAACTACTAAAGAAGAACCTGCCAGCTCACAAGAGCAAGTACTTCTTGCTAGCTGAATGATGCAATCTTTGCTTCATTTCAGGAGAACTGCAGAAAAAGGCGCATGAATTGAATCATGGAACTCCAGGCAGACCTTATCCAAGTAGAGCTGGAGGTTGAGTTCAAGGAGGCTGCTATTAAAGCGAAATCATGCTCTCCTGTCTCCTTGTTTGTGTTGTGCAAACAGGAATAGTCAACTACAAATGTTGTGACGGTCAAGAGCATTCGCCAAGTTCTTCGATTGTATGACATGGCTAGCCAAGATGGATTTAATCCCGATATTCACTTTATCAAAAGGCTCTAATGGGTTGGTTCTGAATCTTGAAAGCTGGGAATCAGTGAGATGTGTAGGCATCTTTGTTGTACTTATTATTTGAATCTTATTTGTTGGTTCTGAATCTTGCAAGCTGGGAATCAATGAGATGTGTAGGCATCTTTGTTATACTTATTATTTGGATCTTATTTGTTGGTTCTGAATCTTGCAAGCTGGGAATCAATGAGATGTGTAGGCATGTTTGTTGTACTTATTATTTGGATCTTATTTGTTGGTTTTGAATCTTGCAAGCTGGGAAACACGGCATGATGATGCAGAGGACAACAACCATAACAAACAGTTCAAACTTGGTAGTATTATCTTTGTGAAAGTGCGACAAATGTGCTGATTGTGTGCTTCCTGGGAATAATAATTCTAATTATTGTGCATGTTGATCCAGTGTACTGATAGAACGAGTGAATGCATTGCTTGTTTTAAGTATAAATTTCTATTAAAGCTAATCTATACCTACTAATAAAAGAAATAGGTATTCTTAGTCCGTCATGCTATTTTTTAGGAAAACCCCTGATGTTTCTGACATTAAACCCGCAGTACATATCAAATGTTTTTTAAAATACTCATATGTTTTAAACCGTAACTCTAAATTTAACATATCATGTATGAAATTTGATTAGAAAAATATGTAGAATCTAAATATGATGTTATTTTACCTGTTAAAACTTAAAAAAATACTATCTAGGCTGCAATGTTAATCAACAATGCATTATCCGTTTTTTTCATACCGGTACTGATTCAGATTGGGGATGAACACCTTAGCAAAATCAGGATTGGACATCAAATTGAAGATAAATTTGTTAGAGACACCAATAAATAAGGACACGCATGACAAGAAAAAAAGGACCAAACAAAGATGAGATGTCCGCTATAAAATAAATAAATAAATGCAGAGAAGATCCGATAAAGATGAGATGTTGCGCTATTCTCCTATATATAAGAAGAAAAAAGAGAGGACATGCATGAAAAAAGTAAAAAGGAGGCAAATATGCATGAAAAAAGTAAAAAGGAGGCATGCATGATAAAAAATAAAATAAAAGACAAGTTTGATAAGAAATAAATAGTGATGAAACAGGGAGCAATACCTATTACATGTATGGCAAGAAATAGTGATGAAATAGGGGCGCAAGTACCTGCGTTAACACGAGACCATAAAAAGGTTCTTTTCCAGACAAAAAAGATCTCTTTTTATGATTAAAAAATCATGTATCTTTTTAACAACTTTTTAAACTCTTCATGTATTTAAGAAATAGCTGCAAATTCTCAGATTATAGAACATTTTTTGTAAATTAAGAGCGTGTGGTATTTTTTTCTCCCGTTGCAACGCACGGGCCTTTTTGCTAGTTAAATTTAAGTAAAGTGACCACTAACTCCTGTTATTACAGTACCAATACAGACCCGCTCGTGAACCGACGTGTGGCCGGAGTAGGTTTCTTAATGGAGGCGTTTCAATGTGCCAAGGGTGCATCTTCTGCCGGGCGTGCAGCGGACAAGGGAGGGGTAGTAACTGTTGTCGCCTGTACACACTCAGCTTACTATTGAATCCAATTCCCCAAGAGCTGAAAAACGAACTGATGCCGCCGCCTACACACTCGTTCACTCGAAGAGACTCCAATGGCGATCCGAGGGGTGAGCCTGCTGGATATGGACTTCAGCAAGGAGTTCCCCTTTGAGTTCCCCGTTCAGTCCTATGGCTGCACCAAGTTGAATGTGATGTACACCAACGATACGGACTCGGTGAAGCTCTACCTCGCCTCAGTCCTATGGCTGCAACAGGTTCTGGAGCATTCGCCCATTTCATCAGCAGCGCCGACTGCACCTTCACTACGGTGGAGAGAAGGAAGAACACGATGATTCGGCCAACTGGTGGAACAAGCTTGTCGACATCCAAAAGCAATACAAGATCATCAGCAACGGGTAGGAGAAGGACTCCGTGGTTGACCTCGCTGAGACCATCATCGACCCCTGATACGCCAACATGAAAAAAGAAGACCTGAACACGTGGGAGGTGCCTCTGAATCTAGCCTACATAGCCTACGCGGCCAAGACGCATACGCATGCTACGACATGTATAGGCAGATCTTGGACATGAGGGCGTGTCTGCTTCCCGTAACCGACGAGTACACGGAAAGTCGCAGCGTCATGATCAAGCTTGCCAGGAAGGTCTAGATGTTGTACTTTATCTATTTATAAGCACCTTTATCATATGAGTGTTTCATGGATTAGCCTATGTGTCGTAATTATCTGTTTTGTCTGAAATATTTCTTTTAGTGGCTATTTGCTTATGTATGTGAACTAGTCCACTTGTCCGTAAAAAAACTAGTTCACTCGGCTGCCGTGCTTTGAATCTCCTTCCTCCCAACATATTCCCCTCCTCAGGTGGACCCAGCAGGTCTCTGAATTTTCTCCCGCTTTCTTTTTCGATGTAAATTGAGTTTTCTCCCAGTACTTTCCCCTAGAACCATCTCAACTGTCCCACGTCTAGCCTAAACAAGAATAATACCCCACGCAGTATTAACTCATCAAATGAAAATGATATTTTATTTCGTAAGTTAAAAGTTCTTACAAAATAATAATAATAATTGTTTATATATAACTTGGCAAGTTAACTCCTAGTGATTGCGTACATAAGCTTGCAAAGATTTTACTGATGTGCAATCATGTGTTTATGTTTTTATAACATTTCGCCGTCTAGCCCAAGATGATATTTTCATCCAGCCCAGCAAGTCCGCGGATTTCGAGAAAAATGCAAATGGGATTTAAATGAGTTGCATAGATGCTACATCATTGTTTCACCCAGCCCACCAAATGGACTAAAAAAACAAATGGACTGGCTGACATGTGGGCCATTAGGTCGAAGCCTTAGAAGGCCTTGGATTTACATCCAACGGCCGACATTCTTCTTCAATCTCTCGTCTTCTTCCCCCAGCGCTGCCGGAACCGCCTGCTCCAGCCTTCGGCGTCCAGCGGCATTGTTTTGTGCTCCTCAGCGAAACGCTACCCCGCCGACGGCCAGGCCATCCCTCCACTCCGCACCTCCTGTTATTCTCTGCCAAGTGTAGGCCCACCCCACACCCGAACCACTGAAGTTTCCCACTCCTCTCCGTCTGTGACTCCACTGCCTCGTCTTCCCCATCTCCGGGTCGTTCTAGTCTGGGGCCTCGCCGTCGTCCATCGCCTCGGTGCGCTCGGTGCGGCGTGGTCAACATACGAGAGTCATCGAAAGAGGACTATACGTGGAGAGCCTGACGGCTGGGACCCACGAGGTCCATGGTCACATGCAAGGAAAGTTCCTCCTTATTACGTACAGTACGTGCACTGTACGTGGGAAGGGCTTCTGTATTTCGTGAAAAAACATTCCCCCCGCTAACAGGTCGGACCCACCAGCTATATCTTCGCACGCAAGGAAGTGCCTCCTTATTACGCACCAAAAAATGAATACCCCCTGCTAGCTGGGACCCACCATAGTGGTTGGCTGACTTATGGGCCAACTAAGTTGACGAGGATGGAGGGCTCTATCAACTTAGTCAATATGAACGATTCTAGCTCCAGTGACCGTACGATGTCCATCCAACGGCCATAGTGCGTCTTCAACCTCTGGTCTTTTTGCTCCAACCGCCCAAAGCAGCATCGGTCCTGCCGCGTGCTCTTGCCTCTCGTGGCCGGCTGTGATGCCGCGGAGGCCTCACCACCCCCTACTACTCCCACCGCTGGCCTAGGGTATTCCTCTACTCACTCACACCCCCTGTTATTCTATGGCAACGGCAGCCTCACGCCGCAGCCGAACTAGTGAACCCTCCTACTCCTCTCCGCGTGGGCATCCACTGCCGCGTCTTCCCAGGCTCCGCGTCGTCCCCTTCCTAGGCCTCGCCGTCATCCACCACATTGGTGCTCTCGGCGTGGCGTGGTCAATGTGGTCAACGACCGACTTCCATCGAAGAGTACTGTACGTGGAGAGGCTGACAGCTGGGTCCACGACCACAACATAGTTTTTTTGTGATTTGCCAAGTAAGTCGCTTTGTCAGGCCTATTGGGCTGCAAATCTTTCAAGACGAGGAGACCTTCATTCGGCTGGCCAAGAAAATGGCCTATCAGTAATGAGAAATGGGTTGTACATTTTTAAAACACATCAAACCGACAATTAGTTTCAAATATCTTTTTTTCATTTCGAGATTTTAAATTACATTAATTTTTATGCATGGAGAATTTGTTGGATTTTATATTGGTATACATTTATTTTTAAAATTAGTTTGAATGTGAGTCAAAATTTTGGGATTAAAAACAGTTCAGACCGCAACGAAATATGCAAAATTTCATATAATTTTTTAACCGTGGCCACAATATGGGCTGTAATGCTAACAAAAAGAATATGGGCTCCAAAAAAACCTTAAGAAATAGAAAATGGGCTGTAAATTATTATAAATAATAGCAGATGGGATGTATGTTGTTTTCCACAGATTTGAGGCTTGCCTAAAAAAAGGTTGACGCACAAGCAGCGACTGTTGGATCTCCATCGAACGGCCGTCGTGCTTCTTCAATCTCTGCTCTTCCTGCTCCAGCCGCTCAAACAAGCGCCGGCGGGACTGCCTGCTCCCTCCTCCCCGCGGCCGGCTGTGCTGCCGTGCAGGCCTCACCGCCCCACCATACTCCCATCGCTGGCCTAGCCATCCCTCTACTCACCCACACCTCCTGTTATTCTCCGGCGACGGTAGACGAACCAGTAAACCCTCGTACAGTCATACTCCCCTCCGCATAGGAAACAACTACCGAGTCTTCCCTGCCTCCGTGTCGTTCCCTTCCTAGGCCTCGCCATCGTCCACCGCCCTGGTGCTCTCGGTGCGGCCTGGTCAACATGGTCAACGACCGACATGCATCTGAAGTGGACTGTACGTGGAGAGGCCGAAAGCTGGTTCCACGGCCGCATGCAAGGAAATGCCTCCTTATTACGCATAGAATAATGATTCCTCCACCTGACATCAGGGACCCACCGAAAGGGCCTCTGTATTTCGTGAAAAAAATGTTATCACTGCTGTAGCTCAGACCCACCAGCTATATCTTCGCACGTAAGGAAGTGCCTCCTTATTACGCACAAAAAAATGAATACTCCCCCTGTTAGCTGGGACCCAGTATAGTGGCAGGCTGACTTGTGGGCCTACTAAGTTGACGGGGACGGAGGGCTTTGTCAACTTAGTCAATATGCACGATTCTAGCTCTAGTGACCATACGATGTCCATCCAACGGCCCTAGTGCTTCTTCAACCTCTGGTCTTCTTGCTCCAGCTGCCCAAAACAGCGCCGGTCGTGCCTCGTGCTCCTGCCTCCCGTGGCCTGCTGCGATGCGGCGGAGGCCTCACCGCCGTCTACTACTCCCACCGCTGGCCAGGCCATCCCTCTACTCACCCACACCCCCTGTTATTCTGCGGCAATGTCAGCCTCACACCGCAGCGAACCAGTGAACCCTCGTACTCCTCTACGCGTGGGCATCCACTGCCGCGTCTTCCCCGGCTCCGCATCGTCCCCTTCCTAGGCCTCGCCGTCGTCCACCGCCCTGGTGCTCTCGGTGCGGCGTGGTTAACGTGGTCAAGGAACGGCTTCCATCAGACGTGAACTGTACGTGGAGAGGCTGACAGCTGGGTCCACGGCCGCAGCAAGGAAGTGCCTCCTTATTACGTGCAAAATAATTATTCCTCCACCTGACAGCAGGGACCCATCGGACGGGCCACCGTATTTCACGAAAAAAAACATTTCCCCCTGACTGCTGGGACCCACCAGCTACATCTTTGCACGCAAGAAAGTGCCTGATAGTCGGGACCCACCTGGTCGAAGCGTACGTAGCGTTGTCATTCTGGTCGCGAACGTGTATGTACATATATACTGGTCGATGTAGAGGCGCGCACGTGTCATAGTAGAGGTGCACATGTAGCATGTACACGTACGTACAGCGGCCAGTGTGCAAGAAAGAAAATATGGCCACGTATGTGTACATACGGGCGGGGTCTCAAACGCCTACTCGCACATACGTATGGCCAGGGCTCGTGTACATGGCTGGGTCGGAATGGAGAAACAGCGTCGTCGTCGTGTTCATGGGGAGCCAACCGGCTGGGTCGGAACAGAATGCGTCATCGTGTTCATCGGGAGGGCTTGGATGGAATAGGCGATGGAAACGAGGCCTGGTGTACCGCAAAACGGAGGAAACGGCCTTGTGTTTGACCGGCCATGTTCGAAACAGGATCTTGTTCATTGGGAGGGGTCTGGCGTACCACAAAACAGAGGAAACGGACCTCCTACGGCCGAAACGGGGGTCCTGTTGATCGGGAGGGGTGTGGCATACCGCAAAACGGACAAAACGGATCTCCTACAGTCGAAACAGGGGTCCTGTTGATTGGGAGGGGTGTGGCGTACGGCAAAACAGACGAAACGTACTTGTGTTGGAGTGCTACGGTCGAAACTGGGGTCCTGTTCATCAAGAGGGGTGTGGCGTACCGCAAAACGGGACTCCACGGGATACTGTTCATCTCCACCGTCGACCTCCTCCAGCCTCCACGGGCTACTGTTCATCCACCGTCGACCTCCTCCAGCCTCCACCTGTGACTGTTCATCCATGGGCTCATGTTCATCCAGCCTCCATCACGCACTACTCCACCAGCTACTGTTCAACCACCCCTCTCCACGGGCTCCTGTTCAACCACACCTCCACGGGCTACATTTCATCCACCCCTCCACTGTCTACTGTTCATCCAGCCCTCCACAGGGTCGTCCTGTCCATCCAGCCCTCCACACCACGGGGTCCTGTTCATCCAGAGGCAACACCACCGCTCACTGTTCATCCAACCCCCCCCCCCCAACGCTCACTGTTCATCCAGAGAGGCAGTATCCATCGGCTTCAGTTAGCAGCAGTAGCGAAGGAATCGCTCGATCGGGTTCAGTTAATAGTCATCGATCGATCGCTCGGGTTCAGTAACGCGTAGCCTGCAGTGCAATCGCTCGGTTTCAGTTAGAGCCCAACGCCTCGCTCGGGTTCAGTTAGAGCCAAAGCCTCACACACACGCGTATGTGTATGAGAGAAACGCGCATCGCTTGGCCCCCGACCACCCACCGTAACCGGGAACTCCCCGAAATTTTCCTCGCCCTCGCTTCTACCATGGTTTTTTCGTCATGGATGGCCCAAAGAATGTCATGTAGCTGCGTCTCCGGCCCACCCAGGACGAAAAGCCCATTTTCTGTCATGATTTTCTGTCATAGAAGTAGGAGCCCACCACATCTATGATGATACCGGGTTTTGTCACAATTATCGTCATAGAAGTGTCATATGTATGATAGAAAAAAATTTCGTTCGGCCCAAAATGTCACGAATGTGTCTTTTTTATGTAGTGCATCTTATGGAGCTTCAGGTCCCGCTTGCATAGTCTGGTAGTGAAGACGTGGTACTGACCACTATTCAACTGTTTGGGATGACTTTGATATCCAGACTGCTGCTGCTAGCCCCCTTGACCGGATTGTAACCACCCTGATTACCTTGATCGTGTTGTTGACTCTGGAAGCCGGAATTAGAACCGCCACCTCCATAACCCGGGTCATGAGAACCGCCGCAACTAGAACCTGGGCCGCCGCCCAGCCCATGGTGGTCTTGGAATAAATTAGAATTTTTGAAAGCCCTCATGATTGTACAATCTTTCCAAAGGTGAGTGGATGGCCTCTCTTGCGTACCATGCTTTGGGTAGGGCTCATTCAGCAACTGCTCAAGAGTGGGACCTGATTCACCTGTCTGAGGAGGCGGCCTGCCCTTACAACGCTGACCATTGTTCTGTGTATTGGTATTAGCTACAAAATCTGAGTTACCATCAGCCTTGTGCTTGTCGTTGCCCCCCTGATTCACCGGGTTTTGCTGCGGACCCGTGGCGTTGCCACTCTTCTTTCCCTTTCCTGGCTTGTCATCTTCAGACTCGGGGTCCTCGGTACCATCAGAGTCGACATATTTAATTAGAGCCACCATCAGCTGCCCCATATCATTGCAATCACGCTTGAGCCGCCCCAGCTTCTGCTTAAGAGGCAAAAAACGACAATTTTTCTCTAACATTAGAACTGTAGAGCCGGCATTGACGTTGTCAGATGAGTGTATAATAGCCTTGACCCGACGCACCCAATGGGTCGTTGATTCACCCTCCTCTTGAGTGCAAGAAGATACATTCACAATTGACATGGGCTGTTTGCATGTATCTTTAAAGTTCTGGATAAATCGGGTTTTTAGTTCACCCCATGACCCCGATGGAATTGGTAGGCAGCCCTTTTAACCAAGTACGGGCCATCCCATCCAGCATCATGGTGAAGTATTTGGCACACGCAGCATCGCTGACCTCCGACAGTTCCATGGCCATCTCATAACTCTCAATCCACGCCTCAAGGGGTAAGTCGGCTGTGTAGTTAGGCACCTTACAAGGTCCTTTGAAATCCTTGGGCAAACGCTCATTCCGCAGAGCTAGCACCAAACAGGGTACGCCTGTAGTTCTAGAGGTCACGCCTGCGTCCAGCAAAGTCGTTGGATAAAGCAGAAGGAGCTGGTGAGCCACCCGTTGAGCTGCCTACTCAGCCTCTTGACACACCCTGTCCTGACCGACCAAGTCATGAGCTCCATCACGCGCCGGATCATGCCCACGTGGCTGGTTACGGCGCTGTTTATTGCTTGAAATGGTCCGCGGGTCCATGTGTCTACTATAACTCCAACCTGGGCGAGGGGTCAAATAAATCCTATCTCGACTATAAGAGTATGCCTCTTGGTGTACCAGTGATGTTTGAAGAAGCTCCTTAACCCTTCGTGTTTCAACCACCGCTAGAGAATCGCCTTCCACTGGGAGAGCCGCCAATCGTGCCGCCGCAGTGACCATGTTATCCAACGGGTTAGAATAATGACCTGGTGCTGTTGGCACGTGCTGAGGCGGAATATTATTCGGACGAGGTGGCTCCGCCATGCGTGGTTGAGCCGGCGCTCCGGCCCTAGGTGCAGCAACCCGGTTTGTCCCCGGCGGGTTACTGGTCCCCGCTCTAGGCATGCAAAAGAGGTTCCTCGCCTCATAAACCGGAGGTAAACGAGACTTGTGCCTCCTCCTCATGACATCATTTGAAGCATTTTGATCCATCGTAAGCCGAAAAGCTTCTAACCGAATCCACTGTGCTTGAGCATCCAGGGCAGCTCGTTCTGCGGCGATCCTGACGTCCTCCGCTGCCAGGTCTTCCTTGGCTAGTGCTACCTCATCACGCAATTTTGCAATCTCGGCATTATGTTGAGCTTGATTTGCTGGGTTGACCTCAACTGTCAACATATTTGTCAGTTTATCCATTAAATCCATCAATACCTGAGCCGGTGGGCGTACAGGGCCTCCTACGCCAGCTGCCGCCGTCGCTGACCCGGAGATCATTGCTGCCGCAGTTGAAGAATTCTGCCCAGGTTGTGTACCGACCATGAAAATTGCGACCCTGTTCGGTGGCTCATAGGGGTCCGGAATACTGTCGCCATCGGAGCTGCCCCCAAGCTCGCCGTCTTGCAATTGATACAATGAAGTAGTCTCACCTGTGGATGACTCACCATCAGAGTAGATGGCCGTCTCACCGCCAGACATAGATCCCTCATCATATTCCGCTCCATGGATGTATCCCACAATAGCACGTTTCACGGCGGGCTGAGCTCGGGCGGGTCTTGCACGCTGAGCCGTCTCGATGATGTCGGTGCAGATGTCCATCTCAGGGCCCGGCTCGCCGATCTTGCCGATGAAGACGTGGATTCCACCGAAGGGGACCCGATACCCATACTCAATTGAGTCGGCCTCGGGGCCCCAGCCTGCATCATCGATGTAGAGCTTGCCATGATGACTCTTAGTCATCCGTCCTACAACGTATCCCTTGATCCCTTCGAAGCTTCCCTTTAAGAACTCGAAACCACCGTGCGCCAGCCCCACGGTGGGCGCCAACTGGCACACCAACACACAAGCACACAAAAAGCAAGCGAAAAGAGACGAACGGAAGAGGGGCAAAGAAAAGGAAAAGGTTTTTGAAAATCATTTTAGAAGTGAGGGAGAGGAAAACAAGAGGCGAATGGTGAATAATGTAATGCAAGGGAGAAGAGTTTATGATGGGTACTTGGTATGGCTTGGCTTGACGTAGATCTCCCCGGTAACGGCGCTTGCTACCTCTTGAGCTTGTGTTGGTTTACCTTTAAAGAGGAAAGGGGGATGCAGCAAAGTAGTGTAAGTATTTCCCGCAACCAAGGTATTAATCCAGTAGGAGACA
Organism: Triticum dicoccoides; assembly: GCF_002162155.2. Lineage (NCBI taxonomy): Eukaryota > Viridiplantae > Streptophyta > Magnoliopsida > Poales > Poaceae > Triticum > Triticum dicoccoides. Next base: position 775,560,713 of record NC_041383.1, read on the forward strand.
ACGCACAAGTCACCGAATACCTGCACAAACAATCAAAAACTTGCACCCAACGTGATAAAGGGGTTGTCAATCCCTTCACGGTCAGTTGCAAATGTGAGATCTGATAGAGATAGATAAACGGTAAAGTAAATATTTTTGGTATTTTTGGTTTATAGATCGGAAAGTAAAAGATTGCAAAATAGTAGATCAGAAACTAGCAAGATGTAAAAGAGATTCAATATAATGGAAAAGAGATCCGTTGGCCATAGGTTTCACTAGTGGCTTCTCCCAAGATAGCAAATATTACGGTGGGTGAACGAATTACTGCCGAGTAATTGATAGAAAAGCGCATAGTTATGATGATATCTAAGGCAATGATCATGAACATAGGCATCACGTCCGTGTCAAGTAGACCGACTCCTGCATGCATCTACTACTATTACTCCACACATCGACCGCTATCTAGCATGCATCTAGAGTATTAAGTTCATAAGAACGGAGTAACGCATTAAGTAAGATGACATGATGTAGAGGAATTAACTCAAGCAATATGATGAAAACCCCATCTTTTCATCCTTGATAGCAACAATACAATGTGTGCCTTGCTGCCCCTACTGTCACGGGGAAAGGACACTGCAAGATTGAACCCAAAGCTAAGCACTTCTTCCATTGCAAGAAAGATCAATCTAGTAGGCCAAACTAAACCGATAATTCGAAGAGACTTGCAAAGATATCAAATCATGCATATAAGAATTCAAAGAAGAACCAAATAATATTCATAGATAATATGATCATAAATCCACAATTCATTAGATCTCGGCAAACACACCACAAAAGAATATTACATCGAATAGATCTCCAAGAACATCGAGGAGAACATGGTATTGAGAATCAAAGAGAGAGAAGAAGTCATCTAGCTAATTACTATGGACCCGAAGGTTTGTGGTAAACTACTCACGCTTCATCAGAGAGGTAATGGTGTTGATGTAGAAGCCCTCCGTGATCGAATCCCCCTCCGGCAGGACGCCGGAAAAGGTCCCTAGATGGGATCTCACGGGCATAGAAGGTTGCGGCGGTGGAAAAGTGGTTTTGTGGCTCCCCTCGATGTTTTCAGGGTATAAGAGTATATATAGGCGAAGGAACTAGGTTAGGGGAGCTATGAGGGGCCCACAAGGTTGGGGGGCGCGCCCTACCCCCTGGGCGCGCCCTCCTGCCTCGTGGCCGCCTCATTGCGTCTCCGACTTCATCTCCAAGTCTTCTGGTTTGCTTTCGGTCCAAGAAAGATCATCGCGAAGGTTTCATTCCGTTTGGACTCCATTTGGGCATTCCTTTACTGCGAAACTCTAGAATAAGCAAAAGAACAGAGACTGGCACTGTGCCCTCGGTTAATAGCTTAGTCCCAAAAATGATGTAAAATAGCTTATAAATGCCTACTAAACATCCAAAACAGATAATATAATAGCATGGAACAATCAAAAATTATAGATACGTTGGAGACGTATCAATGACCATCTACGAGAGGAGAGATTGCATCTACATACGCTAGTAGATCGCAAAGCGGAAGCGTTAAGAAACGCGGTTAATGTAGTCGAACGTCTTCGTGATCCAATCACGATCCATCCTGCGAACTCCAATCTAGTTCCGAAAGGACGATACCTCTTGGTTCAACACACGTATGGCTTGACGACACCTTCACCTCCATCCAGCGACCATTGGTGAAGTAGTAGCTCGAGTCCTCCGGCAGCACGATGGCATGGTGACGGTGGTGGTGGAGAAATCTCGGCAGAGCTTCGCTAAGCACTACGGAGAGGAAGAGGACTACGAGGGAGAGGAGAGGCAGCGCTGTGGCGAGGAGATGTGTTCTCTGGGGTGCGGCTGCCCTCTCTCTTACCTCTCTATATACAGGGGAAGGGAGGAGGGCGTGGTGCCCCTAGGGTTTCCCCTAGGGGGTCGGCGGCCAGGGCAGATGGGATCTCCCATAGGGTGACATGTCCCCAAGCCAGGAGGTGGGAAGCCCTAGGGGGCGCCCCAACCCTCCTGGTTACGTGAGATGGGGTGAGGGCAGTGCTCAGCCCCTTAGTGGGCTGGTTTGCCCCCTCCCCGTGGCCCATGGGGCCACCCAACACTTGCCGGGCGCCCCCGAAACCCATTTTGGCGACGCTGGTCATCACCCGGTACCCCCGAAACAATTCTGGACTCCATTACCCTTCGTCCAATATATCAATATTCACCTCTGGACCATTCTGAAGTTCCTCGTCATGTCAGGGATCTCATCCGGGACACCGAACAACCTTCGGTAACCACCATAATGACTCAACTATACTTATACCGTCACCAAATGTTAAGTGTGTAGACCTTGCGTGTTCGAGAACTATGCAGACATGACCGAGACATCTCTACGGCCAATAACCAAAAGCGGGACCTGGATTCCCATATTGGTTCCTACATATTCTACAAAGATCTTATCGGTCGAACCTCGATGTCAAGGATTCAGCTAATCCCGTATGCAGTTCCCTTTGTCTATCGGTATGTTACTTGCCCGAGATTCGATCGTCGGTATCTCCATACCTAGTTCAATCCCATTACCGACAAGTCTCTTTTCTCGTTCCGTAATACAAGATCCAGTGACTAACTCATTGGTCACATTGCTTTCAAGCTTATTGTGATGTTGTATTGCCGAGTGGGCTCTGAGATTCCTCTCCGTCATACGGAGTTAAAAATCCCAGTCTTGATCCATGCCAACTCAACAGACACCCTCGGAGATACCTGTAGAGCAGCTTTATAGTCACCCAGTTACGTTGCAACATTTGGTACACACAAGGCACTCCTCCGGTGTCAGTGAGTTGCATGATCTCATGGTCATAGGAACATATACTTGACATGCAGAAAAATGATAGGAATAAACTTGATACGATCATATGCTACGTCCATAGTTTAGGTCTTGTCCATCATATCATTCTCCTAATGATGGTATTCCGTTATCAAATGACAACTCATGTCCATGGCTAGGAAACCATAGCCATCTTTGATCAACGAGCTAGTCCGGTAGAGGCTTATTAGGGACATGTTTGTTGTCTATGTATCCACACATGTATTTGAGTTTCCGGTCAATACAATTATAGCATGGATAATAACCGATTACCATGAACAAGGAAATATAATAATAACCATTTTGTTATTGCCTCTAGGGCATATTTCCAACAAGGTGGTCCTTTCGGACCAAGAATTCCATCGTAGCTCATTCCCGCACTCAAAAAGGAAAAAAAATTGCAGACCGGCTGCTTTGCGCAGTTTTGAGCCTTCTTCCCATAAATTGTATGTTAAGAAACTGTCATCTCACCAACAACTAAAAATGTCATCAAAACATTTGCAAATTACATTCCTCTTAGACAACCATTCACCAACTTAGGGGGTCCATATATAAAGCAATGACCAAAATACACCCAATACAAACACACGTCATCAAAACACATGCAGACACCCAAGGCAAGATAAAAGGGTGCTGAGATATAACAAACTACCCTATATAACTTCAAGCAAACAATGATGTAGAATAAGCAACACTAGGGAGTCAAAGGAGCCATCTACCGTGAACCAGCAAACGTAAAGAGTCGATGGCTGACGCCCGTAGAGACATTAGCTCCAAGACGAGGCCTTCAAGAACGGCACGACATCAAAACACCACCACCGCCTAATCAAAGAATCAAGACTTTCACTTGGAGATGCCCCAAAGGACAGAGAGTAACCGTGACAGACCCTTCAAGAAGGGTATGACGCCCACGGACGTCGCCGCTGCCGGTCTGGCCAAAGCTAAACATGGACTTCCCCCCAGCAAGCACACTCTGCCTGGGTGCGCCCAATCGCCGATCTACCACAACACCGCCATGAAACGATTGACCCAACCTCCACGCCGCCCACACGACCATGGAAGTGAGTCAGCACCCGAGCCACGCATCTTATAATTGTGTATCCAGAGTGTGCTTGCAACTAAGACAACAAAAGATAGATGGACTTTGCAGTTGCATGTCCGGATGCAGTTATAGTTGGGACAAAAAAGGATTAGACCGTCTAGTTATGTCTAAGAAGGATGTAGTTGTAATTGAGATAAAAATGGATCGTTAAATAAATAAGAGAAAGGGAAAAAAGAAAATTAAAAAAGAGAAAATAGAAAATTGCATCGCTCACTATGAATGAAAAGTGAACGAGAAAGAGAATTGAGAGTGGCAAATTGCAACGGCCAGTGGCATACCCTTTTTTGGAGCTCCTATACGGCGCTTCAGGCGCATGTTCTAGAACCTGGCACTCACGCAGCCACTGTCGTGGCCGGCCCAACAAGCGCTGCTAGTCGTTCACTCGGTCATGCAGTCATTCACTAGGTCACACAGCAGCTTCGTTTGCACCGTTGTCAAAAAAAAACTTCACGCGCACCAGTCAACTGCTGACCATCAATCTTTCATCACCAGTTGACTTTAAAAATAATGGATCTAAAAAAAGTTTAGAAATTCCAAAAAGTTTCATGATTTCAAAAAAATAGGAGTTTGAAAAAATTCACATATTTTGTTCATGGAATTCAAACAAAGTTCATGGATTTTCAAAAAAAGAGCGAAAATTTGTAAAAAGTTCATCCAAATTTGAAATACAATCACAAATACATTTTTTTATAATTTTTGGAAAAAATTCATGAATTTTAAAAATTCATCAATTTTGAATAAAGAATTCATCAATTTTAGAAAAAGTTCATCAGTTTTGAAAAACTTCATGAAATTTGAAAAAAAATCACCAATCTTGAAAAAAATCGGCAAACTTGAAAAAAGTTCACTGATTTTGAAAACAAAATCATGAATTTGAAAAGAAGTTCACGCATTTAGTAAAAAGAAAAAGAAAAAGGAAATTGAAAAAAAGGAAAAAACCGAACAAAACCGTTACAAGAAAAAAAGGAAAAAGAAAGAACTGAACGAAACCATTCCAAGAAAAAAGAAAGAAGAAAAGAAGGAAAATACCGTAGGTAAACACAATAGGGGAGTTGGCTGTGTGGACTTGCAACTGAAGAGGAAAAAATATATTGGGCCTAGTTGCATGTCAATAATGGACTTGCAACTGAGGCTCATTATGAATTTTTAAAAGTTCATGAATTTTAGAAA
>NC_041383.1:775566000-775596883 GCF_002162155.2 Triticum dicoccoides
GCACATGCGCACACGTTGCATCAAAAAAATATGAGTTGCCCTAAACAAAAAACAAAACATATGAGTGGATCCTCTTTCCACTTTTGACCCACAAAGAAAAATACCACAAACTAAAGCCCACGACAAGGGAACTAAAAATCCAACACAGCCTAGCAGGTTTCCACGAGCGTGGCCATGCGGGGATCAACAACGAAGCCACACAACAAAGAGAGCAACACAAACCTTGGGGTTTTACATCGTGCGATTGAGCAGTTAGATGTGGCATAAGTAATTCTCTCATCTAGAAGTGATTTAGCAAAACTATTTTTGCAATGAACATGAACACATTTTTTGGAAACGTGTGCCACAGAATATGCTTAGGATGGTAGAAGGGTTAGAATACAAAAACACATCACAAGTTCAACGCTAGCAACTAAAATACAAATTGATGGTAGAGGTTTTTGATAGGTGGTGTTGAAATTTCTACTACTCCATTCAATCCCACGTTCTAGAGAACTAGGTTGGCAGGGAAGGTGACAAAGTTTGATTGTCAAAAATATTGGTTGCTTTAGTATTTGGCATTTTGTACAAAAGGTGGCATTAGTGGTTTATGCAAAAAAAAATGTAACATGGAACCTATATTTTGGTTGACCTTATCAAGGTATGGATAGAGTAATCTCTATGAATTTGGTGGCTTTTTTCATAGCAACGGATAGGGTAGTTGCTTTGTAATGTGGCAAAACGGGATAATTGCCAAATGGTGAAAGGAGTGGCTTTTCACCAAAGGAGTAAGTGGTACCTCTTGAATGCTTGTTTGTATAAGTTCTTGAATTAAGTAGGTGGGTTTAGTGACCAATAACAAGCCTAGAATTTAAGGGGAGCATCCAAAAACATGTGGAGCTAAAATATGGTGGAGTGAGTAGACAAGGATGATCCACTATTCAACTTAACCCGATATTTCTACTAGAGGCCTAGTATGGTAGTATAAATATCTCCAAAATTTTCATGAATTTCTAAGCTCAAATGGGTAGGAAAGGTAATTATTTTTAATTAGAAATATTGCATTGGAGATAGCAATTTTTTTTTTTGCAAATCTAGATTTTATATGCATTGAAGAACTACTGTGATTTTTTTTGTATAATCTTGCAAGCAAAGTAGATGAGGGTTCCTTTGCAAAGCCAAGGCTAGGGTTTAATATTTCAATAAATTAGAATAGGATTTTTGGATGGCTATGATCAAGGTAGGTGAGACCAAGGATATTCAAGGATGGAATGAGAATATTTCCTGTGATGAAAACATAAAGATGCCATGTTCGATATTGTCATCTACCTTAACCAAGAACAAAATAAATTCAAAGAAAAATATATGAAAAGGAAAACAGGACAACAATCACAAACACGGTTACACGGCTTCTTGTCTTCTACAGAGGTATGAAGACTGAAGGTTTCCATTTTGGTTCTAGCCTCTCTTTCCAGCTGCATGGATTTGATGGCTGTAGTGCTCCTTGCCGATGTGCAGGCATCATTGGGCAGGGCTCCAAACCTGGTGGTGGGCCATGCTGTACATGTTTTTGCAGTTTTCCCTTAATTAACCAAGCTTGCGGTACCTTATTATTAACCGATCAATTCTACTCCCTCTTAATGAATAGGAAAAACTTCTACCAGTTGCTCTAAAAAAAACGCATGGCTGCGTACGCAACCACCGTCCACCGGCTCTGTGATGTCAAAGTGATGAGCGCGTGGTCATGAGGTTTCCTGGTCACCCTCTCAAACTGTCATTTTACTCCCGTCTGAATTGTTAGGTACTCGCTCTGTAAACAAATATAAGAGCGTTTAGATCTCTAAAATAGTGATCTAAACGCTTTTAGACTTCTTTACAGAGGGGGTACTACAGTAGTAACGATTTTTCTTTAGGCATACGTACGTGTAGCACAGTAGCAGCGTTCAAGTCTATGAGACATGTTGGCCTGATCTCGTCAAATCATCAGTACTAGTCATCTTCAAATAATCCATTGCCGTCTCTGTCGATTAGTCCCGAATCGGGACTTTGCCACTTTGATAATCTTCAAATCCTTCGAGATGCCCATGTCGAGCTCTCCGTGGCCTCTCATAACCCTATATACGACCCAGAAATAACACAAGCCATACCAGGCTGCCAGGCACACGTCCGCTGTACCACTGTGGGTCAAGCTCATGACTCATCAGCCAAATATTGTAATTTTTGAGAACAGTCAGGAACGACGTTTAGTTTGGAGAACGTTCAGTGCCTTAGCTTGGACGCTTTGGACTAGTCGGAACGAACTGCCTATTGAGAGAATTATTCCATCCCATCAAGCTAACTATATTTTTAAATGGTTTCTATTTTTACAACCGTGACGGCCTCTAGGGAAGAGGAAGGACAACGATGTGATGGCAAACATTCTTCTCAAGATCAGTTTGCCGTTCTAGCGCTCTTCTATGAATCGCGCCGTGTATCCATGCATTTTACCTTTGCTTTAACTTTTCATCTTGTTGATGTGTAGTCTGCAATAACTCTATGTCCGGACCATGGCCGTTGTAGGCTTTATTAATTTAGAAAGCTGGGCACTTTCTGGCATGTTTCTGAAAAAAAAAATTGAACCTTTTCATTAAGTTCATAAAAATGGATTTTGACTGCCCAAAACTTTTCAAACTATTTTGCACATGCATGTATAGCAGTGTAGTATATCCGGTCAAATTTTCATCAATATACGCGCTTGCATGTGAAAGATGCAAAAAAGACAAATACATGGGGAAAATGGGAAAATGGGCTTGTTTTTCTTTTTTGTTCATTTTGGGGGCGGAATTTTGTCTTTTTTGTGCAGCGTATAGTACAAACATATTATTGAACAAAATTTCACAAGTACTTAGACCACACGCATGCGTATTCATGTACAAAAATTCAAATATTTTAAGCACCATCTTTTAGGGGTACGGAAAAACGTGCTCCAAAAGTCCGATTTACTCATAGCTAGCTCTTTTGATACGGAGGGAATACAACATATCATTGAACGAAATTTCACATGTACCTAGACCACATGCATGCGTATTCATGTAATTTTTTTTTTAAAATTCAATCTTTTAAGCATCATTTTTTAGGAGTTCAAAAAACATGCTCCAATGCACCCGTGCACCAAAAGTCCGCTTTACTCATAGCTGGCTCTTTTATGTGGCCGAGTCTGCGTACGCGTCCACACCAGCTTACCTTTCTCCAGATCTCTGGAGATATTCATCCGATACGACCGTAATTAGTGCTGCAGCAGCAAACCCACATGCCGTTACGTTTCTCCTGTCATCCTCTCAGTGTGGAGCGTAGACTATAATCTGGCCCCGTAGTGACCAATTTTCTTTGAGCGTGCAGCACAGTCGTTGGACTTTTGATTCTCCAGCCTGCCGGTCCTCTGGCCATATCCCATATGTGCTATATATGGTGTATGTCAATTGTCAACCTTGATGTATTCATCTATACCAAAGATTGAGTCTCCTCTGCTCTCTTCCCGGAAGGTAGCAGGCCATCTGTGCTATATATGGTCTATGTCGAGTTTGCCAACTTTCATCTATATCTGTGCCGGCACAAGCAGCTATGCACTACATCCCCATCTTCTTCCTCCTGTTCTTGAGTTCATTCTGCAAACCCGATGACCAGCTCACACAAGCAAAGCCGCTCACCGACCGCGACACTCTCATCTCCGAGAGCGGGGACTTTGCTTTGGGCTTCTTCTCCCCGACAAGCTCCAACAAGAGCTTTTACCTTGGCATATGGTACCACAGCCTCCCCGGGCCACGGACCGTCGTGTGGATGGCCAACCGAGATATCCCAATCATCAACCCTTCGTCCATGATGCTCAAGGTAACTAACAATTCTCGCATGGTATTATCAGACTCCGAAGGCCGTGATATTTGGATGGCAGCAAGCAATATCACTACCAGAGCGGTAGGAGCTTATGCAGTACTAAACAACTTGGGGAACTTTGTCCTCCGTTCCACGAACAACATGGACATATGGCAGAGTTTCCATCATCCGACCGACACAATACTTCCAACCATGAGATTTCTGGTGAGCTACAAGGGACAAGTCATCGCACGTCTTGTTGCTTGGAAGGGCCCGGATGACCCATCTTCTGGGGACTTCTCATGCAGCGGCGACCCAAGATCCTCAAACCTTCAGTTGGTAACTTGGAACAAGGCTAAGCTATTTTGTCGTCTCATTGTGTCGGATGGTGTGTCGGTGTCTGGCACACTAACCAACACTAGTTCCATCTTGTACCAAACAATTGCCAGCTCTGGAGACGAGTTCAGTTACACGTTCGCTGTCTCCGACAACTCACCGTTCATGCGCATGATGCTTGACTACACTGGAAAGTTGAAGATTCTAGGCTGGGACAATCACTCAATGTCATGGACAGTCATCAATGAGCACCCCAATAGTGCTTGCGATCTCTAAGCCTCTTGTGGCCCGTTTGGCTATTGTGACTTCACCAAGGCCATTCCAGCATGTCAGTGCTTTGATGGGTTTGAGCCTGTTGACAGTAGCAACTCTTTTAAAGGATGTCAGAGAAAAGAAGCGTTGAAATGCCGCAAGCAAAGTCATTTCACGTCTTTTCCTGGAATGAAGGTTCCTAACATGTTCTTGCATATACGCAACAGAAACTTGGATGACTGTGCAGCTGAGTGCATCAACAATTGCTCGTGTACAGCGTATGCTTATGCTGACTTGAGTAGCGGAGGTGCTATGGCGGACCCGTCAAGGTGCTTAGTTTGGTCAGGGGAGCTTATTGATGCTCAGAAGCCAACCGGCGGTGGCGAGAACCTGTACCTCCGACTTGCCGATTCTCCTGGTATTCGGTATTCCATGCCCTCTCTTTTCTTACCTAGTCAGTAGTGTTTTTAATACTCTATTGCTAGTATATATATCAATACATATTTGACCCCCAAAAATTGTAGTACTACAAAAATAATTTCCAAAAAAAATCTAAGCATACCATTTTCAAGATATCCAATCTAAATATTTCAAGCAGTATCAGTAGTTAAAGTTTTAGAAGTTTCATACCCAGAACATCACGTTTTTTTAGAACTGGAAGGAGTACAGATGGAAGGTTCTCTTGTTTAAATAAATACGACATTCCTTTTAACATCATTTTACATTGTTAGGTTGTTCAATTACTTCCGGCCTTCATTTTCAAACTCATTGACAATTCTTTCCAGATTCCATGTCTTAACTTTCCCGGAAGGCCATAGCTAGTTACTATTTTTTTCTCTTGAATTGAAAATAATGGCCAATTCACATTTGCAAGATCAGATATATTTTTAAGATGGTCAAATCTTTGATTTACCACTTGCCTTGTAGTTCAGGTTATGAAATAACGATAGTCTAAGTGCCTAATTAGCTTCAAAAATTCGTCATGGTATTTATGGAAGTTAATTCTGAATTTCTGATTGGTCGCATTTCTGCAGTCAACAAGAAAAATGGTCCAGTAAAGATTGTACTCCCCATTATATCATGTCTGCTACTACTGGCATGCATAGTCTTCATCTGGATGTACAAATATAGAGGTAAAGTAACAAATATCCCCTTCTTTTCGACATATTTCATTAGTGCAACAGTTAAGAAAAAGAGTGGATGTCCTAATCAACAGGCAAATGGGGAAAGAAGAAAAACCAGAAGAAGGTGACGCTAGGATACATCAGCACATCCAACTCACTAGAAGGCAATAGTAGGGAATTTCCATATTTTAGCTATGAAGACATATTTTCAGCAACAAATTTTTTCGCGGATTCCAGCTTGCTTGGACGTGGAGGCTTTGGCAAAGTTTACAAGGTAACATGATGGCCTAGTCTTGCCATTCGAGGTACTTCCTCCGTCCCAAAATAAGTGTCTCGAATCTAGTACAAAGTTGAGACACTTATTTTGGGACGGAGGGAGTACAAAGGAAATAATTTTAGGGTTGAAAAGTATCCGATGGGCTCAATTGAAATAGGGTTCAAAAAAGTTAGTTTCCATTTTTTTTTCAATTGAAAAAAGTTCGCTCATGTAGGGCACATTGGAAGGTGGAAATGAAGTTGCTGTCAAAAGGCTTAGTAAGAGTTCTGGACAAGGTATAATGGAGTTCAAAAATGAAGTAGTTCTCATTGCAAAACTACAGCACAAGAACCTAGTCAGACTTCTCGGCTACTGCATACATGAAGATGAGAAGTTATTGATCTACGAGTACTTAGCTAATAAAATTTTGGATGCCTTTCTTTTCGGTATGTGCTAGTTTGTTGATTACTTACATTTTTTTACATTAACCAAAATGACATTCATGATGATCTGTTTTCTTCTACATTGATCATGAAAGATCATGCACGAAAACATGTGCTCGATTGGTTGACACGGTTCAAAATAATTAAAGGAATAGCAAGAGCCCTTCTTTATCTCCATCAAGATTCAAGATTAACAGTAATTCACAGAGATCTCAAAGCAAGCAACATTTTGTTGGATGTAGAAATGACTCCTAAAATTTCTGATTTTGGTTTGGCAAGAATCTTTGGTGCAAACCAGAATCATGCTAACACAACGCGGGTCGTCAGAACATAGTAAGTAACTGGTGTACTAATAAACTCTTGGCGTTCTAGTTTTATATGGTTTAGTATAGTTTGTTTTGTACATTCCTTGCTAACTGTTGAATCTTTTAAATAGTGGTTATATGTCCCCGGAATATGCAATGGGAGGTGCATTTTCTGTGAAATTAGACACTTATAGCTTTGGGGTTCTTCTCTTGGGGATTGTTAGTGGCATGAAAATTAGCTCACCTCAGCTCAACATGGAATTTTCTAGCCTTATATCTTATGTAAGTATTGTGTATTCAACATTGGGCTCTTTGCCGGGTTTTTTCTAGCCGACACATGGCAAAGGCAAGTCTTTGCCGAGTGTCCATTTTCCGGCAAGTGCTTTTCAGCCGCACTCGGTTTAGGAGGGTGATCTTTGCTGAGTGCACGACATGATGCAATATAGGAAATCACCTTAATCTCGATAGTGAATATAGGAAATTTCTAATTAATCTCTCGCCCAAACAATATATCTAGTAACTTGATCATGACTTCATGCTATTGGTCAGGCCTGGAGATTATGGGAAGATGGAAAAGCTACTGAACTAGTGGACTCCCTCGTTGCTGCGAGCTGCCCAATCCATGAAGTTGTACGGTGCATTCATGTGGGACTCTTGTGTGTCCAAGACCATCCAAATGATAGACCACTAATGTCCTCAGTTATGTTTATGTTAGAGAATGAAACTGCAATGCTTCCACCTCCAAAGCATCCTGTATACTTTGCTCTAGGTAACTATGAAGGTGAACAAGCCAAGGAGAGAATGAGTTCCACAAATGAAATGAGTATGACAATGCAAAAGGGCCGTTAGTTTTTGCACAACTTAATGTGCATGAATTTTAGTGTACATCAGGGGCGGAGCCGACATTAAAGGATTAGAACTATCTTTATTTGATTTGACCCAATGGTTTGACAGAGGTGAGCCAATTAAGCATTTGTTTTGGCTGGCCCCCTGGTGTACATAGTTCTATGCTTTTATGATTACTCTCTCCGAACTGAAGTGTTGCTTAGGTGGCTGCAATATTTGTGAGTCTATTGTACTAGAAGAGTTGTGAATAACAGAGTGGATCAACCATTCATGTCAGGAGGAGGCCTACCCGACTCCTCCTATCATTGTCCTTGATGTCAAACCACGTAATTTTTCCTGATATAAAAGAGTTATATTACAAAACATTTTAATCATCATCAATTCTTGTGACTATGTATCACGCCCTTAGATTCGTCAAAAAAGTACTATGTGCTAAAATTCAGAATGCACTTCATCATTCACACTTCACACAAATATTGTTGCCACATTAGTGTTAGACGACACGATATATAACGACCAAAAGTCAAAGGAGCCTTCAGCAACCAAGCATGGGTTTGTGTTTCTCAGGGGTACTCTGGTATCTCTCTCGTGAGCAATGCAGTGTGGACTATTTGCTCAGAACTCCATTACATGCTTCTGCAACGAGAGTAATTCTAGTAACCACTCGACATGATACAGTTTTGCATGCAATTGGGGTAGAAGATGTGCATCGAGTTGAACATTGATGCAATTGAGATGCCAGCAGATACATGATGGGGGTTGCTTTGGAAGAGTGTGAACATTGATAAGGAAATAAATTTGAAAACCTTCGGGACATAGATGTGGTCGACTACCTCTCACAATCAAGGGTACTGCTAGTGTCTTCTAACTAAATAGAAATTTGAGAAGTAATGTAGAAAGGTTGCAAACATGAGTGCTTGGTCTATGGGTAATCTTCCAACTGATCACAAAGGTGCTTTGTATTTGAGTTTTGATGATCTACCTCGGCATTTGAAACAATGTTTCCTCTATTTAGCCTCATATCCAGAAGATTGGCACATATGTCATGATGATCTAGTCAGGCTTTGGGCTACTGAAGGTTTTGTGGAGGGGCATGATACATAGAAGAGATATTTTTCATGATAATACTCATTGTATTGGGCTGTTTACATAGTACATATACATGTTCAGTTACAAGCATTAGGACGTGGATAATCAAGAGAGATAATCAAGAGAGAGGTCTCTAGACCTTCTACATTCTAGCACTAAGCTGTAAATGCTAAGCGTTGCAACTCATGATGCACTAACTCATACATTTGACACGCCCCCTCAATCTCAACTGAAAGAGACAAGTTTGAGATTGCGACGACATCGGTCTAGCATCAGCTTCGTGCATGGTTTGGTAAAGACATCCGCGGCCTGATCTTCTGAAGCAATGAACCGGACATCTAGAGATCCTAGTGCCAGCTTCTCTCGGACGAAGTGGAAGTTGACCTCGATGTGTTTTGTCCTTGAATGAAACACTGGTTTTGCAGTAAGGTAGGTAGCTCCATAGTACAGGAGGGCGCGGCTGCGGTATGTGCAGCTCTTTTAGTAATGACTGTACCCAAGTAATACTTCGGCAGTCCCATTTGCGAGTGCCTTGTACTCTGCCTCTATAGATGAGCGTGACACGGTTGGTTGTTTCTGGAGGAAATATGCCCTAGAGGCAATAATAAAGTTGTATTTTATATTTTCTTATTCATGATAAATGTTTATTATTCATGCTAGAATTGTATTAACTGAAAACTTGATACATGTGTGAATACATAGACAAAACTACGTGTCCCTCGTTCGTTGATCAAAGATGGTTAAGTTTCCTAGCCATTGATATGCGTTGTCATTTGATAAACAGGATCACATCATTAGTGGAATGATGTGATGGACAAGACCCATCCGTTAGCTTAGCATAATGTTCGTTCAGTTTTATTGCTACTCCTTTCTTCGTGTCAAATATATATTCCTCCGACTATGATATTATGCAACTCCCGGACATCGGAGGAATGTCTCGTGTGCTATCAAACATCACAACGTAGCTGGATGATTATAAAGATGATCTACAGGTATCTCCGAAGGTGTTTGTTGGGTTGGCATAGATCGATATTAGGATTTGACACTCCGAGTATCAGAGTGGTATCTCTGGGCCTCTCGGTAATGCACATCATATGAAGCCTTGCAAGCAATGTGACTAATGAGTTAGAATATGCTCAGAATGTGCTCAGAATGTCTGAGTACTACAATTGCTTGAATCATGTGGGAGTTAATCTTCCAGATAATATACTAATTGACAGAGTTCTCTAGTCACTATCACCAAGTTACTAGAACTTCATGATGAACTATAATATGCGAGGGGTGACGAAAACGATTCCCGAGCTCTTCGTGATGCTGAAATCGACGAAGGTAGAAATCAAGAAAGAGCACTAAGTGTTGATGATTGACAAGACCACTAGTTTCAAGAAAAGGGCAAAGGGAAAGAAAGGGAACTTCAACAAGAACGGTAAGCAAGTTGCTACTCCCGTGAAGAAGCCCAAAGGTGGACCTAAACCTGAAACTGAGTGCTTCTACTGCAAAGGAAAATGGTCAGTACAAGCGGAACTACCCCAAATATTTGGCGGATAAGAAGGATGGCAATGTGAACAAAGGTGATATACATGTTATTGATGTGTACCTTACTAGTGCTCGTAGTAGCCCCATGTATTTGATACCTGTTCGGTTGCTATGATTAGTAACTCAAAACAGGAGTTTCCGAATAAATGGAGACTAGTTGAGGGTGAAGTGGCGATGTGTGTTGGAAGTGGTTCCAAGATTTATATGATCATCATCGCACACTCCCTATACTTTCGGGATTAGTGTTCAACCTAAATAAATGTTACTTGGTGTTTGTGTTGAGCTTGAATATGATTAGATCATGTTTATTACAATACAGTTATTCATTTAAGACAAAGAATAATTGTTATTCTGTTTACATGAATAAAACCTTCTATGGTCATACACCTAATGTTAATGGTTTATTGAATCTCGGTCGTGGTGATACACATATTCATAATATTAATGCCAAAAGATGCAAAGTTGATAATGCTAGTGCAACTTATTTGTGGCACTGGCCTTTGGGTCATATCGGTAAAGCGCATGAAGAAACTCCATAAAGATGGACTTTTGGAATCACTTGATTATGAATTGTTTGATACTTGCAAACTGTGTCTTATGGGCAAGATGACTAAAACTCCGTTCTCTGGAACAATGGAACGAGCTAGTGACTTATTGGAAATAATACATACCGATGTATGTGGTCCAATGAGTGTTGATGCTCGTGGCGGGTATCGTTATTTTTTGACCTTCACAGATGATTTAAGAAGATATGGGTATATCTACTTGATGAAACACAAGTCTCAAACATTTGAAAAGTTCAAAGAATTTCAGAGTGAAGTGGAGAATCATCTTAACAAGAAAATAAAGTTTCATCGTGGAGGAGAATATTTGAGTTACGAGTTTGGCCTTCATTTAAAACAATGTGGAATAGTTTCACAACTCATGCCACCTGGAACATTACAGCATAATGGTCTGTCTGAATGTCGTAACCGCACTTTATTGGATATGGTGCGATCCATGATGTCTCTTACTGATTTACCACTATCGTTTTGG
The DNA here is from genome assembly GCF_002162155.2 of Triticum dicoccoides. Lineage (NCBI taxonomy): Eukaryota > Viridiplantae > Streptophyta > Magnoliopsida > Poales > Poaceae > Triticum > Triticum dicoccoides. Next base: position 775,577,051 of record NC_041383.1, read on the forward strand.
GGTTATGCATTAGACAACTGCATTCACTTTAAACAGGGCACCGTCAAAATCTGTTGAGACAAAATTATATGAACTGTGGCTTGGCAACAAACCTAAGCTGTCATTTCTTAGAGTTTGGGGATGCAATGCTTATGTCAAAAGGCTTCAGCCCGATAAGCTCGAACCCAAATCGGAGAAGTGCGTCTTCACAGGGTACCCTAAGGAAACAATTGGGTACAGCTTCTACCACAAGTCCGAAGGCAAGATTTTTGTTGCTAAGAACGGAACCTTTCTAGAGAAGGAGTTTCTCTCGAAAGAAGTGAGTGGGGGGAAAGTAGAACTTGATGAGGTAATTGTACTTGCTCTCAATTTGGAAAGAAGCTCATCTGAGAAATCTGTTCCCATGATGCCTACACCAACTGGAGAGGAAGCTAATGATAACTATCATGAAACTACAGATCAAGTTGCTACAGAACATCGTATGTCAAGCAGAGCATGATCCTCACCAGAGTGGTACGGTAATCCTATTTTGGAAGTAATGTTACTTGACCATGACGAACCTACAATCTATGAAGAAGCGATGATGAGCCCAGATTCCGATAAATGGCTTGAGGCCACGAAATTTGAGATAGAATCCATGTATGAGAACAAAGTGTGGACTTTGGTGGATCTGCGCAATGAACGGCGACCCATAGAAAATAAATGGATCTTCAAGAAGAAAACTGACGCTGATGGTAATGTTACTTTCTATAAAGCTCGAATTGTTGCTAAAAGTTTTCGACAATTACAAGGAGTTGACAACGATGAGACTTTCTCACCCATAGAGATGCTTAAGTCTGTCCGAATCATGTTTGCAATTGCCATATTTAAGAAAACTGGCAAATGGATGTCAAAACTGCATTCCTTAAATGGATATCTCTAAGGAGAATTGTATATGATGCAACCAAAAGGTTTTGTCGATCCTAAAGGTACTAACAAAGTGTGCAAGCTCCAGCGATCCATTTATGGACTGATGCAAGCATCTCGGAATTGGAATATACGCTTTGATGAGGTGATCAAAGCATATGGTTTTATACAAACTTTTGGAGAAGCCTGTATTTACAAGAAAGTGTGTGGGAGCACTACAACCTTTCTGATAAGTATATGTGAATGACATATTGTTGATCGAAAATGATGTAGAATTTTTTGGAAAGCATAAAGGAAAGTTTGAAATGAGTTTTTTAAAGAAAGACCTCGGTGAAGCTGCTTACATATTGGGCATCAAGATCTATAGAGATAGATCAGGATGCTTGATAAGATTTTTCGATGAGTATATACCTTGACAAGATTTTGAAAGAGTTCAACATGGATTAGTCAAACAAGGAGTTCTGGCCTGTATTACAAGGTGTAATGTTGAGTAAGACTGAAAGGCCGACCACGGCAGAAGATAGAAAAGAGAATGAAAGTCATTCCCTATGCCTCAGTCATAGGTTCGATAAAGTATGCCATGCTATGTACCAGACCAGTTGTGTGCCTTGCTATGAGTTTGGCAAGGGGGTACGATAGTGATCTAGGAGTGGATCACTGGATAGCGGTCAAAGTTATCCTTAGTTAGCTAAGAGAACTAAGGAAATATTTATCGGTTAAGGAGGTGGTAAAGAGTTCGTCGTAAAGAGTTACGTCGATGCAAGCTTTTACACCGATCTGGATAACTCTGAGTCTCAATCTGGATACATATTGAAAGTGGGAGCAATTAGCTAGAGTAGCGCCATGCAGAGCATTATAGACATAGAAATTTGCAAAATACATACGGCTCTGGATGTGGCAGATCCATTGACTAAACTTCTCTCACAAGCAATACATGGTCACACCTTAGTACCCTTTGGGTGTTAATCACATAGCGATGTGAACTCGATTATTGACTCTAGTAAACCCTTTGATTGTTGGTCACATGGCGATGTGAACAATGGGTGTTAATCACATACATATGTGAACTATTGGTGTTAAATCACATGGAGATGTGAACTAGATTATTGAATCTAGTGCAAGTGGGAGACTGAAGGCATAACCTAGAGGCAATAATAAAGTTGTTATTTTATATTTCCTTATTCATGATAAATGTTTATTATTGTTGGGGAACGTAGTAATTTCAAAATTTTCCTACGCACACGCAAGATCATGGTGATGCGTAGCAACGAGAGGGGAGAGTGTGTCCACGTACCCTCATATACCGAAAGCAGAAGCGTTAGCACAACGCGGTTGATGTAGTCGTACGTCTTCATGATCCAACTGATCAAGTACCGAACTCACGACACCTTCGAGTTCTGCACACGTTCAACTCGATGACGTCCCTCGAACTCCGATCCAGCCGAGCTTTGAGGGAGAGTTCCATCAGCACGACGGCGTGGTGACGATGATGATGTTCTACCGATGCAGGGCTTTGCCTAAGCACAGCTACGATATTATTGAGGTGGATTATCGTGGACGGGGGCACCGCACACGGCTAAGAGATCCAAGGGATCAAATGTTGTGTCAAGAGGTGCCCCCTGCCCCCGTATATAAAGGAGCAAGGGGGGAGGCCGGCCAGCCTTGGGGCTCACCAAGGAGGGGAGGAGTCCTCCTCCTAGTAGGAGTAGGACTCCCCTCTTTCCTAGTCCAACTAGGAAAAGGAAGGGGGAAGGAAGGAGAGGGAAAGGAGAAGGAAAGGGGGGTGCGTCCCCCTCCCTAGTCCAATTCGGACCCCCTATAGGGAGCGGGAGAACTGCTCCTTGTGGGCTACCTTCCCTCTTCCCTATGGCCCATGTAGGCCCAATAGTCCCCCCGGGGTTTCCGATAACCCCCCGGCACTCCGATAAATACCCGAATCACTCGGAACCTTTCCGATGTCCGAATATAGTTGTCCATTATATCGATCTTTACGTCTCGACCATTTTGAGACTCCTCGTCATATCCCGATCTCATCCGGGACTCCTAACTACGTTCGGTACATCAAAACACATAAACTCATAATATAACTCTCCTCGAACTTTAAGTGTGCGGACCCTACGGGTTCGAGAACTATGTAGACATGACCGACACACGTCTCCGGTCAATAACCAATAGCGGAACCTGGATGCTCATATTATCTCCCACATATTCTACGAAGATCTTTATCGGTCAAACCGCATAACAACATACGTTGTTCCCTTTGTCATCGGTACGTTACTTGCCCGAGATTCGATCGTCGGTATCTCAATACCTAGTTCAATCTTGTTACCGGCAAGTCTCTTTACTCGTTCCGTAATACATCATCCTGTAACTAACTCATTAGTTACAATGCTTGCATGGCTTATAGTGATGTGCATTACCGAGTGGGCCCGGAGATACGTCTCCGACAATCAGAGTGACAAATCCTAATCTCGAAATACGCCAACCCAACAAGTACCTTCGGAGACACCTCTGGAGCACCTTTATAATCGCCCAGTTACGTTGTGACGTTTGGTAGAACACAAAGTGTTCCTCCGGTAAACGGGAGTTGCATAATCTCATAGTTATAGGAACATGTATAAGTCATGAAGAAAGCAATAGTGACATACTAAACGATCAAGTGCTAAGCTAACGGAATGGGTCAAGTCAGTCACATCATTCTCCTAATTATGTGATCCTGTTAATCAAATGGCAACTCATGTCTATGGTTAGGAAACTTAACCATCTTTGATTAACGAGCTAATCAAGTAGAGGCATACTAGTGACACTATGTTTGTCTATTTATTCACACATGTATTATGTTTCCGGATAATACAATTCTAGCATGAATAATAAACATTTATCATGAAATAAGGAAATAAATAATAACTTTATGATTGCCTCTAGGGCATATTTTCTTCAATCTCCCACTTGCACTAGAGTCAATAATCTAGTTCACATCACCATGTGATTTAACACCAATATTCATATATGTATATGATTAACACCCATAGTTCACATTGTGATGTGACCAACACCCAAAGGGTTTACTAGAGTCAATAATCTAGTTCACATCGCTATGTGATTAACACCCAAAGAGTACTAAGGTGTGATCATGTTTTGCTCGTGAGAGAAGTTTAGTCAACGGGTCTGTCACATTCAGAGCCGCATGTATTTTGCAAAATATTCTATGTCTACAATGCTCTATACGGAGCTACTCTAGCTAATTGCTCTCACTTTCAATATGTATCCAGATTGAGACTTAGAGTCATCTGGATCAGTGTCAAAACTTCCATCAATGTAACCCTTTACGACGAACGTCTTGTCACCTCCATAATCGAGAAACATATCCTTATTCCACTAAGGATAATTTTGACCAATGTCCAGTGATCTACTCCTAGATCACTATTGTACTCCCTTGCCAAACCAGGACAGAGTATACAATAGGTCTGGTCCATAGCATGGCATACTTTTATAGAACCTATGACTGAGGCATAGGGAATGACTTTCATTCTCTTTTTTTTTCTGCTGTGGTCGGGATTTGAGTCTTACTGAATTTCACACCTTTGCAACACAGGCAAGAATTCTTTCTTTGACCGTTCCATTTTGAACTACTTCAAAATCTTGTCAAGGTATGTACTCATTGAAAATCTTATCAAGCGTCTTGATCTATCTCAATAGATCTTGATGCTCAATATGTAAGTAGCTTTACTAATGTCTTTCTTTTAAAGAACTCATTTAAAACACTTCTTTATGCTCTCCAGAAAAGTTTTAAATCATTTCTGATCAACAATATGTCACTCACATATACTTATCAGAAAGGTTGTAGTGCTCCCACTCACTTTATTGTAAATACAGACTTCACTGCAAGTCCGTATAAAACTATATGCTTTGATCAACTTATCAAAGCGTATATTCCAACTCCAAGCTGCTTGCACCAGTCCATAGATGGATCGCTGGAGCTTGCACATTTTGTTAGCACCTTTAGGATTGACAAAACCTTCTGGTTGCATCATATACAACTCTTCTTGAAGAAACCCATTAAGGAATGCAGTTTTGACATCCATTTGCCAGATTTCATAAAATGTGGCAATTGCTAACATGATTCGGACAGACTTAAGCATCGCTACAGTTGAGAAATCTCATTGTAGTCAACACCTTGAACTTGTCGAAAACCTTTTTGCGACAAGTCGAGCTTTATAGATAGTAACACTACTATCAATGTATGTCTTCCTCTTGAAGATCCATTTATTTTCTATGGCTTGCTGATCATCGGGCAAGTCCACCAAAGTCCACACTTTGTTCTCATACATGGATGCTATCTCAGATTTCATGGCATCCAGCCATTTCGCGGATTCTAGGCTCAAGATCGCTTCCTCATAGTTCGTAGGTTTATCATGGTCTAGTAACATGACTTCCAGAACAGGATTACCGTACCACTTTGGTGCGGACCGTACTATGGAAGACCTACGAGGTTCTGTAGTAACTTGATCTGAAGTTTCATGATCATCATCATTAGCTTCCTCACTAATTGGTGTAGGAATCACTGGAACTAATTTATGTGATGAACTACCTTCCAATTACCTTATCAAGCTCTACTTTCCTCCCACTCACTTCTTTTGAGAGAAACTCCTTCTCTAGAAAGGATCCATCTTAGCAACAAATATCTTACCTTCGGATCTGTGATAGAAGGTGTACCCAACAGTTTCCTTTGGGTATTGTATGAAGACGCACTTCTCCGATTTGGGTTTGAGCTTATCAGGTTGAAACTTTTTCACATAAGCATCGCAGCCCCAAACTTTAAAAAACAACAACTTTGGTTTCTTGCCAAACCACAGTTCATAATGCGCCATCTCAACGGATTTTGATGGTGCCCTATTTAAAGTGAATGCAGCTGTCTCTAATGCATAACCCCAAAATGATAATGGTAAATCGGTAAGAGACATCATAGATCGTACCATATCTAATAAAGTGTGGTTACGATGTTCGGACACACCATTACGCTGTGGTGTTCCAGTTGGCATGAGTTTGTGAAACTATTCCACATTATTTTAATTGAAGACCAAACTCGTAACTCAAACATTTGTCTCCACGATCAGATCGCAGAAACTTTATTTTCTTGTTACGATGATTTTCCACTTCACTCTGAAATTCTTTGAACTTTTCAAATATTTCAGACTTATGTTTGATCAAGTAGATATACTCATATCTGCTCAAATCATCTGTGAAGGTCATAAAATAACGTTACCCGCCACAAGCATCAACACTCATTGGACCGCATACATTGGTATGTATTATTTCCAACAAGTCAGTAGCTCGTTCCATTGTTCTGAAGAACGGAGTTTTAGTCATCTTGCCCAAAAGGCAAGGTTCGCAAGCATCAAATGATTCATAACGAAGTGATTCCAAAAGTCCATCTTTATGGAGTTTCTTCCCGCGCTTTACACCGATATGATCCAAACGGCAGTGCCACAAATAAGTTGCACTATCATTATTAACTTTGCATCTTTTGGCATCAATATTATGAATATGTGTATCACTACGATCGAGATCCAACAAACTATTTTCATTTGGTGTATGACCATCGAAGGTTTTATTCATGTAAACAGAACAACAATTATTCTCTGATTTTAAATGAATAACGTATTGCAATAAACATGATCAAATCATATTCATGCTCAACGCAAATGCCAAATAACATTTATTTAGGTTTAACACTAATCCCAAAAGTATAGGGAGTGTGCGATGATGATCATATCAATCTTGGAACTACGTCCAACACACATCGTCACTTTACCCTCAACTAGTCTCTGTTTATTCTGTAACTCCTATTTCGAGTTACTAATTTTTAGTAACCGAACAAGTATCAAATACCCAGGGGCTACTATAAACACTAGTAAGGTACACATGAATAACCTGTATATCAAATATACCCTTGTTCACTTTTCCATCCTTCTTATCCACCAAATATTCAGGGCATTTCTGTTTCCAGTGACCATTTCCTTTGCAGTGTAAGCACTCAGTTTCAGGCTTTGGTCCAGCTTTGGGCTTCTTCGCGGGAGTGACAACTTGCTTGTCATTCTAATTGAAGTTCCCTTTCTTTCGCTTTGCCTTTTTCTTGAAACTAGTGGTCTTGTCAATCATCAACACTTGATGCTCTTTCTTGATTTCTATCTTCGTTGATTTCAACATCGCGAAGAGCTCGGGAATCATTTTCATCATCCTTTGCATACTATAGTTTATCACGTAGTTCTACTAACTTGGTGATGGTGACTAGAGAACTCTATCACTCACTATCTTATCTGGAAGATTAACTCCCACTTGATTCAAGCGATTGTAGTACCCAGACAATCTGAGCACATGCTCACTTGTTGAGCAATTCTCCTCCATCTTTTAGCTATAGAACTTGTTGGAGACTTCATATCTCTCAACTCGGGTATTTGCTTGAAATATTAACTTCAACTCCTGGAACATCTCATATGGCCCATGACGTTCAAAACATCTTTGAAGTCCCGATTCGAAGCTGTTAAGCATGGTGCACTAAACTATCAAGTAGTCATCATATTAAGCTAGCCAAACGTTCATAACAGCTGCATCTGCTCCTGCATTAGCTCCGTCACCTAGCGGTGCATCAAGGACATAATTCTTCTATGCAGCAATGAGAACAATCCTCAAATCACTGATCCAATCCACATCATTGCTACTAACATCTTTCAACACAGTTTTCTCTAGGAACATATCAAAATAAACACATGAAAGCAACAATGCGAGCTATTGATCTACAACATAATTTGCAAAATACTACCAGGACTAAGTTCATGATGAATTTAAGTTCAATTAATCATATTACTTAAGAACTCCCACTTAGAAAGACATCTCTCTAATCATCTAAGTGATCACGTGATCCAAATCAACTAAACCATAACCGATCATCACGTGAAATGGAGTAGTTTTCAATGGTGAACATCACTATGTTGATCATATCTACTATATGATTCACGCTCGACCTTTCGGTCTCAATGTTCCGAGGCCACATCTGCATATGCTAGGCTCATCAAGTTTAACCTGAGTATTCTGCGTGTGCAAAACTGGCTTGCACCCATTGTAGATGGACGTAGAGCTTATCACACCCGATCATCACGTGGTGTCTGGGCACGAAGAACTTTGGCAACGGTGCATACTCAGGGAGAACACTTTTATCTTGAAATTTAGTGAGAGATCATCTTATAATGCTACCGTCAATCAAAGCAAGATAAGATGCATAAAAGATAAACATCACATGCAATCAATATAAGTGATATGATATGGCCATCATCGTCTTGTGCTTGTGATCTTCATCTCCGAAGCACCGTCATGATCGCCATCGTCACCGGCGCGACACCTTGATCTCCATCGTAGCATCGTTGTCGTCTCACCAACTATTGCTTCTACGACTATCACTACCGTTTAGTGATAAAGTAAAGCAATTACAGGGCGATTGCATTGCATACAATAAAGCGACAACCATATGGCTTCTGCCAGTTGCCGACAACTCGGTTACAAAACATGATCATCTCATACAATAAAATATAGCATCATGCCTTGACCATATTACATCACAACATGCCCTGCAAAAACAAGTTAGACGTCCTCTACTTTGTTGTTGCAAGTTTTACGTGGCTGCTATGGGCTGAGCAAGAACCGTTCTTACCTACGCATCAAAACCACAACGATAGTTTGTCAAGTTAGTGATGTTTTAACCTTCTCAAGGACCGGGCGTAGCCACACTCGGTTCAACTAAAGTTGGAGAAACTGACACCCGCCGGCCACCTATGTGCAAAGCAGGTCGGTAGAACCAGTCTCGCGTAAGCGTACGCGTAATGTCGGTCTGGACCGCTTCATCCAACAATACCGCCGAACCAATGTATTACATGCTGGTAAGCAGTATGACTTGTATCGCCCACAACTCACTTGTGTTCTACTCATGCATATAACATCTACGCATAAAACCAGGCTCGGATGCCACTGTTGGAGAACGTAGTAATTTCAAAATTTTCCTACGCACACGCAAGATCATGGTGATGCATAGCAACGAGAGGGGAGAGTGTGTCCACGTACCCTCGTAGACCAAAAGCGGAATCATTAGCACAACGCGGTTGATGTAGTCTTACGTCTTCATGATCCGACCGATCAAGTACCAAACGCACGGCACCTCCGAGTTCTGCACATGTTCAACTCGATGACGTCCCTCGAACTCCGATCCAGCCGAGCTTTGAGGGAGAGTTCCGCCAGCACGACGGCGTGGTGACGACGATGATGTTCTACCGACGCAGGGCTTCGCCTAAGCACCGCTACGATATTATTGAGGTGGATTATGCCGCACACGGGTAAGAGATCCAAGGGATCAACTGTTGTGTCTAGAGGTGCCCCCCTGCCGCCGTATATAAAGGAGCAAGGGGGGAGGCCGGCCAGCCTTGGGGCGCACCAAGGAGGGGAGGAGTCCTCCTCCTAGTACGAGTAGGACTCCCCTCTTTCCTAGTCCAACTAGGGAAAGGAAGGGGGAAGGAAGGAGAGGGAAAGGAGAAGGAAAGTGGGGGCTCCCTAGTCCAATTCGGACCCCCTATAGGGAGGGGGCGCAGCTTCCTTCCCTCTTTCCTATGGCCCATGTAGGCCCAATAGTCCCCCCCCCCCCGGGGTTTCCGATAACCCCCCGACACTCAGATAAATACCCGAATCACTAGGTACCTTTCGGATGTCCGAATATAGTCGTCCAATATATCGATCTTTATGTCTCGACCATTTTGAGACTCCTCGTCATGTCCCCGATCTCATCCGGGACTCCGAACTACCTTCAGTACATCAAAATACATAAACTCATAATATAACTGTCATCGAACTTTAAGCGTGTGAACCCTATGGGTTCGAGAACTATGTAGACATGACCGAGACACGTCTCCGGTCAATAACCAATAGAGGAACCTGGATGCTCATATTGGCTCCCACATATTCTATGAAGATCTTTATCGGTCAAACCGCATAACAACATACGCTGTTCCCTTTGTCATCAGTATATTACTTGCACAAGATTCGGTCGTCGGTATCTCAATACCTAGTTCAATCTCGTTACCGGCAAGTCTCTTTACTCATTCCGTAATACATCATCCTGTAACTAACTCATTAGTTACAATGCTTGCAAGGCTTATAGCGATGTGCATTACCGAGTGGGCCCAGAGATACGTCTCCGACAATCGGAGTGACAAATCCTAATCTCGAAAGACGCCAACCCAACAAGTACCTTCGGAGAAACCTCTAGAGCACCTTTATAATCACCCAGTTACGTTGTGACGTTTGGTAGGACACAAAGTGTTCCTCCGGTAAACGGGAGTTGCATAATCTCATAGTTATAGGAACATGTATAAGTCATGAAGAAAGCAATAGTAACATACTAAATGATCCAGTGCTAAGCTAACGGAATGGGTCAAGTCAATCACATCATTCTCCTAATGATGTTATCCCGTTAATCAAATGACAACTCATGTCTATGGTTAGGAAACTTAACCATCTTTGATTGACGAGCTAGTCAAGTAGATGCATACCAGTGACACTATGTTTGTCTATGTATTCACACATGTATTATGTTTCTGGATAATACAATTCTAGCATGAATAATAAACATTTATCATGAAATAAAGAAATAAATAATAACTTTATTATTGCCGCTAGGGAATTGTTGGGCCTAAATTGGCCATAGGGGAGAGTGGAGGCAGCCCACAAGGGGTGGCCGCGCCCTCTCCCATTGGGAGTCCGAATTGGACTAGGGGAGGGGGCGCGCCCCCTTTCCTTCTCCTCTTCCCTCTCCCTTCCCCTTCTCCCCCTCCATGAGAAGGAAAAAAGAGGGGGGGGGGGCGAATCCTACTAGGAGTGGAGTCCTAGTAGGACCCCCCCCCCTCCTTGGCGCACCCCTTGTGGTCGGCCTCCTCCCCTCCTCCTTTATATACGGGGGCAGGGGCACCCCAAAGCACATCAATTGTTTAGCCGTGTGCGGTGCCCCCTCCACCGTTTACTCCTACGGTCATACTGTCGTAGTGCTTCGGCGAAGCCCTGCGCGGATCACTTCACCTACTCCGTCATCATGTCGTCGTGTTGATGGAACTCACCGACTCCTTCATGCCTCTACTAGATCAAGAGTTCGAGGGATGTCATCGAGCTGAATGTGTGCAGAACTCGGAGATGTCGTACGTTCGGTACTTGATCGGTTGATTCGAGAAGACGTTCGACTACATCAACCGCGTTAAGTTAACGCTTCCGCTTTCGGTCTACGAGGGTACGTGGATACACTCTCCCCTCTCGTTCCTATGCATCTCCTAGATAGATCTTGCGTGAGCATAGGAATTTTTTTGAAATTGCATGCTACATTTCCCAACAGTTTCCATGCGCTCCAGGAAATTAAGGTTGGTCCAAAGAAGACCGCAAAGCCACCGGTTGAGCACCGATCATCTGCGCATCCAGCCCAATCAGCATCTGTGAAAACACTCAAGAGTGTAGATGTTAATCTCTGTATACTGAGTCTAGAAGATATTGTCCCCTTGACATATCGGAGAATTCTTTTTACAGCTTCCCAATGAACCTCCGTTGGTTGAGCCAAGTACTGACAAACCTTGTTGACGGCAAATGAAATGTCGGGTCTGGTGAGCATCAAGTATTACAAACCACCTACAGTGTTGCGATAGACAAAAGCTTCTTCATCATTGAGAGCTTGGCCGACGTCCTGCGGCAACTTCTGTTGCACATTCATGGGGGTTGACACTGCCTTGCAATTCTCCATGTGTGTACGTCGAAGTAGGTCAGTAGCATACTTCTTCCGAGTAAGACTAAACATCCTAGAACTGGAAGCCACTTGAATGCCCAAGAAGTACTGCAATGGCCCAAGGTCCTTCACTGGGAAGGACTGAGCTAGCTGATCCAATAGACGCCGAATAGCAGTCGGGCTGGAACTGGCGACGACGATGTCATCGACGTAGATGAGCATATACATTGTGATGCTGGCATGAGAGAAAATAAACAGGGATGTATATGTTGTTGATGGAGCAAAACCAAGTTGTTGGAGACGATCACTGAGTCGGGAGTACCATGCGCGCGGCGACTGTTTGAGGCCATAGAGAGCCCGCCGAAGTTTACAGACATAACCCGGGTACCGAGGATCCTCAAAGCCGGGAGGTTGCTGCATATAGGCAGTCTCAGAGAGAGTTCGCCATGGAGGAAAGCATTGCTAACATCAAGCTGCCGAAGGCTCCAGCCGCGCCAGACGGCAAGAGCAAGGACAAGTCGGACGGTTGCCGGTTTTACAACCAGACTGAAGGTGTCGAGGTAGTCGACACTGTAACGCTGAGTGGAGCCCTTGGCCACGAGACGGGCCTTGTACTTGTCGATGCTGCCGTCAGCGTGTTCTCTGACTTTGAAACCCATTTGCACCCAATGACGTTCTGTCCCGGTGGTCGAGGGACGAGCGTCCAGGTGCGGTTCTCTTGTAGAGCGGCAAAATCAAGCTCCATGGCCTTGTGCCACGAGGAATCCATCATCGCGGAGCGGTAGGAAGTGGACGCTGCAAGGAATGCCTGACGACGTGGGTCGTAGAGGACCGTTCCATCAGTAGGCACTAGAGGATTGACAATGTTGTTGCGAAGCCGAGTACATTTGACAATGATGAACAACCTCAAGAAGATACAACTGAAGAATATTACTATGAGTTGATCTATAGGAATCTCCTACAACCAGAGAGTTTACTTGCTGACCATAGTTGGTGCAAAATGCATGATCATTTAAGTTAGGTTAGTCAACATATATCTGGAGAAGAAAGTTTTTTGTGGAGACCGTCGGGGGATAAAACTTTGTCCAAACTAAGATGTGTTTCAATTGTCACTAACAAAGATTATATAGCACTCCCAATATGAACAAAGAGATGATTACAACGTCTTTTTCCTATTATAAGGGATCAAGTGTTGAGAATACAATTTTCAAGAGACTTCCATGCATTCGTGTTTTAGATCTGACTGGTTCATCTATTCAAAGCATTCCAGATTGCATTAGAAGTTTGATCCACGTATGACTACTTGATCTTAATGTTGCAAACATATCTTACCTTTTAGAGTCCATATCAGTTCCCTCATAAATCTTCAGATAATAAACCTGCAAGCAAAAAGCATACATAACCCCCTAAAGTATCACGTTTCGGCCACATCACCCCTCACCTCTAAAACCAGATTCTTAATCCCCTAAAGTTTCTAAAACCGGACAAAACACCCCTAATCCTGTTTTAAGCGGTTTCTGTGGGCGGTATTGTCTATCCGGCAGTCAAAGGCCAGTCAATGGCTATGGGCAGCCATGGACGCGGCACAGGGCGCCGTGGAGTCGTTTGGCTCACCAGCCAAGGGCCGGCCTCGAGAGTACGCACCCTCGCGGAGCCCCGGTGCAGGAACTGGTTGCAGAAGCAGGTGGCGGTTAGTAATCCTCGACGAGTGGCTACTGGTGATGCTGGCCGCGTCTTCGCGGGCGCGAGGGGGATTGCCATCTACGAGAGCGGCGAGGGCGGGGGCTTGCGCTTGGACAATTCGTTGATGGCGGTATAAACTGGCGCGCGGTCGGGGGCGAGGTGCACCGCGGCGACCTTCAGCCACTCCGATCCCAGGTCTGGCTGCGGGGCAAGGCCGAGAGGACCATGTCCGGCAGTAGTGGCGCTGGCCACGGCGACAAACTCCAGCGCCGATGCGAAACGCGGGTTCTCGTGTGTATTTCCAGCCGAAGCGATCGAATCGATCAGCTTCCGTGTACGTGTGCGTCTAGCTGGTTGAATTGATCAGTTAGCTAGTTCATGCAAGTGAATTCTCCAGGCAACCAAAGCCAACTTTGGGTACGCATGTATACGGATAACAGCACCTGCCTGTTAGGCATTGGGAAACGCTATTGCGAAACATATGCGATGAGTTGGGCCTATGCCAACAGCGGCCACCGGCGCGGCATTGTCCGTGGACGCGGGCAACCTCGTGAACCTCGTCCCCACGGAGTCGGGGTGTGAGCCCAAGCTGGTGATCACCAGTTCACGACCTACGTCGGGCTGAACCAGTGCCATGTCGTCGGCGTCATCCACGAGATCGGGGTCACACAATGCCGCACCCATTTACACCGCAAGAACATTCTACTCTTCATCTTATCCGACAAGATCGACGAGGCCTGACTGTAGTGCGCCGAGACGCTGCTCCGCCTGCACGGCGCTTGTGGCGAAGCACACCACTACGCGTGCATCAAGCTTCCAAGGGCACCACGTCATCTACAGTGAGCTGCTGCTACAGGCGCCCCAGCGCCGGCCCGACGGTGGACAAGGATTCAAGGAGACGCTGGACAGGTCCTCCCTCGGGACATAGAAGGCACTGAGCACACGCACACGTACGGTATATAGGCGGAGCCAGGTGTCCACGTCAGCAAAACCACGTGTGAAAACAGCTTAAGATGGTCTGGGGGTGTTTTTTCCGGTTCTAGAAACTTCAGGGGATTAAGAGTCCGGTTTTAGAGTTGAGGGGGTGACGTGGCCGAAATATGATACTTTAGGGGGTTATATATGTATACTTTTTTCTTCGCTGGTACTTTTTCGTTTTTATTACGTTCACTCCACTCCTTGGGTTGAACTCCATCATACTATTATGGTCAACTAATTCTAATCCCTGTCTCCCAATGTGTCAAACAGGATATCATAAAATTTTAATATTTTTGACTGAAGGGGTACCTTCTAATCTCCATATGTAATCTGCATCGAGTTGGTGTTGGTTCAATTCATTGATATTCGAGTTCCAAATCATTCGAAGGTCGAGCACTACTGCATGGTTGATTTACTGGCACGTGTCGGACATTTAGAAGAAGCAGGGGATTTCATCGAGAAGATCCCCATTAAAGGCAGACATGGTGATGTTGGGGGCTTTGCTTGCCTCTTGTTGGAAATGCAAAAACGTTGAGCTCAGTGTTAGTGTCATCAACAAGATCATGCTGCTGGAGCCAGAAGCCCTCAAACTTGTGGAACTACGTGGTATCATCGAAGATATATGCAAGCTCAGTTAGATTGGATGACTCTGCGCGAATGAGAGGGCTGACGAGAGAGCGAGGTGTCAGCAAAATTCCAGGTTGCAGCTGGACTGAGGTTAGTGGCAGAGTTCTTTAATTCTATGCAGGGGATGGACCACAGCATGGTGCGGAGGATATGTATCAACTTCTCAACATGCTTGTTGATGAGACGAGAGTCACGAGACTGGAGGGATATGTTCCAAATCTTGATCTAGTTTAACACAAAACCAGATGCAGACCAACTTCAGTATGGCAGTCTTACTGAAACCCGCTTTCGGGATTGGTATCTATGTCAAGGAGGCTGACATGTGTGAAAGAAAGGAGGCGGCTGTCGTGTTTTCTTAGAGGACCATAAACACCAGCTGAAATGCTGAATAAAAATGTGGGATGTCCAACATGGAACATTGCTTTGTATTCCTTCTCCATGGCTGGATACCAGGATCGAACCAGGTCTATTTTGAATCACCTGTCAACGGTGATCTTTGAATTACAACAGCTTGCCATGTAAAAACTAAGATGTGGAAGCGTATGCATACCGCAGGGACACGTGGGTGTTAAATAGGCAAACAAGTTACATGATGCGGCTAGGTTGTTGTAGACTTGATCCATACTCCAAGGCTATACAAGAGAGAACCTATCTACTCTAACAAGCTGCCTAGATACAACACAATACGCACGCGTTATACACTAACCACACTACTAGGAAAAGGCCTATTAATGGCGCATTGGTTTTGCCTACTAATGGCGCATTACCAGTGCGCCATTAGTATCACGCCACTAGAATTTTTTACTAATGGCGCACCACTGGTGCGCCATTAGAATAGATTCTAATGGCGCACCAGTGGTGCGCCATTAGTATTGCCCACAGTGCGCCACTATTATCTGCTATACTTATAGCGCACCACATGGTAGTGCGCCATTAGTAACAATTTTTTTAATTTTTTTTTGTTTTTTCTTAATCTCAGGTCACTATTTCACATATGAGATATTCAACACATATATATACAACAAGCATCCATATAACAATCATATCCAACACACAAGTTTCATCATATATACATACATAGCCAACACATAGTTCCGTCGTTACATATTACAAAAGTTTCACATTGTTCATCCAACACCGTTATCCATCAATTCACAGAAGTTTCACATTGATACAAAATAAAACCACAAATGAAAAAGAAGCACTCCATCCATGCAAGCTTCCGTCAATTAAATCAAATCTGCAAAATGATAAACAAGAAGTTAGAAGAAGAAAAAGAAGAAGACTAGAAGAATACTAGAAGAAGAAGAACACTAGAAGAAGAACAAGAAGAGTTTTGGAAAAGAAGAAGAATAAGAAGAAGACTATAAGCTTATTATGTAAACTTGATCATTTTGTGCTAACATAAGTTATTTTGGAGCTAACCTATAGAAAACTAAGCATATAAGCTCTAAGTTAGTATATTAGAGCCAACTTAGGTAAAATGAAGCTAACCTATGTCATTTTGGAAAAGAAGAAGAATAAGAAAAAGACTATAAGCTTATTATGTAAACTTGATCATTTTGTGCTAACATAAGTTATTTTGGAGCTAACCTATAGGAAACTAAGCATATAAGCTCTTAGTTAGTATATTAGAGCCAACTTAGGTAAAAATGAAGCTAACCTATAGGAAACTAAGCATATTAGAGATAACATAGGTAACTAAGTATATATATATATATATATATATATATATATATACATACATATATATATATATATATCATTTTGGATAGCTAACCTATAGGAGATCTGACATACCTGACAAAGTTCAGTTCTCATGCATTGTTCTTCTCCTTCTTCTCCTTCCTCTCCCTGATGCGCCTAGAGCGGCGAGGCGGTGGAGGCAGTGGAGGCAGTAAGATGTAGTCTTCTACCACAATTGGCGTGGTCATGTCCCCAGCTGTGGGATCGCCGGCGCCACCACCGGTGCGTGGTCATTGTCAGGCACCACCACCATCGCGAGGCCACCTTCAGGCATGACCATCGCTAGGTCATCCTCAGCCACCTCCATCTCTTGCCCATGGTCAGCCACCACCATCTCTTGCCCTTGGTCAGCCACCACCAGCACTAAGTCATCCTCAGCCTGATGCCCATCGTCATCCTGCAGCTCCTCATCCTCACTCTGCTCCTCTTCTCCCGCACTCCAGTACGGATCATCGTTCTTGTTGTCTATGCTGCTGCCAGAATCGCTGCTGCTTTCGCTACAGCCAGAATCGCTGCTGCTTTCGCTACAGCCATAGTCGTTGCTGCTTTGGCTGTAGCCAGTGTCGCTGCTGCTGCTCCCATTACCTGTCCAAAATGCAACAATGACCGTTAACAATCGATGTGAGACAAAGCCAAATGTAGAGGAATAAGAAGAGGCAGAACGTACCGGCATCATCATCGGCAGCATAGCGCATGCGACACATAGTCTTGTTGAACACCTTCACGATGAGCATGTTGGCGTTGCCGTCGTACCTGAAGAGAAGGAAGTACCCCAGCTGCAGGTCATAGGCACGGTAGAACTTCTCCCACCCACGAGACAAGTACATGTGGCCCTTCTTGATCACCAACTACACATCCCACTACCTGCGAAACCCGCTGCCGGCCTGTCGCAGCTTCACATTATTTGGCGGATCTTCACCCATTAGCATGTTCATAAAACTGTTAGGCAGCCTCTGCAGTTTGGAACAATGAGTGATGTAGCAAACAACAGATATCATAATGAGATGGGTGAAGGGGAGATCTCTC
Source organism: Triticum dicoccoides (assembly GCF_002162155.2). Taxonomy (NCBI): domain Eukaryota; kingdom Viridiplantae; phylum Streptophyta; class Magnoliopsida; order Poales; family Poaceae; genus Triticum; species Triticum dicoccoides. Next base: position 775,594,800 of record NC_041383.1, read on the forward strand.
ATTTTATATACCTGTGTCATGGATGATACTGAAGCCTCAAGTATGATAGTGAAGAACTCGGAAGCATCCAACTCGTATTGCGGTGTCGCAGATCGGCGGTGGCTGCTTCCTGCCATCTCTGATAAGCAGCAGAAGAGACCAATTAGTACCCATGCATGATAACATGCATTAGTCGCAAGTACCCCATATGTCCTATTTTTAGCAAAGTAATGCTAAAATTCATGGAAAACTTCAGCATTACCTTTGCTGAAAATAGGACATATGGAGTACCCGAATTTGCCGGAACGGAAGTTAATCGACATTCCGGCAAACTCAAGGGCTTCTCGGGGTACCTGCAAATTCATCACGACACAATGGTCGGAGACAAAACCCAGCAAACTAGCACCACAAAGCACATAACAAAATTCAGTAAATTTCCAGCAACTACTCCTAATGCAAACAAGATTCACCTAGCAAGGTTTATTTGACATGGAGTAGTTTATTTCATAGAGTAAACATTAGCACTATTTGACAGTAAAAGGTTTTAGCTAATTTGAATTAACTGAAAGCAGCAGTACATCATTTTTATTGATAGTAAAATGTTCAAAGAAACAGAAATATCAGTACAATAGCTAGATTACACTATCAGTACACTAGCAGTAAAATGTTCATTTACTTTGAATAAACAAATATTCAAGCAGATTTGCTTGTCCTACTCCTGCAGATCACCAAGCATCTTTTTTAATCCAGCTAATTAACTGAAACTTGCACTAAACTACTGTTGTCCGCACTACTGCAAGTGCCATACTACTACAAGTGCTATACTACTGCAGAGAATTATGCCCACTTGAGTTGGAGTTAATGACCTCGATAGACTGTCACTGGCAGTAAGAGAGTAGCACTACTAGTACTAGCCTTGTACTACTTGTAATGGAAGAATATGACACAGTGCTAGTACACAGGTACAAATTATAATCAGTAGGAAAATATCATCATAATAATATCATCATTCAATAGGCAAACAACCTTAGGTAGGTCAGTTCTGAACTACATATGGCAATCTCACTTTTAGGAAAGAAGGATCATCATACACATATATAGCTCACTTCATCTGGGGCAGGGGCTATGGCAGAGGATTTCACTCAAAACTGAAGCAGTATATACCTGCCTGATGTGAAGCGTTGTCCCAGATGTATTCACAAGAGGCTAGAAGATGTGCTCAACCAACTGTCACAAAAACAAATAAATTATTATTTGCCTAAGTTGGTACAAGGAATGTACAGGTACCAAAATCTCATCACACTAGCTAAAAGACGACAAACATGTCTTGTTAAGAACTTAAGATATGTCAAAAATTGACAGGAGCTTCATCATTTTTATTGCTAGGTTCATAGTAAGACTTCACATTGCTGCCTGTGCAATATTAACTAGATGTATGGTTTACTTGAGCTATACATGTTTCTACTTACAAGGTTATATCTGAAAATAGAACTAAATAGACATTTTAAATATATTTCACTCATAATATGACCTTTTCCTGCAACTGTAACTATGAAATCCAAATTTCCTTGGTTCAGTTTCAGTAAATGTCTGAAACAAACACTAGGCTTTGCCTACCGATGTGCAAAACAAAAACAAACTAAATTAGCATGACATTCAGCAGGAACGAAGAATGGATAAAGAACCGAAGAAACACAACATTCAGAGAAACACACAATAGCTTGCAGTGGCTTCCGTCGCGCGGTCCTTTCAAAAGTTCATAGCAGCGGAGCGCAATGCAGGCCGAAAAAAGATCATCTACTCCATTCTCCCCACCAGAATGAACACAGGCCGGCAGCTCCTCGATAACCTCATGGAAAACCATCATCATCTTACCTGCAGGTTGTTTACTGCTGCTGCTGCGCTGCAGGGGCGGAGGAAGGGGCGCCGCCGGTGGAGAGGGCGAGGCCGAGGATGGCGTGGGGCTTGAGGTCCTGCGGCCTGGTGAGGCCGATGAGGTGGTCGTCCCCGACGCCGGCAGAGCTAGGGTTCGGGGAGACGGCGGGCGGCGCTGAGGGGACGGGGCGGTTGAGAGGGGGTAGGGGGGAGGTCATGGGAGAAGAGAG
>NC_041383.1:775597584-775650615 GCF_002162155.2 Triticum dicoccoides
TGCTCGTCGACGGCGGTGGAGCGGGGAAGGGTTGCGGTGGGTCGTCGGCGGCGGTGGAGCTAGCGGGGGAGGGTGCGGGTGGGATCGAGATCGAGATCAAAAAGTGTTCATGAAAATATACACGATGCGCCATTAGCAGTTTTGTAAAAAAGTAAAAAAAATTATATACTAATGGCGCACTGCTTACAAGGTGCGCCATTACTTGGTAGAACTAGTAATGGCGCACTTTGGCACCATGCGCCATTAGAGTGTATGGAAAAATGAAAAAAAAATCAATACTAGTGGCGCACCGTGTGCCTGGTGCGCCATTAGTGTCTTCCACACTAATGGCGCACCTCCGACCGGTGCGCCATTAGTATATAGTAGCGGCGCACTGCTTACCAGGTGCGCCATTAGTATCAATCCTATCTATAGTCCTTTTCCTAGTAGTGCCACATACGTGTCACGTTACAACCTAAACAAGCCTATCATTTAACATCCTCCCTCAATCTAAACATTTCATGGTTGAGATTGTTCTTGAAGGCTTGAAGTTGTCGAGCTTGTAGAGGCTTCGTGAAGCCATCTTCAACTTGATCTCATATTGGAATAAACCTAATGTCCAAGAGCTTATTTGCAACTCATTCACGAACAAAGTGAAAATCAATTTCTATATGCTTTGTTCTTGCATGAAACACAGGATTTGCAGAGAGATAAGTTGCTCCTAAATTATCACACCACAAGCAAGAGACACGTGGTCTTGCAATTCCCAATTCATCGAGTAAGGTTTCCACCCACATTACCTCAGCTGTTGCATTTTCCAATGACTTGTATTCTGCTTCAGTGCTAGAACGTGAAACTGTAGCTTGCTTCTTTGCATTCCAAGATACAAGGTTAGAACCAAAGAAAACAGCAAACCCACCAGTAGACCTTCTGTCATCAGGACATCCTGCCCAATCTGCATCAGAGAAGGTACTTACTATTGTTGATGGTGACTTACATATTTTCAGGCCAGTTCCAGCACTTCCTTGAATATATCTTAGTATCCTCTTAACAGTTGTCCAATGCAGAGATGTAGGAGAATGCAAAAATTGTCAGACCTTATTAACAGAGAAAGCTATAGCAGGTCTTGTCAAAGTTAAGTACTGTAGTGCCCCAACTACACTTCTGTATTTTGTCCATTCCTCTGGACTTAGCAATTCCCCTTCATGCAATGACAATTGTTCAGTAGTAGACAGAGGTGTACTAGAGGGTTTACAATCCTTCATCCCTACACGTTTAAGTACCTCTGTTGCATATTTTTCTTGGGTTAGCAGAATACCATCATCTATCTTTTTTACTTCAATGCCTAGGAAATAGTGCAACTCACCTAAGTCCTTTAAGGCAAATTCACTTTTCGGATTCTTAAGCAAAGCCGAGGTAGCCTCTTGAGAGGAACTAGCAACAATTATGTCATCTACATAAATGAGCATAAAGATGATCACCTTCCCTTTCCTGAAATAGAATAAGGAGGTGTCTCGCTTGGAGGGCGGAAAGTCGAGTTGTTGTAGCTTTGAATTCAATCTTGAATACCACGCCCTGGATGCCTGTTTTAACCCATATAAAGCTTTGTCCAACCTACACACATGTTGTGGTTTAGTATTATCCACAAAACCAGGTGGTTGTCGCATATAAACCTCTTCCTCGAGAACGCCATGTAAAAACGCATTCTGTACATCCAATTGGCGAAGGCTCCATCCCATGGACATAGCAATAGATAGAACCATCCTGATAGTGGCTACTTTAACAACTGGACTAAATGTATCTTCATAGTCAATACCATAACGCTGCTTAAAGCCTTTAGCCACTAATCTAGCCTTGTACCTATCTATAGTGCCATCAGATTTTCTTTTGACTTTATACACCCATTTACAATCTATAATGTTTCTACCTAGTCTAGTTGGAACTAGATGCCAGGTTTTATTTTTCATGAGTGCATCATATTCTACTTCCATAGCATTTTTCCAATTTTTATCTTGCAATGCTTCTACTGGATCACGAGGTTCTTGAGTGACAGCAAAGTTTACAACTTTAATATTCTTGTCATACCTGGCAGTTCCATCATTAGGAACTTTGGGCTTCAATATACCTTCTTTAGCCCGTGTATTGGGCGTTCAGTGTTTGTAGCTGCAGGAGATCCAGTGGTTGGCGCAGAAAATCCACCACCTTGTACCACCAGAGAATCCTCCTCGGCTGTCGCTCGGTCGGGCGTAGGATCACGCGCCCGTGCGCCAGGAGCTGGTTCCACCGAATCTGGCGCAGGCGACAGACGCGCAGAGCTTCGTGTCGGGAGCGCGCCATCATTGCCTACAGGGGATGGCGACCCGGACCCAGTCGATCGCCGCCAGCTGTCGGAGGAGGGTGCGGCTGTATCGAAACTACCGCCCCGAATGGGCGATTGGCGCTGCGTGTCACGCGCCTGGCCGTGTCGGGGGCGTGCCCGAGTCAGTTTCCGCGCCAGGTTCTGTGCCGCCGCCGAATCTCTTGGGAGCAGGCATAGCAGCAGGATCCGCCTCGGGTCTCGTGTCGGTCCAGTTTGGACGCATATGCTGCATAAAATCACGATTTGGAGTGCTATTTTTTCACTGTTTTCATCAGCACAACCTCCATTAGTGGCAGGATTAAGATTATTAAACACATGATCATCACAACATTCACCTCCATGATCAGAAGGATTTAATAACTCTGGAGAGAGTAGTAGAATTTTGGCACGAAGACGAGCGCTGGCGTTTGGATGAAGACTAGAAAAGGGAAAAATATTTTCATCAAAAATAACATCTCTGGAGATATAAACACGTCCAGTGGATATGTCAAGACATTTAAACCCTTTATGGAGATTTCTATACCCAAGGAAAGCACATTGCTTAGAACGGAATTGAAGCTTGTGCTTATTGTAGGGTCGGAGATTTGGCCAGCAGGCACACCCAAAGATTCTAAGGATGGAATAGTTGGGTTTTTCATGGAATTTTTTTTCAAAGAGTGTCTCAAACTTGATGACTTTGCTAGGAATCCGGGTTATCAAATAGGTTGCGGCAATGAAGGCCTCATCCCAAAATTTTAAGGGCATATAGGCTTGAGTAAGAAGAGATAAACCCACTTCGACAATATGTCGATGTTTTCTCTCAGCTGCCCCATTTTGTTGGTGAGCGTGAGGGCACGAAACGTGATGAAATATACCTATCTTGGTGAAGAAGGAGTTCAACCTTTCATACTCCCCTCCCCAGTCTGTTTGTAGAGCAAGGATCTTGCGATTAAATTGGCGCTCTACTAGGTATTGAAAGTCATGAAACTTTTGAAAGACTTGAAACTTGTGTTTAATCAAATATATCCATGTGAATTTACTGAAATCGTCAATGAAACTCACATAATATTTCTTCCTTCCTACTATTTCAATAGCAGGACCCCAAACATTAGAAAACACAAGTTCAAAAGGAAATTTTGATTCACTTATTGACTTGGGATAAGACAACCGGTGACTTTTGCCATTTTGACAGACGTCACATACAGAATCTTTATTGAAAGAATCTGCACACGGGAGATTATTCTTGCTAATGATTTTGCTAACAATAAGAGGAGATGGGTGGCCTAAACGCCGGTGCCACCTATCCGGAGATAGCTTGGTGGCACTGAGCATATGCTTCTTGGTGTCGGATCCCGTGTGCCTAACTGGGTAGAGTCCTCTGCTACCCTTGCCTCAAAGGAGCACCTTCTTCGTTTCCCGTTCCTTGACAAGAAAAGAATAGGGGTGAATTTGGAATCATTGTCAACAGCAAGGTGGCTAGTGGAAATTAGGCTTTTGTGGGCTTGAGGTACATGAAGGATATTATTTAGAAAAAGATCTCGATCATGAGTATGAATAGCTGAATGACCAATGTGTTTGATAACCATACCTGATCCACTGGCAGTATGAATCTGCTCGTTTCCAGTGTAACGATCTCGCACAGTCAGCTTTTCAAGATCTCCTGTGATGTGATCGGTGGCACCACTGTCCAGGTACCAGTTCGTGTCAACCCCATACTATGCTGCAACAATGTTGGCCGACTTCTCCTCCACGCCTTTGTAGGATTCATCGTAGCGCTTCCAGCACTTCCAGGCTGGATGGCCCATCTTGCCACAGATCTGGCACTGGACCTCAGGGGCAGAAGCATGATTGTTGTTGTAATTGCCTCCACCATCGTCCTTGTTGCCGCCATGTCCGCCGCCGCGACCTCCAGGTTTGGAGTAGCCGCCGCGCCCGCCGCGGTCACCACCATTGTCGCCTTGTCTGCGACCGCGATCACCACCACCTCCGCCGTTTCTACAGCCTCGAGTAGCGGCGTTGGCAGAGGACTGGGAACCTCCGCCGCGAAGATTGAGCCTCGTTTCGAAGCTTAGCAGCTGTGAAAACAGCTAGGCCACGGTCACCGGCTCCACCCGGGAACACGTGGCGGATACCACCGGGTCGAAGTCTTCATCTAGCCCGGCCAGGATGTGAGAGACGATGTCATCATCGTCCACCTTCTTCCCTGAGGCGATCAGTTCGTCGCAGAGGGACTTGATCTTCCCCACGTAGTCGGTTATGGAGGAGTTGCCCTTCTGCAAGTTGGCGAGGGCGATCCGGACGTTGGTGGTCTAGGAACGGGTGTGAGATGCAAGCATCCCTTCTACCGTGTTCTAGAGCTCGGCAAAGGTGTGACACGAGGCGACCTGGATGGCTATCTCACGAGGAAGGGTCGTCAGGAGATAGGAGAAGACTTGTTGATCTTGAGAATACCAGATTTGGAACTCAGGGTTCGGCGCCTTTGCCATCGGTTGCCATCAGACGAGGTCACATCGATCTGCATGGGAGGTGGTGGCCGCTCGATGTCGAGGTACTTGGCCATCTGTGCTCCCTGGATGGCCGAGAGCACCGTCGCCCACCACAGAGCTTGGTTGCCCTTCGTGACCTTCTCGGTGGCGGCGTGCACGAATGGCGAGGATGGGAAGGAGCTTGAAGACGCTTCCATGGATGCGCTCGAGGATGGCTCTGGTTACCATGTAAAAGCTAAGATGTGAAAGCGTATGCATACCGCAGGGACACGTGCGTGTTAAATAGGCAAACAAGTTACATGATGCTGCTAGGTTGTTGTAGACTTGATCCATACTCCAAGGCTATACAAGAGAGGATCTATCTACTTTAACAACTTGCCTAGCGTTACAACCTAAACAAGCCTATCATTTAACATGCCAAGTCATGTACGTACAAATATTGGCTGCTTGAGCTGTGAGTATGAAAATACCCGTGAAACTTCCAACAGTGATCCCTTATTTTAATTCGCCAATTGACTCGATTGGTTTTTCGAGCTGTCAGAACGTGCTAGATAACTGCGAATATGAAAAACGACAATCTATTATCTATTATATCTAAATAGCTCGCCCCCACTACTAAGAATTCTCTTGCTTCTCCTTGAGCCACATCACCTAAATTAGTTTAGCCGTTGGATATACTCAATTGGACTATATTAGCCATTGGATCTACCCATTAAGAGCCACCAACGCATGCAGTGCATATAGTAGATGATGCCTAAATAGTGTTTTAATCAAATAAAAACTGATGCATGCATGCGACTCATACTCCAGTACTAGCACTATGCATATTTTGTTTTGTTTTCATCCAATTCTGCACTTATACATAGAGATGTAAATTTATTTATTTATTTTAAAAGTATTGATAAAAAATTATCTTTCTAGGAGAAATTGTAAAGCCATTAGCTAGGGGCAGTCTTCTAGTAATCTCTAAAGAGTGTCATATAAATTATAATTATAGCATTTTCTGGCTAACCACATTCAGTACTCTAGTCTAAAAGAAAAATTACTTGGCACGATTTTGGAGTTTTTGGAAAAATAGCATCCCAGGAGGAGTGGAGATGGAATCCAGAGGAGCTACCTTCGCTCCAAGTCAGCATTCATGTAATTTCTTTTTCTTGGGTAAATTCTTCAGGCAAGAATGGTATTACTGATTTTTCCTTTCCTAATTATCTTTGTGGATTGCAAAACTGATCTTCTAAAGTTGTTGCAGAGGTCAGGAGCTGGGATATTTCTGCTGCCAGTATCATCTTTAGTCGGTGATTATGAACAATCGATTCTGAATGAGTCAAGACAGAACTCTTTCAATCAAATACTTGAAGGGACAAAACGAAAGAATGAAGGTATAATTTTGGGGGACCTATGTCCGTTTCCCACTCAAAGAATCCTGTTCAACTATTAGTGCCTAACGAATTCTGTAGATCGACAGGTCCATCCTACGGCAAAACCTTGTGCTTGCTTAATCAGTTCCCGGCCTCGTTGGTGCCGCCGCTTGGGGCGGACGGAGGTGCCGGGCCCCTCGGCAGCATGGTGGGCAAAAGTGGCGGGTACCTGTCAACGATCGCCTGGTCCCTCAGCTCGCTACCGCTGGACACGTCGCCGGCCGGCCGGAGCGGGCGCCAGGCGGAGGCTTCTCTGAGGCTGACGACCAGGAGAGCCAGCACGAGGCACGTGGCTACGCGGCTGCTTCGGGGGCTGGAAGAAGAAGAAGAAGCCATTGTTTGGCGAGCGACGAGGAGGAGAGGGCCGGTGCAGGGACTGGCTGTGAGCTGAGACCTGAGCGATGAGATATCTTTCTTGGAGAAGAAAGGGAGATGGTCTTTTTGTGTCCATCTGTGATGGGAGTTTGTGGTGAGTGTTGGGTGGAAGGGGTCAAACGGGGAGGGTGAGTGAGGGGGAACGGAAGGAGGGGCTACGAATGTTCTCATCACTCCTTTTGTGTTGACTTGGTTAGAGATTTCCCTCAAAAAAAAAAACTTGGTTCAAGAAGAGAGGCGCCAACGTGGAAAAGATGGGTTGTTCTTGTTCCACAGTGGGATCCATAAAATCTTGTACAAGCAGCTGTTCTATTTTTTTGATTTGTTTTTGAAAAAATTATACTTTTTTTTATGAAAGCAACTCATCCGATCCATTCGTTAGATGAGCTTTGATTAAGTCCTACGAAACTCGTTTGTCTCCTGCATGCTGCCTCCGTCCGCATAAGAGTAACTAACTAGGGCTAGGCGTTCTTTTTAAATAGTTTGAATTGCTTACCACATGAAAAGTAAAAACTAGGCCTAGGCATTCACGAGGAGACCAATCTAGTTTAGACTCGAGGCTAATTAATTGGCCAGTACTAGGCGCGGGCGCGCCAGCCCAAACACTCCGTCAGTCGCCTCCAGGCCTTTGAATCCGACCTGCACAGTACCAGCACGACTGTTGGATCTCTTCCCCACATGATCGCATCAAAAACGGTTCGCGTTGGACTCGGTCGTCCCCTCCCTCGCTCCCACGAACTCCCCGCATCTCCTCCCCACCCGACCAACTCCCTACGTGCATGTCCCACACCCCCTGCACCTCCTCACCTTCACCCCTGCCGCCGGCTCGGCCCTCGCTGTCGTCGCCCGACGCTTTCATTGTTTGCAGCAATTAGCCGCTGCCGTCCTAGCACGCCGATGCAACACCGCCATGCTGTGAGCCACAGCTCCCAGCGTCGCCACTTGCACCATCGTCGGCATGCCGTATCGATTGAAGCTTTTTTTTCCATGCCACTTGAAGCTTTTTTCACGATGGTTGGAGCTATTTCCAGGGTTTGAAGCTTCTTTCCATGGCCATTGAAGCTTTTTCACACACCGGTTCAAGCTTTTTTCAGTGCTACTCAAAGATTTTTTTTCGCAATTGCCCATTGAAGCTTTTCCCCATGGTTGAAGCTTTCTCCTTCACCGGTTGAAGCTTTTTCTGCGGTTGAAGCTATTTTCATGCTAGTTGATGATTTTTCCATGGTTGAAGCTTTTTTGATGCAGGTTGAGGCTTTTTTCCATGCCGGTTGAAGCTTTCACCAACATCCCCGCTGCTAGTCGTCGCATGCCTTGCTGCTGGTTCTAGCATTGCGCGCCCAGTTCCAGCTTTTGCTATTTTCGATTGCAGCATGCACCCAGCTGGTTCCAACATCTCCGCTCTTATGTTTGACTCGCATCAATTGTGACCGCCGGTCGCACCAAAAGCCCACAACCTCACGGTGATGCGCCGCACTGCCGTCACCCATCTCCGACGCGTAGCCGTGCGATGTAGAAAAACACGGCATTGATCCGAGCAGCGGCATCGCCACGGGTGGGCGTGGCCATGGTCTTGCGCCTAAGGTAGTGGCCATGGTCGGGCATCGGAGTTAGTAGACATGGCAGCTGTGATGGGAAGATGGATGTGGTTGACGAAGAATCGGAAGAGATAAGGAGGAGTGGGCCCGCACAAGGGGCGATGTGATCAGTTGGATCTGATTTGATCCCACGTCCTGCGCGACGGACGCAAAGTTCGGCCGGCGCGCTAGATCCAAACGTTTACCTAATTAATTGTACTCTTGCGCATGGACCATAGTAGGCAGCAGTAGACCGTAGACACTTCGGGTGTGGGTCCACATGTGAGCACAAAACAGGCAAACAGCATGACTGCTGCCTGCCGGTGCAGCACGAGAAATTGCCGGAAAGCTAAATGTGGAAACGGACGGTACGGTCAGCCGAAGGGAAGGAAGGGTTGGCCATTGGTGGCCAAATTTCGTGTTTTGACCCTTTTCGTAAACTTTAGACGGACCTGACCCTTGTCTCAAAAAAATTCGGAATCTGACCCTTTTTTTTACCGTCATTGACTCTGACTGAGGTTTAACTACCTACCGGCAGGATCTCTGACGATAGGGTTTGACTGCACCGTGAAGTCCGTCTGACGTGAAAAATACCCTACTGTCAAGGTCCTTGACGATAGCCTATTATACCCTACCGCCGGGATCCTTGACGGTAGGGTCTGAAACAACTGTATTGCACTGCAAAAGCATGCGCTGTCCCGTGCTGCTCATCTTAAGCAGAAAGTGGGCTGCTTAAAAAATACTAAAAACAGCGGTGCACGTGGGCTGTTGTGTGCATGCACGAGAGGGATGGATGGATGGATATGATGCATGCATGGAGCGATGTGAATGCATCAGCACTGTGTGCATGCATGGGATGGATTGATGGCGGAGCAAATGGACATGCATGAGACGGATTGATGGATGTGCTGCATGCATGAGATGGCTGGATGTGCTTTATGCATGGGCGCCATGAGGACGATTCACACACACATAGGAGCAGCCTACCGCCATACTCATTAATGGTAGGATTGCACAATCTACCGACAAGGGTCCTGAAGGTAGGGTATTTTTCATGTCAAAAAGAGATGACGACACAGTCAAGTCCTACCGTCAGGGATCCCCGCAATACGCAGTTATACCCTACCGTCATCAACCTCGGCGGTAGAAAACGGATCAGATCCCGAATATTTTTGAAACGAGAGTCAGATCCAGCTAAAATTTACGAAAATAGTCAAAACACAAAATTTGGCCGCCGGTGGTATGGCCGCGTAGTGGCGACCGCGAATTGAGTGTGTGCCAAGGGTCGTTGGATACGTTCCTTCCATTCCCCCCTTCCTTCGAGTCCCGTCCGATGGACGGAGCAGGTGGAAAACGCGGCTCAGCTTGGCTCCCGTACATTGGGGAGCGACTAGTATAGAAAATGGCCCTTCGGTGCAAAAATAGAAAAATCAAAGCTGGCCCATTGGATTGAAGGTGGATGGCACAGATTTCCTGGAGGGATCTCAGTCCACTTAAACGTACATTTCAGGAAACCCCCCGATAAAGTTAGATATGCCACACAACGTTTACAGTAACCACCTCATCTATTTCTTTCCATTCGTTACGTCCTTCAGGATTTCAATTCTGCACAACAGTAATGACTAATCTCATAAAAGCCATGCATATTTAAATACACTATTGGACACCACTAATTATGCAAGAAAGTTGGGCAAAGAGGTATGCCAATACTTTATCACAAAATTTGGGTACACAACATCAACGACAACAAATCCTCATCACAAATATTTTAGTACATGGACAAAATTAAGCCAGCCCCTTCAATCAAAACTAAACATCTGGACATTTCAGAAAAAAAACTAAACATCTGGAACACCCCTACCAGAACACAACACAACAGACATACATAAATATCAATTGATACATAAGATGGGAGGGTCATTTTTGATACAAGAACAGGTCATGTTGGTGGTCGTGTCGAAGCAGAGCTCGTAGAGCTTGTGATCCTTGATGCGGACGCCGAACACAAACACCGTGCCGCCCATGCCAATGAGCGGCAGGGGAACCTAGCCAGCCGAGTCGAGAGCAGACCAGGATTGCTCCTTGAGGTCGAATGCATACATGGTACTGTCCACTGGCGACCATTCAGTTATACAACAGAGAGCTGACACCTATCAAAAATTTCTTATTAGTCAAATTTTAGAAAAAAAAACTGCAGCCATCGCTGTTGTACAACCTATATTATTCACCTTGGTCGAGGTTCTGCCGTGCTGAACAAACGGCTCTCTCATCTCGCCAATGTTGTGTACGTCATGGATGGGTCAATTATTCTGAAACCCTCTGGCCAGAAAATAGGAGAATTAGAAAACACGACCATGTGCATGCAAGAGGCAACAATGCCAAATCACCCTGTTATTTAGGTTTCAGAACAGAAAAGCAAGACCAAAAGTTTAGGTTTACAAAATATACAACTTGACATTTCTCCCAAACATTTTAGTTCTGACTGTAGTACAACCAGTATATTTGATGCCTATAGGGCAGCTAGTATCTACTCCCTCCGTCCCAAAATAAGTGTCTTGAGCTTAGTACAAATTTATACTAGAGCTAGTACAAAGTTGAGACACTTATTTTGGGACGGAGGGAGTACAAAGCACATAATGCATAAGAAACAACAGAAGACCGTATATTGGCAAATGATTTTTACTGTTCTTTTGAGAGAAAATTAAAGGACTGGATTGACTTCTTGCTACATTCTATTTATTCTTAATGTACAATATGCAGACTCACATTTCACCGTGACCAAAAGAGAACACAAAATAGACTCTATGAATGAGATTTGTTAACAAAATGGAGTGACTGATAACTGATTAACTAGTACACATGCAACATTACTTATCAGGAAACCCATAACCCCAAGCTCTAGTTATCCCATCTCAGGACAATGCTATTATGATATACATTCAGCTTAATTTTGTTTGTAGAAGAAAAATGGAGTGACCAAATAAGAAAGGTGTTCAACACACAACAGTTCTGTCCAGAATATACATCTTGAGACTAAGTACACATATTTCTGTTGAGAACATCGATGCTGTATGATTAATTGTTTTTGGGCCTATAAGTTTCATCTCTTCTATCACTAATTTGCCAGAAAACGTTCGGGTCACTACCATTTCGTCATTAGTCAGCCAAAATGCCAAATGTAAGTTGTGGCACTCCATCGTATCAAAGTACCAAACTCAGCCATTTTCCCTGACATCCACCAACAGACCTAACTAATTTACAGACCAACAGACCTAACTAATTTACAGCAATATGGCATGTATGTGAAGACCATATCAAAATATATGCTTAATTTTATACTATTCCCCTGCTAATATTTTTACAAGTGCCGATGCCAAAACATTGCAACCCTGTAGTTCAGGCTCAGAGTAAAAACATTTGATAAATTAATCCATACAATTGTTTTCAGCTACTAAGACAGGGATCTGACAGCTAGTTCCCCCCTTGTTCATCATACCTTTGTTGATTTCAGAAAGGAGAGATCGGATCCTAGAATAGGGATCTGACCGCCATGTGAGCTCATTTGTATTCACAATTAAGACAATAATTGAATCTTCCCACCGGACCATGAACCCTAGAAATTATCGAGACCTAGACCAACAATCGTAGAAAATTAAGAGGATGACTGGGGGGGGGGGGTGAAGAAGAGGAGGAGGAGCGGGGCCTTACCAGTCCAACGACGGGTCGTCGCAGTCGCCACCCATGGTCACCGCTGAGATCACGCCGCTGTGACGCCGGAGCTGGAGCGCCGCCGCCGTCAGGAATCAGTTGGGAGGTGATAAACGGGTGTGGCTCTCGTTTGATGGCACATAATGTAGGAAGCAAATTCAATAGAGACGAAGGTCCTTTTTGCACAGAAACATGCATTTGTTTGTACACATCCTCGAGCAGAATCAGTGCCATCCATCCTCAATCCAATGGCCCAGCTTCGGTTTTTCTATTCTTGTACCAGAGGGCCATTTTCTATACTAGTCGCTCCCCGTACGTTGGCTAGGAGGCTTTAAATTATAGAAGAATTCCTGAACCCAAGAATTCAAAATGACAAGTTCCTCTTTACCCAGAAAAAAAGAACCACTTAGAATAGCCAAACAGATTATATTTGTCGAGAAATGCAAAATGGTATGGAGATGATCCTCATTATTTATTTTGACCCATTCTATTATTTCCTTGTGTATTCCTGTAGGAGGTTTTTGTACATGTGTCTTTAGTTTCCCTTTTATCATCTCGTCCAAAAGAGAAAGTTCTTCTAATTCTATGAATCTTTCTAGAATCCTTTTCTCTTGAATATCAGTTAAGAGAGTTTCGGATTGCCTGGTATTTCACCAATTCTTAATCCAAAGTTCCAGACATTTGTTAAATGAGGAAGAGACCCCCCAAGGCAAAAGTACGATAAATACAAGATATAGTAAAGAAGGTAGCCAACGTGGTGTCTCACCGTGCAACCATCAAACGCACCGCCACCCGTACATTGGCTAGGCTGCTAAGTGAGCACGGGAAATTTCTTCTTGTAGACTCGGTCTCCGCAACCGCAAGGGGTTGTGGTGTTTTTTCTTTCGAAAAAGGTAGGTTTAATCTTACAGGCATATCTAAACATCTTAGAGCATCTCCAACAGACACGCGCTGGCGGCACCCTAAAAAAGTTTTACACAACTTAAATAGTGTTTTTGCGTGCGGGAGGTTTACTAGACGCACAAAAACCCGGTGCCCAACCCATCGGCCCCACATGAACCAGCCCGCGCGCACAGGCCGGTGCCCCAAATTTGCAGCCCGGTAGCCCACGTGTGCTAAATTTACAGCTTCGTTATGTGCATGCTTTATTTTACAGCTTCTGTTGGAGCCTTGTTTTTGGTCGCGCACGCTATATAAGCATTTTTTTTTCAGCGAGCGGCTTATATAACACGTTTGTTGGAGATGCTCTTAGGGCAACTCTAACTGATCCCCTAAAAATAGTGGAGTATCCGGTGGAGTAAAATCTTAGTGAAGTACATATACTTCACTAATGTAGGTTTCGGCTAGACCTAGCCGATCCCTACATTTTGTTGGATTAAAAAGTTTTCTAAAATTTGCAGTTATAGTATAATTTGCAACAACAGATTAGCACACATATATAAACTAAACATAAATGTAATGTTCAAGCAAATCATCAATATAGTTTACAAACCAAATTTAAAGTTTACAGTGCGAATTATTCAAATTTAAACACGCCGAATGATTCAAATGTAGCAAAGTAGCATGTGATAGAACAACTAGGACTCGCTAAGACGCTCCTAGTGATGCTTCACTAGATCTTGTTGGAGCTGAGAATGAACTTGACGGTTCTCAATCTTGGGATGCTCCTCAAGGAATGCCGAGATTATGTTCGTATCATACTCTGGCTTAGCCGGAGTCCCGTTGGTGATGTACCGAAAGTTCTCCGGCTTAACTCTCCCATCTTCAATGATCATGTTATGCAATATGATGCAACAAGTCATGATCCACCATAGAACCTTGAAGTTCCAGTACTCGACAGGGCCACGAACAATTGCAAAACGCTTCTGAAGCACACCCAAAGCTCTCTCAACATCTTTCCTAGCAGCTTCTTGACATTGGGCGAAGTGAATGTTTTTCTTTCCTTTTGGACGTGGAATTGTTTTGACCAAGGTGACCCATGGTGGATAGATGTCATCCACAAGGTAGTAACCCATCGAGTTGTTATGCCAGTTGACCGAGTAGTCAGGAGTAGGAGCTTCACCTTTAATAGCCTAAAAAATAGAGGTGATCCCGACAACACATTCAAGTCATTGTGAGAGCCAGACAACCAAACAATGAATGTCATATCCAAAGATCTTTCGTTGCAACTACCCCAAGAATGATCGTTGGATCGTTGCAGTGGCCTTTGTACTGACCCTTCCGGCCTGCAGGACAACTCTTCCATGTCCAGTGCATACAGTCAAGTGATCCAAGCATCCCTGGCCATCCTCTTGCTTGACTCCCAGTCACCAGCCTCTGGGTGTCTTCCTTAGTTGGTGCTCTTGATAACCCACAAGTATAGGGGATCGCAATAGTTTTCGAGGATAGAGTATTCAACCCAAATTTATTGATTCGACACAAGGGGAGCCAAAGAATATTCTCAAGTATTAGCAATTGAGTTGTCAATTCAATCACACCTGGATAACTTAGTATCTGCACCAAAGTATTTAGTAGCAAAGTAGTATGGAAGTAACGGTAATAGTGACAAAAGTAACAGCAGCAGTTTTGTAGTAATTATAACAGTAGCAACGGTAACGTAACTAAGCAAAGAGCAATATGTGAAAAGCTCGTAGGCATTGGATCAGTGATGGATGATTATGTCGGATGTGATTCCTCATGTAATAGTTATAACATAGGATGAGACAGAACTAGCTCCAGTTCATCAATGAAATGTAGGCATGTATTCCGAATATAGTCATACGTGCTTATGGAAAAGAACTTGCATGGCATCTTTTGTCCTACCCTCCCGTGGCAGCAGGGTCCTATTGGAAACTAAGGGATATTAAGGCCTCCTTTTAATAGAGTACTGGACCAAATCATTAACACTTAATGAATACACGAACTCCTCAAACTACGGTCATCACCGAGAGTGGTCCCGATTATTGTCAATTCGGGGTTGTCGGATCATAACACATAATAGGTGACTATAGACTTGCAAGATAGGATCAAGAATTCACATATATTCAAGAAAATATAATAGGTTCAGATTTGAAATCATGGCACTCGGGCCCTAGTGACAAGCATTAAGCATAGCAAAGTCATAGCAACATCAATCTCAGAACATATAGGATACTAAGGATCAAACCTAACAAAACTAACTCGATTACGTGGTAAATCTCATCCAACCCATCACCGTCCAGCAAGCCTATGATGGAATTACTCACGCATGACGGTGAGCATCATGAAATTGGTGATGGAGGATGCTTGATGATGACGATGGCGACGGATTCCCCTCTCCGGAGCCCCGAACGGACTCCTGATCAGCCCTCCCGAGAGAGTTTAGGGCTTGGCGGCGGCTCTATATCGTAAAACATGATGAATCCTTCTCTCTTATTTTTTCTCCCCGAACGTGAATATATGGAGTTGGAGTTGAGGTCGGTGGAGCTCCAGGGGGCCCACGAGGCAGGGGGCACGCCCCACCCTCGTGGATAGGTTGTGGGCCCCCTGACGTTGATTCTTTCACCAATATTTTTTATTAATTCCAAAAAGTTGCTCCGTGGATTTTGTGGTCATTCCGAGAACTTTTATTTCTGTACAAAAATAACACCATGATAGTTCTGCTGAAAACAACGTCAGTCCGGGTTAGTTCCATTCAAATCATGCAAGTTAGAGTCCAAAACAAGGGCAAAAGTGTTTGGAAAAGTAGATACGACGGAGACGTATCAACTCCCCAAGCTTAAACCTTTGCTTGTCCTTAAGCAATTCAGTTGATAAACTGAAAGTGATAAAGAAAAAGTTTTACAAACTCTGTTTGCTCTTGTTGTTGCAAATATGTAAAGCCAGCATTCAAGTTTTCAACAAAGATTATGAACTAACCATATCCACAATAACACTTAGGTCTCATGTTTACTCATATCAATGGCATAATCAACTAGCGAGCAATAATAATAAATCTCAGATGACAACACTTTCTCAAAACAATTATAATATGATATAACACGATGGTATCTCGCTAGCCCTTTCTGAGACCGCAAAACATAAATGCAGAGCACCTCTGAAGATCAAGGACTGACTAAACATTGTAATTAATGGTAAAAGAGATCCATTCATAGTCATACTCAATATAAGTTAGCAGTAATGTATGCAAATGACAGCAGTGCTCTCCAGCGGGTGCTTTTGAATAAGAGGATGATGACTCAACATAAAAGCAAATAGATAGGTGATACGTCCATTTTGCATCATGCTTTTATATAAATATTTATTGCATTATGGGCTGTTATTACACATTATATCTCAATACTTATGGCTATTATCTCTTATTTTACAAGGTTTACCATGAAGAGGGGGAATGTCGGCAGCTGGAATTCTGGCTGGAAAAGGAGCAAACATTGAAAACCTATTCTGCACTGCTCCAAAAATCCTGAAACTCCACGAAACATGTTTTTGGAATTAATAATAATTATTGGGCAAAAGAATTACATCAGGGGGCCCACACCCTTCCCAGGAGGGTGGGGGGCGCGCCCACCCCTACTGGGCGCGCCCCTGTCTCCTGGGCCCCCGGTGTCCATCTTCTGCTATATGAGGGCTTTTACCCTGGAAAAAATCGGGGGCAAGCTTACGGGACGAAACTCTGCCGCCACGAGGCGGAACCTTGGCGGAACCAATCTAGGGCTCTGGCGGAGCTGTTCTGCCAGGGACACTTCCCTCCAGGAGGGGGAAATGATCACCAACGTCATCACCAACGATCCTCTCATCGGGAGGGGGTCAATCTCCATCAACATCTTCACTAGCACCATCTCCTCTCAAAACCCTAGTTCATCTCTTGTATCCAATCTTGTATCAAAACCACAAATTGGTACATGTGGGTTGCTAGTAGTGTTGATTACTCCTTGTAGTTGATGCTAATTGGTTTACTTGGTGGAAGATCATATGTTCAGATCCTTAATGCATATTATTAATCCTCTGATTATGAACATGAATATGCTTTGTGAGTAGTTACGTTTGTTCCTAAGGACATGGGTGAAGTCTTTCTATTAGTAGTCATGTGAATTTGGTATTCATTCAATATTTTGATGAGATGTATGTTGTCTTTTCCTCTAGTGGTGTTATGTGAACGTCGAGTACATGACACTTCACCATTATTTGGGCCTAGAGGAAGGCATTGGGAAGTAATAAGTAGATGATGGGTTGCTAGAGTTACAGAAGCTTAAACCCTAGTTTATGCGTTGCTTCGTTAGGGGCTGATTTGGATCCATATGTTTAATGTTGTGGTTAGGTTTACCCTAATACTTCCTTTGTAGTTGCGGATGCTTGCAATAGGGGTTGATCATAAGTGGGATGCTTGTCCAAGTAAAGGCAATACCCAAGCACCGGTCCACCCACATATCAAATTATCAAAGTACCGAACGCGAATCATATGAACGTGATGAAAACTAGCTTGACGATAATTCCCATGTGTCCTCGGGAGCTCCTTTCTCATTATTAGAAATTGTTCAGGCTTATCCTTTGCTACATAAAGGATTGGGCCACCTTGCTGCACTTTATTTACTTTATTTACTTGTTACTCGTTACTATTTATCTTATCACAAAACTATATATTACCTACAATTTCAGTGCTTGCAGAGAAAACCTTACTGAAAACCGCTTATCATTTCCTTCTGCTCCTCGTTGGATTCGACACTCTTACTTATCGAAAGGACTACGATAGATCCCCTACACTTGTGGATCACCAAGACTCTTTTCTGGCGCCGTTGCCGGGGAGTGTAGCGCTTTTGGTGAGTGGAACTTGGTAAGGAAACATTTATATAGTGTGCTGAAATTTTCTGTTACTTGTCACTATGGAAACAAATCCTTTGAGGGGCTTATTCGGGGTATCTTCGCCCCGACTAGAAGAGCAAAGAGTTGCTCCTCAACCTACTGAACTTTTTGAAAATATTTACTTTGAGATTCCTTCGGGTATGATAGAGAAACTGCTAGCTAATCCATTTGCAGGAGATGGAACATTGCATCCCGATTTACACCTTATCTTTGTGGATGAAGTTTGTGGATTATTTAAGCTTGCAGGTATTCTCGATGATGTTGTCAAAAGGAAGGTCTTCCCTTTATCTTTGAAGGGAGATGGATTGACATGGTATAGGCTATGTGATGATACGGGATCTTGGAATTATAAACGATTAAAGTTGGAATTTCACCAGAAGTTCTATCCTATGCATCTTGTTCATCGTGATCGTAATTACATATATAATTTCTGGCCTTGTGAAGGAGAAAGCATCGCTCAAGCTTGGGGGAGGCTTAAATCAATGTCATATTCATGCCCCAATCATGAGCTCTCCTAGGAAATGATTATTCAAAAAATTTATGCTCGGCTTTCTCTCAATGATCACAACCTGCTCGATACTTCCTGCGCTGGTTCTTATATGCTGAAGACTATTGATTTCAAATGGGACTTATTGGAAAGAATTAAATGCAACTCTGAAGATTGGGGTTCTGATGATGGTAAGGAGTCAGGTATGACACCTAAGTTTGATTGTGTTAAATCTTTTATGGATACCAATGCTTTTCGTACATTTAGCGCTAAATATGGACTTGACTCTGAGATAGTAGCTTCTTTCTGTGAATCTTTTGCTACTCACGTTGATCTCCCTAAAGAGAAGTGGTTTAAATATAATCCTCCTGTTGAAGTGAAAGTAGTTGCACCTATTACAGTTGAAGAAAAGACTATCACCTATAGTGATCCTATTGTTCCTACTACTTATGTTGAGAAACCCCCATTTCTTGTTAGGATAAAGGATCATGCTAAAACTTCGACTGTTGCTCGTAAGAGTAATACTAGGACTTATACACCTCCTGAGCAAATCAATGTTGAACCTAGTATTGCTATGGTTAAAGATCTCTTGGATGATGATTTAGATGGGCATGTTATTTATTTCTGTGATGAGACTGCTAATATTGCTAGACCTGATACTAAGATACATAGACCTGTCGTAGGCATGCCTATTATTTCTGTTAAAATAGGAGATTATTGTTATCATGGTTTATGTGATATGGGTGCTAGTGCTAGTGCAATACCTTATACCTTATATAAAGAAATTATGCATGACATTGCACCCGTTGAATTAGAAGACATTGATGTTATCATTAAGCTTGCTAATAGGGATACCATTAAACCAGTTGGGATTGTTAGAGATGTTGATGTTTTGTGTGGGAAGGTTAAATATCCTGCTGATTTTCTTGTTCTTGGTTCCCCACAAGATGATTTTTGTCCCATTATTTTTGGTAGACCCTTCTTGAACACAGCTAGTGCTAGGATTGATTGTGAAAAAGACACTGTCACCGTTGGCTTAGATGGTATGTCTCATGAGTTTAATTTTGCTAAGTTTCATAGACAACCTCGTGATATGGAACCACCTAGTAAGGATGAGATTATTGGTCTTGCTTGCCGTGCCTCCTACTGATCCGTTAGAACAATATTTGCTAGACCATGAAAACGATATGTTTATGAAGGAAAGAAGGGAAATAGATGAAGCGTTCCTTAAATAGGAACCTATGCTGAAACATAACCTTCCTGTTGAAATTCTTGGGGATCCCCCTCCACCCAAGGGTGATCCCGTGTTTGAACTCAAACCATTACCTGATAATCTTAACTATGCTTATCTTGATGAAAGGAAAATATATCATGTTATTATTAGTGCTAACCTTTCAGAGCAAGAAGAAGAAATGTTATTGAAAACTCTGAAGAAGCACCGAGATGCTATTGGATATACTCTGGATGATCTTAAGGGCATTAGTCCCACATTATGCCAACACAAAATTTCAATGGAGAAAGATGCCAAACCAGTTAGAGATCCTCAACGACGACTGAATCCCAAGATGAAAGAAGTGGTAAGAAAGGAGATACTAAAGCTCCTCGAGGCAGGTATAATTTATCCCGTTGCTGATAGTGATTGGGTAAGCCCTGTCCATTGTGTTCCTAAAAAGGGAGGTATTACCGTTGTTCCTAATGATAAAGATGAACTGATCCCGCAAAGAATTATTACAGGTTATAGGATGGTAATTGATTTCCGTAAATTAAATAAGGCTACTAAGAAAGATCATTACCCTTTACCTTTTATTGATCAAATGCTAGAAAGACTATCCAAACACACACATTTCTGCTTCCTAGGTGGTTATTCTGGTTTCTCTCAAATACCTGTGTCAGCTGGGGATCAATCAAAAACTACCTTTACTTGCCCTTTCGGTACTTTTGCTTATAGACGTATGCCTTTTGGTTTATGTAATGCAACTGCTACCTTTCAAAGATGTATGATGGCTATATTCTCTGATTTTTGTGAAAAGATTTGTGAGGTATTCATGGATGACTTCTCTGTTTATGGATCCTCTATTGATGATTGTTTGAGCAACCTTGATCGAGTTTTGCAGAGATGCGAAGACGCTAGTATTGTCCTGAATTGGGAAAAGTGTCACTTTATGGTTAATGAAGGCATTGTCTTGGGGCATAAGATTTCTGAGAGAGGTATTGAAGTTGATAAAGCCAAGGTTGATGTTATTGAAAAGATGCCATGTCCCAAGGACATAAAAGGTATAAGATGTTTCCTTGATCATGTCGGTTTTTATAGGAGGTTCATTAAGGACTTTCCTAAAATCTCTAGGCCTCTGACTAATTTATTGCAGAAAGATATTCCTTTTGTCTTTGATGATGATTGTGTAGAAGCATTTGAAATACTTAAGAAAGCTTTGATCACTGCACCTATTGTTCAGCCACCTGATTGGAATTTACCTTTTGAAATTATGTGTGATGCTAGTGATTATGCTGTAGGTGTTGTTCTAGGGCAAAGAGTTTATAAGAAATTGAATGTTATCCAGTATACTAGTAAGAGTGTTGATACTGCCCAGAGAAATTATGCTACTACTGAAAAAGAGTTCTTAGCAGTTGTGTTTGCATGTGATAAGTTTAGACCTTATATTGTTGATTCCAAAGTTACTATTCACACTGATCATGCTGCTATTAAATATCTTATGGAAAATAAAGTTGCTAAGCCTAGGCTCATTAGATGGGTTCTCCTGCTCCAAGAATTTGATTTACATATTATTGATAGAAAGGGAGTTGAGAACCTCGTTGCAGACAACTTGTCTAGGTTAGAGAATGTTCTTGATGACCCACTGCCTATTGATGATAGCTTTCCTGATGAACAATAGCAGTCGTTAATGCTTCTCGTACTGCTCCTTGGTATGCTGATTATGCTAATTACATTGTTGCTAAATTTATACCGCCTAGTTTCACATACCAGCAAAAGAAAAAGTTCTTCTATGATATAAGACATTACTTCTGGGATGACCCACACCTTTATAAAGAAGGAGTAGATGGTGTTATTAGACGTTGTGTGCCTGAGCATGAACAGGTACAGATCCTACGCAAGTGTCACTCTGAATCTTATGAAGGACACCACGCTGGAGATAGGACTGCACACAAGGTACTACAATCTGGTTTTTATTGGCCTACTCTCTTCAAAGATGCTCGTAAGTTTGTCTTATCTTGTGATGAATGTCAGTGAATAGGTAACATTAGTAGACGTCAAGAAATGCCTATGAATTATTCTCTTCTTATTGAACCGTTTGATGTTTGGGGCTTTGATTATATGGGACCTTTTCCTGCCTCTAATGGTTATACTCATATTTTAGTTGTTGTTGATTACGTTACTAAGTGGGTAGAAGCTATTCCAACTAGTAGTGCTGATCATAACACTTCTATTAAAATGCTTAAAGAAATTATTTTTCCGAGGTTTGGAGTCCCTAGATATCTTATGACTGTTGGTGGTTCACATTTTATTCATGGTGCTTTCCGTAAGATGCTTGCTGATACGTCTCCGTCGTATCTACTTTTCCAAATACTTTTGCCCTTGTTTTGGACTCTAACTTGTATGATTTGAATGAAACTAACCCGGACTGACGTTGTTTTCAGCAAAATTGCCATGGTGTTGTTTTTTGTGCAGAAAACAGAAGTTCTCGGAATGACCTGAAACTCCACGGAATATCTCAGAATAAATAATAAAAAATCCTCGCCAAAGATGAAGACCAGGGGGCCTACACCCTGTTCACGAGGGTGGGGGCGCGCCCCCTCCCCCTAGGGCGTGCCCCTACCTCGTGGGCCCCCTAGTGGCCCTCCGATGCCAACTCCAACTCTATTTATTGGCTTTCGGGAAGAAAAAAAATCAGAGAGAAGAAATCACTGCGTTTTACGATACGGAGCCGCCACCAAGCCTTAATCTCTCTCAGGAGGGCTGATCTGGAGTCCGTTCGGGGCTCCGGAGAGGGGGATTCGCTGCCGTCGTCATCATCAACCATTCTCCATCACCAATTTCACAATGCTCACTGCCGTGCGTGAGTAATTCCATCGTAGGCTTGCTGGACGGTGATGGGTTGGATGAGATTTATCATGTAATCGAGTCAGTTTTGTTAGGGTTTGATCCCTAGTATCCATTATGTTCTGAGATTGATGTTGCTATGACTTTGCTATGCTTAATGCTTGTCACTAGGGTCCGAGTGCCATGATTTCAGATCTGAACCTATTATGTTTTCATGAATATATATGTGTTCTTGATCCTATCTTGCAAGTCTATAGTCACCTACTATGTGTTATGATCCGGCTACCCGAAGTGACAATAATCGGGACCACTCCCGGTGATGACCATAGTTTGAGGAGTTCATGTATTCACTATGTGCTAATGCTTTGTTCCGGTTCTCTATTAAAAGGAGACCTTAATATCCCTTAGTTTCCAATAGGACCCCGCTGCCACGGGAGGGTAGGACAAAAGATGTCATGCAAGTTCTTTTCCATAAACACGTATGACTATATACGGAATACATGCCTACATTACATTGATGAATTGGAGCTAGTTCTGTGTCACCCTATGTTATGACTGTTACATGACGAACCGCATCCGGCATAATTATCCATCACTAATCCGGTGCCTACGAGTTTTCCATATACTAGTTCTCGCTTATTTACTTTTCCGTTGCTACTGTTACAATCACTACAAAACACCAAGAACATTACTTTTGCTGTCCTTACTTTTGTTACCGTTATCACCACTATCATATTACTTTGCTACTAAACACTTTGCTGCAGATACTAAGTTTCTAGGTGTGGTTGAATTGACAACTCAGCTGCTAATACTTGAGAATATTCTTTGGATCCCCTTGTGTCGAATCAATAAATTTGGGTTGAATACTCTACCCTCGAAAACTGTTGCGATCCCCTATACTTGTGGGTTATCAAGACCTTTTTCTGGCGCCGTTGCCGGGGAGCATAGATCTATTCTTTGAGTCATTTGGGATTTATATCTGCTGGATACTATGAAGAACTTGAAAGACGATCGAACTACTATTTTTCCCTCAACTACGAGGGGAGGTAAGGAACTTCCATCTAGCTCTGCACTAGATTCTCCTTCCGTTATAAGTAAGCATGGGACACCTAAGCCTGCTACTGCTATGAATTCTGATATGTCGCATGTTATTGATGATGCCACTTCTGCTATGCATGATACTTATGATGAAACTACTTCTATGCTTGATAATACTGTGCCCCTTAGTAAATTTCTTGATGAGAAAATTGCTAGGTCTAGAGAAAGAGAAATTATTGAATCTGAATACGATGATGAGAGTGATGATGAAAATATGCCTGCTATTCCTGAGGGTTATCTTTTTGATGCAGAATCTTCTGCAACTATTTTTGCTTCCAGGATAGATATGAACTTAAGAGGTTGCTAGTTAAATGGAGTAAAGAATCTCTTAGAGATAGAATGAGACCCGACCCTGCTTTTGCTACTTCACCTATTTGTATTCCCGATAAGGATTATTATGAATTCTCTGTTGATCCAGATATAATTACTTTGGTTGAATCTGATCCGTTCTATGGCTATGAATCTGAAACTGTTGTGTCACATCTTACTAAGTTAAATGATATAGCCGCCCTGTTTACTAATGATGAGAGATCGCGCTACCTTTATTTACTCAAAATATTTCCGTTCTCATTAAAGGGTGATGCTAAGATATGGTTTAATTCTCTTGATCCTGGTTGTGTGCGTAGTCCCCAGGATATGATTTATTACTTCTCTGCTAAATATTTCCCTGCTCATAAGAAACAAGCTGCTTTGAGGGAAATATACAACTTCGTGCAAATTAAAGAAGAGAGTCTCCCACAAGCTTGGGGGAGGCTTCTCAAGTTACTTAATGCTTTGCCTGATCATCCTCTTAAGAAACCTGAAATACTTGATATCTTTTATAATGGACTAACTGATGCTTCCAGAGATTACCTGGATAGTTGTGCTGGTTCTCTTTTCATGGAAAGAACACTGGATGAAACTGAAATTCTATTGAATAATATGTTGACAAATGAAAATAATTGGGCACCTCCCAAGCCACCTCCTAAGCCAGCTCCAGAGCCAATTACCGAGACTATTCCTAAACCAACTCCGAAAAAGAGAGGTGTTCTATTTCTCAGTCCCGAAGATATGCAAGAGGCAAAGAAATCTATGAAAGAAAAAGGTATTAAAGCTGAAGATGTTAAGAATTTACCTCCTATTGAAGAAATACATGGTCTTAATTTACCATCCGTTGAAGAAGTTTATGATCTCAATTCCTTATTCACTGAAGAACCTCCTGATCCCGATATCTAGACACATGTAGTAAAGGTAAATTCTCTCTATAGATATGATAAAGCTGAAGTCCCTCCTACTAAAATTGCTAGTCAGTGCTTGGATGAGTTTGATAACTTTATGTTTAAGCAAGATGACTTTAATGCTTATTTTGGTAGACAATTAAACAGAATACCTTTATGATTAAACACTTGGGTTATTATATGGCTAATATTAGAGGTGAACTTAAACTTGTTAGCAAACATGCTTCTATGGTTACCACTCAAGTAGAACAAGTACTTAAAGCTCAAAAGGAAGTGCTTTATGAAATGAATAGTAAGAAAAATGATTATGCTGTTAGAGTGGCTACTAGAACTGGAAGAATGACTCAGGAACCTTTGTATCCTGAAGGCCACCCTAAGAGAATCGAGCAAGATTCCTAGAGAAATAATATTGATGTACCTAGTTCTTCTAAAAAGGAAGAAAAATAAAAATGATAGGACTTTGCAAACTTCTAGTGAACCTATTGCTGAACCACCTGAGAATCCAAATGATATCTCTAATTCTGATGCTGAGACACAATCTGGTAATGAACATGAACCTAGTGAAAATATTAATGATGATGTTCATGATGATGCTCAACCTAGTAATGATAATGATGTAGAAGTTGAACTTGATGTTTATCTTGATAACCCACAATCAAGGAATCAACGTTATGATAAAAGAGACTTCGTTGCTAGGAAACATGGTAACGAAAGGGAACCATGGGTTCAGAAACCCATTCCTTTTCCTCCAAAACCATCCAAGAAAAAGGATGACGAGGATTTTGAGCGCTTTGCTGAAATGATTAGACCCAACTTTTTGCGTATGCGATTAACTGATGTGCTCAAAATAAATCCTTATGCTAAGTATACGAAGGATATTATTACAAATAAAAGAAAGATACTGGAAACTGAAATTTCCACCATGCTTGCTAATTATACTTTTAAGGGTGGAATGCCAAAGAAACTTGGAGATCCAGGAGTACCTACTATACCATGCTCCATTAAGAGAAATTATGTTAAAACTGCCTTATGTGATCTTGGAGCCGGTGTTAGTGTTATGCCTCTCTCTTTATATCGTATACTTGACTTGAATAAGTTAACACATACTGAAATATCTTTGCAAATGGCTGATAAATCAACTGCTATACCTGTCGGTATTTGTGAGGATGTGCCTGTTGTAGTTGCGAACATTACTATTTCAACGGACTTTGTTATTCTTGATATTCCCGAGGATGATAGTATGTCTATTATTCTTGGAAGACCTTTTCTTAATACTGAAGGGGCTGTTATTGATTGCAACAAAGGCAATGTCACTTTTCATGTTAATGGTAATGAGCACACGGTACACTTTCCTAGGAAACAACCTCAAGTTTATAGTATCAACTCTATTGAAAAAAATCCATCGATTATATTTGGAGGTTTTAAATTTCCTCTCCCCACTGTCAAGAAAAAGTATGATATTCTTATTGTTGGGGATTTTCATATCCCCGTTGAGGTAACTTAGTATTATTCGAAATTTCTCCGGTTCCGTGATTATTCGGAATGAGTTTATTAACAAGACTTGATCAACCTTGTTAGTGGGTTCATTTTGATGATCACGAGATGGATGAAACTAGAAGCACAACCTTCTATACCCTCTTTATATTTTTTGTTATTTAGTAGAAAAAATAAAATAGTATTTTCTCTGTCTGTTTACTGATTTATCCGTGCAATATAAAAATATCCCGAAAATAAAAGTCCTCAGAATGCCATGCCAATTTAATATGATTTTTTGGGAATATTTGAGGATTTACAGTGCAAAAATTACCGTGGGGGGAGCTGCCACCTGGGCACGAGGGTGGAGGGCGCGCCCTATCCCCCTGGGCGCGCCCCTGCCTCGTGGGCCCACGGTGGCCCTCCTCCACTTATCCCTGCACCCATCTTCTTCCTCTGCCTCACACAAACACGAAAAGCTAACTCAAGCACGAGTTCCAGCCCCGGTTGCTGTGATTTTCGATCTCCTTGCTCAAAGCACCTCTTGCAAAACTGCTTGGGGAGATTGTTCTTTGGTATGTGACTCCTCCATTGGTCCAATTAGTTTTTGTTCTAGTGCTTTATTCTTTGCAAATTTGTGCTGCATAGGTTACCATGTTCTTGAGCTTGCATGTCAAATTTATATGGTTCCAAGTAGTTCTAATGCTTGATATAGGCTCTATGCACTTATGGGAGTTGTTGCTATCAATTTTATTGAAGTTGGTTCACTTTTATTGAAGTTGGTTCACTTTTATTTGAAGTTACTAAAAATTTCAGAAATTTTTCAGAGGAAACATTATGTTTAGGAGGATGTTTCAAGGCGGTTCTTCAAGGAAGCAAGGTCCCAGGCTTGCAATGCGCGATGCTGACGAGGAACCACCAAGAGACGCTCCTGTGAGGCCCTGTGAATGGCCTTCGGAAAATTTTATGGATCAAGCGGGAATCAAAGAAGAATTCAATGCATATATACGCAATGCCGGTCTTGAGGACTTTGAAGCTGACAAATGCCCCCAGTATCATGATCTCACAAGTTCATTTGTGAGGAGGTTTGAGTTTTCATCTTCGCGTAATTCTCCTTCAGTCATGTTTGACCTTTATGACAAATCTTATACCATGGACTTAGAGGATTTCACTTTTTCTTGCAAACTTCCATCTTGGGGTAGTGTCAGGGATCCCCCTAAATCTGAATATAGAGACTTTCTTGCTAGAATAACTGTGGGGGAATCTAGAGATATAACACAAGCCACTATAGGGAGCATTCACTTTCCTGCTATACATTATTTTTCTCTCTTTATAGGTAGATGCATAAATGCTAAGGATGAAGCATGCCACATGTGTGCCCCTGATCTCAGTATTCTCAGAAGTGCTGTGTTGGGAGACCAATCTTATCATATGGGAGCCATCGTAGCTCGTAGGTTGCATCATAATAGACATAACGGAGATTTCTTTGGAGGAATTTATGCAACCCCCTTAGCTAATTTTCTTGAGATAGACATTCGTGAGGGTGATATGGAGTTACCCCCTACTTATTTAGACTTTGATTCTATGGCTTCCCATCAGTTTGTTGAGAGGACTGAACCACCTCTCCAGTATCGACTAATCTTTAACAAATGGCATGTAGTCCATATTACTCTTCCTGCTCCTGCCTTCTTTGATTCTCAGACAAAAGGAAGATATATTATTACCAGAGAGGAGGCAGATGAGTACGAGAGAAGAGCGGAGGCGGCTCGACGCCACGCTGCAGCTCAGGAGGCGATAGCCGCTGCATCGCAGTATGACCCCAGCTACACCTACGTGTATCCGCCAGGTTATCCCTCGCAATAGACCAACTTAGGCCAAAAGCCTAAGCTTGGGGGAGTATGTATTTCTCACCGACAATACATTTATGTTCACACACACTCATTGCTAGATGTCGGTGCTCATACTCTTTCACTGTAATATCCATGCTAGTTTATTTTCTTTTTCCTGCTTTATTCTTGTGTGTTTAATAAACCTTAAGAAAAAAACCCAAAAAAAGTTACTAGTAGTTTATTTCTTTGCTGTAGTAATTAAAATGAAAACCCAAAAAAAATATTTTCCCGTTCTTCTTTTGCTTGTTGGGAGCTTTCCCGTGTAAATAGTTTCTATTTCTTTTCTTTTCTTTGGGGGTCAGTAGGAGAAGACCATGATTAAATTGTTGAAGTGGCTCTTATATGCATGATTGTTTATTTAACTTAGAGTCCATATTACTTGTTGTCGGTGTCAAAACCGGCGGATCTCGGGTAGGGGGTCCCGAACTGTGCGTCTAGGCGGATGGTAACAGGAGACAAGGGACACGATGTTTTTACCCAGGTTCGGGCCCTCTTGATGAAGGTAAAACCCTACGTCCTGCTTGATTAATATTGATGGTATGGGTATTACAAGAGTTGATCTACCATGAGATCGGAGAGGCTAAACCCTAGAAGCTAGCCTATGGTATGATTGTTGTTCGTCCTACAGACTAAAACTCTCCGGTTTATATAGACACCAGAGAGGGCTAGGGTTACATAGAGTCGGTTACAATGGGAGGAGATCTTCATATCGTATCGCCAAGCTTGCCTTCCACGCCAAGGAAAGTCCCTGTCCGGACACGGGACGGAGTCTTCAATCTTGTATCTTCATAGTCCAGGAGTCCGGCCAAAGGTCATAGTCCGGCCATCCGGACACGCCCTAATCCAGGACTCCCTCAGTAGCCCCCGAACCAGGCTTCAATGGCGACGAGTCCGGCGCGCAAGTTGTCTTTGGCATTGCAAGGCAGGTTCTTCTCCAGCTTCATATACTTGTAAAATAGTGTCCGGCTTCTGATAAATGTTGCGCTCCTTGGCTTCCACGCCCAATAAAAGCCATTTTCCACGTGTCGAACGAATGCAAAAAGCCAGGGTATTTTTGCACCTTCCCCCTAGCAACACAAATGAGCTGTCTATAAAAAGAGACGGGGATCTAGATCTGAACCACACCATCTCCCCTTCGTAAGCTTTCATCGGAGCACTTCTGACCAAAAAATCCATTCCATCATGGACAGCCGACGCGGCTCCTCCTCTTGCGCTCCCAGCCCCAAGCTTGGGGATTGGGAGAGATGCTCCGTCCCGCATAGTGAACTAGTAGTGCTCCAATCCAAGGGGCTCCTTCCCCCAACATATATGGTCCCAGTTCGAGCTGGGATCGCCACCTATAGCAGCGGAGAGCAAGCAGAGAGCATCCCCCATCCCTCTCGAGGAGAGCGGGTATGCCTAGTCCCTTATTTAATAAGAGGACTCGGATTTCCAATTCATCCGTTTCTCCGAGGGTTGCTGGAGTTCTACGGCCTCCAACTACACCACCTCATGCCTGCCTCCATTCTGCACGTTGCGGGCTTCGTGGCCCTCCGCGAACTATTTTTGGGCGTTGAGGCCCATTTCACGCTGTGGAAGAGGTTGTTCTGCCTCGTGCCCCGTTCCCAGGAGGGGTCTATTTATCAAGTGGGCGGAGCCAAACTATGGCGCATTGCTGGGACCGGATATCTATTCGGCACCCCAAAGAGGGCGTCCGAGGACTGGCCCTCGGAGTGGTTTTACATAGATGACGTCCCCCTGCCGGACCCTGTGCGGATCGGCCTCTCTGAGTTCAATAATGCTCCGTTGAAGAAGCGACTGAGCTGGCGACCGCGGAATCCTCAGAGGGAAACTGACAAGGACGTGCTTCACCTGATGAGCTGGATAAGGTTGTTGGCTCATTCCTGAGTGACCATGATCAAGGTCATGGCCATATGCATCACGCGGGGGGTACAGCCGCTTCAATACAGAGGCCACCCCATGTGGGACTTCAACGGGGAGGACGACGCCACCCGGTGCGGTCGTAAGGGGCCAGATTCAGCCTCCACCTTAACGAGAATTTTATCCGCTTTGTACAAGGGAGAAGAAGAGGAATTCCTCCGTGTGAACCCGGAGGGCGGATTCTCCATGTACAATCCTCCAAGTTGGGTAAGCAAACAACTTCACTTATCTACCTGCTTTCGAAATTCCCATGATTGAGTATTCAGTCTGGTGATATTAACGCAGGAGTTACGCCAGACGGTGAAGGAGATCAACAGCTCTCCCCCACAGCCCGAGGACCCAGAACGGTCCCTCGATCCGGATTCCCAAGAATATTCGGACTTATGTGTGGAGTTAATTGATGGGGTGTTTTACCAATTGAGTAAGGGCAACACCTTAGTGGCCATTACGGCCGACTATCCCGGATTACTTCCAGCCTCAAAGGTTAGCCGAGACCGAAGTCCTGGTACCTCGAAGGAGATCCATCCATGCCTTATTTTGAATGCTTTAGACCAATAGTGTTTCGTTTTGCAGGGGAAATCCTTGAGGCGGAGTGCTGGGCCCGCGGCGGGCAGCCAACAAGGGCCTCTAAAGCCAGGCGGGCAAAAAAGAAGTGCGTACCAGATCAAGACTCCGGTGCAACGGTACAGTGTGCGAATTTCACGCCTAGGGTCTATGCCCTTAAGTAATTCAAACGCCCATCTTCTTCTTAGGAAGAAGAGAGCCTGCCGGACTATATCCACCGGCCAAACTTCAAGGCCGGGTCTGGAAGCGGAGGCGGACACGGGACGTGCGTCGGGCGTTCATCCAACAGAGGATGCAGACGGGCTATCTGCCACCAATTCAGAGGTGGAGAGCGCCATGAACCATCGGCATCGCCAGACTGTTCTTCAGGACGCATGTTTTTCCCCAGAGGCATTAGACGCCTTTAATACAGGAGATGCGTACCTCCGTGCCGCTCGAAATGGTCTAGCCAGGGCCACGGAGCAGTATGTAAAAGACATACGGGTGAGTAAATCTGATAGTTATATGTGTCAGTAGCCCCCGAGACTTGAAATAGTTAAGATAACTATTTTAAGGATCATGTGTTATGCAGGGTCTTACAGAGAAGAACACGCAACTGTCTCAGGAGTTGGCGGAGTGCAAGGCCCAACTCGAGGCCGCACTGGCCGTTTCAGAAATTGGCAAGGAGACCCCCTCAGGTAATGTATGCTCCCCAAAAATAATTCCATTGCAAAGTGCGGCATCTGTGCCATGCTGACGATAACAATGCAGATGAAGCCGGTGTAAATCCGGACAAGCAACAACTCCTACGCCAGCTAAAGGCTGGCGAGAGCGTGCTGACAAGGGTGAGGCAAGAGAAGAACAAACTTCAAGACGCCAATACCCAGCTGGGCGAGGAACTAAAGGATGTTTGTATCCAGCTGTCTGCTTCCGTAAAGGAGAATCAACGACTTCGACGCGGCATTTTTAGTAAGTGCTTGAGCGAATTCTCGAAAAAAAATTCGGCGAAGAAGTCGATTGACAGAGCTATGTCTGTAGGTCTGCTGACGGGTCGTCCTGCGGAGGAAATGCCCAGTTCCACGGGGGACCTTCTTCCTGAGTTGTTGCAACTGCACGAACGAGTTCGGCATGCAATGCAGAGCGTCGTTCAGGCTATGTGGCCATCCCTCTCCATCCCCCAAGACCTTGGGGAGCTTGCAAAGAAGCTAGATGGAGTGCGGCAGCGCTTCTAGTTGTGGAAGATATCGGCCTGCCGTCAAGGTGCCAGGGAGGCCTGGGCCATGGTGAAGATGCGGTACACGAAGGCTGATCCAAACCACATGGCCGAGGTTGGCCCTATGGGTCCTGACAGAAAGGAGATCCATGTCAGCTTAGTATATGGCCAGGTAGAGCTGGCTGCAAAGTATTCCCAACAGGACTTTAAATTAGACCGCCTGTTGGATGGTATTGAAGCAGAGTATACCGAGTCAGAGTAATTCTGTAATTGAAAAAATGACATAAAAAATGCCTTCTACCAGGATTGGAGATCGTTTGTCATTGTGGACCTTTTCGCTTCGACCTCCGGACCCTATAGTCCGGAGTGTGTCCGAATACCCTCTCGATTATGTAAGAATCGGGGCATGCATGGAGACAAGGCGTAGGGGTCATAATTTCTTTAGCAGACAAGTGCCCAACTAGTTATGTTATATTACATGGTTAGTAAGAAACATCTTCCAGGGAGAATAGTTCCGTTAGGGGTTCCTTTCCCTGGGAGGCATGCCCTAAAGTGCATGTCCGGACTGCTGAAAAGAGCAGAAAAGCATCTGGGGGCAGATAAATAAACAAGAAAAAATCATCTTTTAATTCGCCGACGGAATATTCCCTTAAGAACGCTAGCTTTCGGCTTCACCCAGTCTGAGGTACACGTCCGGCTGACCCGGCGGTAACAATCGCAGAGGTGCTCCCTTTACCACCTAGTCGAACGAACGGGAACGTAGGGGTAAGCACAGGAGCCAGGCAACCCAGCTTGGCCAAAACTTAAGTTATATCGATGCATATAATGGTGTATAAAAGGGTCATGAAGAAGTGTCACGCATGGTTTGGGCATGAGGCCCGTTTTATATAAACTTTTGATAAAGAAGCCCCCAGGTATGGTGAGCGCGGGTGGCGCGTCAAGTGTGTGCGAACAATGCACAAGCAAGCCCCTAAAGTCTTGGGAGAAGAAAAAGGGGAGGTAGAAGGAGAGAAATGCCAGACAGCTTAATGTGAAAAATAAAATAAAAAGGGGACAGAGGAAGGAGACGAACACGGAGTCCGGCGCTAGGCGTAGAATCTTCGTAGGCGTGTTGCGTTCCATGGGTTCGGCTCGAGTAGGTTTTCCGAGACGGTACGCTCCGCCAGTCAGTACTTGGTCGATTATGAAGGGACCCTCCCATTTGGGCTTTAGTTTGTCCTTTTTCTTGTCCGGCAGGCGTAGAACGAGTTCGCCAACGTTGTAAGTTTTGGCCCGTACTTCTCTGCTTTGATATCTTCGAGCCTGCTGTTGATAGAATGCGGAACAAGCTTTTGCCACATCGCGCTCCTCCTCCAATGTGTCCAAGCTGTCCTGCCAATCTAGCTCGGCTTCTCTTTCTTTGTACATGCGCACTCGAGGTGAGGCATGTATTATGTCGTAGGGCAGAACTGCCTCTGCGCCGTATACCATAAAAAATGGCGTGAATCCGGTAGTGCGATTCGGTGTGGTCCGCAGCCCCCAGAGTACGGAGTCAAGCTCCTCTACCCAGTGCGTGTTTGACTCCTTGAGGGATCGCACTAGTCTAGGTTTGATGCCGCTCATAATAAGACCATTGGCTCGTTCAACTTGACCGTTAGTTTGTGGGTGATAGACTGAAGCGTAGTCGAGCTTGATGCCCATGTTTTTGCACCAGAGTTCAACTTCATCGGCCGTAAAGTTTGTGCCGTTGTCAGTTATGATGCTATGGGGGACGCCGTAACGGTGTACAACCCCGGATATGAAGTCTATCACTGGTCCGGATTCGGCCATCTTTACAGGCTTGGCCTCTATCCATTTGGTGAATTTGTCCACCATAACCAGTAGATATTTTTTCTTGTGGGTTCCTCCTTTAAGGGGTCCAACCATGTCAAGCCCCCAGACCACAAAAGGCCAGGTAATGGGTATGGTTTGTAGGGCGGTAGGCGGCATGTGGCTTTGATTAGCGAATAATTGGCAACCGACGCAACGCTGTACTAAATCCTGAGCGTCTGCCCGGGCCGTAGGCCAATAAAATCCGGTACGGAAGGCCTTGCTTACGAGGGCCCGGGCTGCGGCGTGGTGTCCGCCGAGTCCGGCATGAATTTCAGCCCAAAGATTTCGCCCTTCCTCTTCGGAGATACACCTTTGAAGGACTCCGGTTGTGCTTTTCTTATAAAGCTCTCCCTCGTGGACTTTGTAGGCTTTAGATCGCCGCACTATGCAGCGGGCCTCGTTTTGGTCCTCAGGAAGTTCCTGCCTAGTGAGGTAGGCAAGGAATGGTTCTGTCCACGGGGCAATGACTGCCACTATTGTGTGGGCTGACGGTGTTGTTTCGTTGGCGGAGCCACCAACTGTGTCAGAGTGTTTGGTGAGAGGTAGCGTGGTCGTGTCCGGACTATTGTTTACGGACTCTCCCTCCCATGATACGGATGGCTTGAACAGCCTTCAAGGAAGATGTTGGGAGGGACGGCATCGCGCTTGGCGCCAATGCGTGCCAACACGTCTGCTACCTGGTTGTTCTCCCGGGCTATGTGATGGAACTCGAGCCCCTCAAACCGAGCTGACAATTTTAAGATGGCATTGCGATAAGCTGCCATTTTTGGATCCTTGGCGTCAAAGTCTCCATTTATTTGGGATATCGCGAGGTTTGAATCCCCGCGGACCTCTAGGCGCTGAATGCCCATGGAGACTGCCATTCGGAGACCATGTAGAAGGGCCTCGTATTCGGCTGTGTTGTTGGAATCTGTGTACATTATCTGAAGTACGTATTGTACTGTATCTCCGGTTGGGGACGTTAGAGCGACGCCAGCCCCCAGGCCAGCCAACATTTTGGAGCCGTCGAAGTGCATGATCCAGTTGGAGTATGCGCCGTACTCTTTAGGGAGCTCGGCTTCAGTCCATTCGGCGATGAAGTCGGCCAAAACCTGCGACTTAATAGCTCGCCTTGGCTTGTAAGTTATGTCGAACGGGAGGAGCTCGATGGCCCATTTGGCAATCCGTCCCGTTGCGTCGCGGTTGTTTATAATATCGTAAAGGGGTACTTCGGATGCCACTGTTATTGAACACTCTTGAAAATAGTGTCGCAGCTTCCGGGATGCCATGAACACCGCGTATGCTATTTTTTTGATAATGCGGGTACCGTGACTTGCATGGGGTTAGGACGGTGGACACGTAGTAAACTGGTTTTTGGAGAGGGAACTTGTGTCCATCCATTTCTCATTCAACGACGAGCACCGCGCTTACAACTTGATGGGTTGCCGCGATGTATAATAGCATTGGTTCGCCCGTGTTGGGTGCGGCCAGGACCGGATTTGTTGCCAGTATGGCTTTGATTTCTTCAAGTCCGGCCGTGGCGGCATCCATCCACTCGAAGTGTTCGGTGCGCCTCAGGAGGCGATAAAGGGGTAATGCCTTTTCTCCCAAGTGGGAGATAAAGCGGCTTGAAGCCGCCACGCATCCTGTTAATTTTTATATTTGTTTGAGCTCTTTTGGGGTATCCAATTGTGACAGAGCCCGGATCTTGGCTGGGTTTGCTTCAATTCCTCTACCGGATACGATGAAGCCCAAGAGCTTTCCGGCTGGTACGCCGAAAACACATTTTTCCGGGTTGAGCTTAATGTCATATGTTCGGAGATTGTCGAATGTGAGCCTCAAGTCGTCTACTAGAGTATCGACGTGTTTGGTTTTGACGACCACGTCATCTACGTATGCCTCAACTGTTTTGCCGATCTGGTTGGCCAGACATGTCTGAATCATGCGCTGATATGTTGCGCCGGCGTTTTTTAGCCCGAAGGGCATTGTGTTGAAGCAGAATGGGCCTTATGGGGTGATGAAAGCCGTTGCGGCTTGGTCTGACTCTGCCATCTTGATTTGGTGGTATCCAGAGTATGCATCGAGGAAACACAATGAGTCGTGTCCTGCGGTGGCGTCGATGATTTGATCAATTCGGGGGAGCGAGAAAGGATCCTTTGGGAAGGCCTTATTTAGGTCTTTGAAATCGACACATAGGCGCGAGGATATGTCCTTCTTTGGTACCATCACCAGGTTTGCTAGCCAGTCCGGATGTTTTATATCTCTGATGAATCCGGCTTCCAGTAGTTTTGCTAGCTCCTCTCCCATGGCTTGTCTCTTGGGTTCGAAGAAACACCGAAGAGTCTGCTTAACGGGCGTAAACCCTTTTATGATGTTCAGGCTGTGTTCAGCCAGCCTGCGTGGGATTCCTGGCATGTCTGAAGGGTGCCAGGCAAAAATGTCCCAATTTTCTCGCAGGAATTCTCTGAGTGCGGCGTCGACATCGGGTTTTAGTTGCACCCCGATGGAGGCCGTTTTTGTGGGGTCCGTTGGATGGACTTGGAATTTGACTATTTCGTCAGCTGGTTTGAAGGAGGTGGACTTGGATCTCTTGTCTAGTATCACATCGTCCCTGTCCACCATGGAGCGCAACGCAGTTAGTTCCTCGGCCGCTAGGGCTTCGGATAATGCCTCCAGGGCCAGTGCAGCTGTCTTGTTTTCGGCGCGGAGTGCAGTGTTCGGATCACTTGCCAAAGTGACGATTCCTTTGGGTCCGGGCATTTTGAGCTTCATGTACCCATAATGGGGTATGGCTTGAAAAATTGTGAATGCTTCTCGCCCTAACAGAGCGTGGTATCTGCTGCTGAACGGGGCCACTTGAAATGTGACCTCCTTGGATCTATATTTATCCCGCGTGCCGAATACCACATCCAGTGTGATTTTCCCTGAACAGCATGCTTCCATGCTTGGTATTATTCCTTTGAAGGTTGTGTTGCTTCGCTCAATGCGGCTCCAGTCTATTTCCATTTTTCGCAGGGTTTCCTCGTAAATGAGGTTAAGTCCGCTGCTGCCGTCCATGAGTACCTTTGTAAGTCGGAAGCCATCCACTATCGGACTGAGGACCAATGCGGCTGGTGCTCGGGCTGTCCGGAATTTAGGTTCGTCGCTGGCATTAAAAGTAATAGTCGTGTCACTCCATGGGTTTATTGTTGCTACTTGGTAGACTTCGGCAAGGCTGCGGAGGGTTCGTTTCCTCGCATTGTTTGATGCGAAGGTCTCGAAGACTGTCGAGACCGTACTGGCATTTCCGGGGTGGTGTTCATCGGATTCTGGAGTTAGAAGCTCCTCGCCACTTCTGGCCACCTGCCGGAGTATCCAACATGCTCTAAGGCTGTGAGTTGGTGTGACTTCCTCTGAACTATGAATTTTATAGGGTCCATTGAGCCATCTCTCCAGTACGGTCCCATACCCTATAGAGGGTTTTTGTTTCTTAATGTTTGGCTCAGGTGCCTGGCGATAATGCGCCCTTTTGTTTCGGACTCATATTGAGTTCGGGGCCGGATTGTCCAGAATTTATTTTCGGTTTTCCGAATGCTTTCTGTCGCACAGTACTTTCGTACTATGGATGTCAAGTCGGCGAAACATGTAATTTCGCGGTGACTTATGGCGTTGAGGATTCCGATGTCCATGCAGTTGTTACAGAAGAGCGAAATCGCTTCTTCCTCACGGCAGTCCCTTATCCTGTTCATAACCAGGAGGAATCTGGCCCAATAGTGGTGTACTCTTTCCCCGGGCGCTTGCCGTATTTGGCATAAATCCCTTATAGTTGGGTGGGCGGGTGGCATTAAATCCAGAACCCTGCCCGATAAAAGATTCAGGGGCCAAGAAGCTTCCGAGTTCGGAAGCTTGCTTTCTTGGACATTATTCAATGAATCAGGCCTGCTGCCTGACTTTAGGTTCAGGACTTGGGCAACCTCCTCCCCTCCGCGGGTATCCGGCTTGGAGGGGTCGGGAATCCGGACACATCTGGTCCTTAGAGCGGGCGAAGATGCGCCGCATTGTTCTTCCACCACTTCAACGTGGTGGGTGACCTGGGGAGAGCAGATCTCTCTCTGGTCGGGTTTAAGCCCGATCTGGCCGTAATCTGTAGCTACTCCCAGGGCGGCAATGCGATCCAAGAGCTCGTTCAGGGAAGAGAGCTCCGTTGGATCTAACTGCTCGGTGAGTTC
Source organism: Triticum dicoccoides (assembly GCF_002162155.2). NCBI lineage: Eukaryota > Viridiplantae > Streptophyta > Magnoliopsida > Poales > Poaceae > Triticum > Triticum dicoccoides. Next base: position 775,635,215 of record NC_041383.1, read on the forward strand.
CGAGCTGATGTGAAGATTGCTTTCGACGGCCTAAGAGGTCATTGTCGACGCGGCGGCCGAACAGGCGGTCATCAAAAACCTGCCTAGCCGGAGAGTTTGACCGACAGCCAAAGCTCCTTTGGCGACAGCGCCGTCTTTAAAGACGAGATGCGGCATCCTTCCTGATGGTGATGACACAGAGGAACTCTCAATGAAAGCACCAATGTCGGTGTCAAAACTGGCGGATCTCGGGTAGGGGGTCCCGAACTGTGTGTCTAGGCGGATGGTAATAGGAGACAAGGGACACAATGTTTTTACCCAGGTTCGGGCCCTCTTGATGGAGGTAAAACCCTACGTCCTGCTTGATTAATATTGATGGTATGGGTATTACAAGAGTTGATCTACCACGAGATCGGAGAGGCTAAACCCTAGAAGCTAGCCTATGGTATGATTGTTGTTCGTCCTACGGACTAAAACTCTCCGGTTTATATAGACATCGGAGAGGGCTAGGGTTACACAGAGTCGGTTACAATGGGAGGAGATCTTCATATCGTATCGCAAAGCTTGCCTTCCACGCCAAGGAAAGTCCCTATCCGGACACGGGACGGAGTCTTCAATCTTGTATCTTCATAGTCCGGGAGTCCGGCCAAAGGTCATAGTCCGGCCATCCGGACAACCCCTAATCCAGGACTCCCTCACTTGTCTTCTCTCTTGAGTTGAATGCTTGCAGATTCCAGCTTAGTCCAATGCACGTGCACTCTTATTATTATACACATCGTTCGGTCGTGCAAGTGAAAGGCAATAATGATGATATATGATGGACTTATTGGGATGAGAAAAGCTGGTATGAACTCGACCTCTCTTGTTTTTGTAAATATGATGATTCATCGTTCCCGAGTCAGCTATTATGAAGTAAACATATTTGCGATGACATTTAGAGATTATAGTTGCTTGTGCCATGCTTGATTAGCTATGAGTTATAATGGTTTACCTTGCGTGCCAACATGCTATTAGAATGATTATGATGTGGTATTATGGGATGGTATCCTCCTTTAAATGAATTGAGTGACTCGACTTGGCACATGTTCACGCATGTAGTTGAATCAAATCAACATAGCCTTCATGATATTTATGTTCATGGTAGATTATATCCTACTAATGCTTGTATTCTGTGTAAATTAATTCTAATGCATGTTTATGACTGTTGTCGCTCTCTCAGTTGGTCGCTTCCCAGTCTTTTGCTAGCCTTCACCTGTACTAAGCGGGAATACTGCTTGTGCATCCAAACTCCTTAAACCCCAAAGTTATTCCATATGAGTCCACTATACCTACCTATATGTGGTATTTACCTGCCGTTCCAAGTAAATTTGTATGTGCCAAACTCTAAACCTTCAAATGAAATTATGCTTTGTATGCTCGAGCAGCTCATGTTTCAACTAGGGCTGCCCTTATCTTCCATGTTAGGCGGTTATTCTCAAGAGGAGTGGACTCCGCTCCTCATTCACGAGAAAATGGCTGGTCACCGGGATGCCCAGTCCCATGCTTTATGGAAACTAAATCAAAATAATTGCAAACAAAACTCTCCATGGGACCCGTTGAATGTTGGAGGCACTCGTTGTTTCGAGCAAGCCATGGATTGATGCTTGTGGAGGAGGGGGAGTATAAACTTTACCATTCTGTTTGGGAACCGCCTATAATTTTTTTAGCATGGAAGATATCGTCATCTCATAGTTGTTGCGTTGACAGCAAAAGTATGCCGCTCAAAATGTTATTCAATCTCTGTTTTAAAATTGAGCTCTGGCACCTCTACAAATCCCTGCTTCCCTCTGCGAAGGGCCTATCCATTTACTTTTATGTTGAGTCATCATCCCTCTTATTAAAAGCACCCGCTGGAGAGCACACTGTCATTTACATTCATTATAATTGGTTTATATGGGGTATGACTTGACTGGATCTCTTTTACCATGAATTACAATGTTTAGTCAGTCCTTGATCTTTAAAGGTGCTCTCATTTATGTTTTGCAGTCTCAGAAAGGGCTAGCGAGATACCAATTTTTTTATATCATGTTATGATTATTTTGAGAAAGTGTTGTCATCCGAGTTTTATTATTATGGCTCGCTAGCTGATTATGTTATTGATATGAGTAATTCTGAGACCTATGTGTTATTGTGAGTATGGTTAGTTCATAATACTTGCTGAAACTTGAATGCTGGCTTTTCATGTTACAACAACAAGAGCAAACAAAGTTTGTAAAAGTTTTTCTTTTTCTCTTTCAGTTTGTCAACTGAATTGCTTGAGGACAAGCAAGGGTTTAAGCTTGGGGGAGTTGATACGTCTCCGTCATATCTACTTTTCCAAACACTTTTGCCCTTGTTTTGAACTCTAACTTGTATGATTTGAATGAAACTAACCCGGACTGACGCTATATTCAGCAGAATTGCCATGGTGTTGTTTTTTGTGCAGAAAACAAAAGTTCTCGGAATGACATGAAACTCCACGGAATATCTTAGAATAAATAATAAAAAATCCTTGCTAAAGATGAAGACCAGGGGGCCCACACCCTGTTCACGAGGGTGGGGGCGCCCCCCCCCCCCCTAGGGCGCGCCCCTACCTCGTGGGCCTCCTGGTGGCCCTCCGACGCAAACTCCAACTCTATTTGTTGGCTTTCGGGAAGAAAAAAATCAGAGAGAAGAAATCATCGCGTTTTACGATATAGAGCCACCGCCAAGCCCTAATCTCTCTCGGGAGGGCTGATCTGGAGTCCGTTCGGGGCTCCGGAGAGGGGGATTCGTCGCCGTCGTCATCATCAACCATCCTCCATCACCAATTTCATGATGCTCACTGTTGTGCGTGAGTAATTCCATCGTAGGCTTGCTAGACGGTGATGGGTTGGATGAGATTTATCATGTAATCGAGTCAGTTTTGTTAGGGTTTGATCCCTAGTATCTACTATGTTCTGAGATTGATGTTGCTATGACTTTGCTATGCTTAATGCTTGTCACTAGGGCCCGAGTGCCATGATTTCAGATCTGAACCTATTATGTTTTCATGAATATATGTGTGTTCTTGATCCTATCTTGCAAGTCTATAGTCACCTACTATGTGTTATGATCCGGCAACACCGAAGTGACAATAATCGGGACCACTCCCGGTGATGACCATAGTTTGAGGAGTTCATGTATTCACTATGTGCTAATGCTTTGTTCCGGTTTTCTATTAAAAGGAGGCCTTAATATCCCTTAGTTTCCAATAGGACCCCGCTGCCATGGGAGGGTAGGACAAAAGATGTCATGCAAGTTATTTTCCATAAGCACGTATGACTATATAGGGAATACATGCCTACATTACATTGATGAATTGGAGCTAGTTCTGTGTCGCCCTATCTTACGACTGTTACATGACGAACCGCATCCGGCATAATTATCCATCACTAATCCGGTGCCTACGAGTTTTCCAAATACTGGTTCTCGCTTATTTACTTTTCCGTTGCTACTGTTACAATCACTACAAAACACCAAAAACATTACTTTTGTTGTCCTTACTTTTGTTACCGTTACCACCACTATCATATTACTTTGCTACTAAACACTTTGCTACAGATACTAAGTTTCCAGGTGTGGTTGAATTGACAACTCAGCTGCTAATACTTGAGAATATTCTTTGGCTCCCCTTGTGTCGAATCAATAAATTTGGGTTGAATACTCTACCCTCGAAAACTGTTGCGATCCCCTATACTTGTGGGGTATCACTTGCTAAGTATGATGTTAATCAAAGAATCGCATCTCCTTATCATCCGCAGTCTAGTGATGAAGTAGAGTTGAGAAATAGAGAGCTCAAATTAATTTTGCAAAAGTTTGTGAATAGATCTAGAAAGAATTGGTCGAAGAAACTTGATGATGCATTATGGGCCTATAGAACTGCATACAAAAATCCTATGGGTATGTCTCCCTATAAGATGGTTTATGGAAAAGCATGTCATTTACCTCTTGAACTTGAACATAAAGCATATTGGGCTATTAAAGAGCTCAACTATGACTTCAAACTTGCCGGTGAGAAGAGGTTGTTTGATATTAGCTCACTTGATGAATGGAGAACCCAAGTATATGAGAATGCCAAGTTATTCAAAGAAAAAGTCAAACGCTGGCATGATAAAAGGATACATAAGCGTGAGTTTAACGTAGGAGATTATGTGTTATTATTCAACTGTCGTTTAAGATTTTTTGTAGGAAAACTTCTCTCTAAATGGGAAGGTCATTACATTGTCCCAGAGGTCTATCGTTCTGGTGCCATAAAAATCAACAACTTCGAAGGCACAAGCCCGAGGGTGGTGAACGGTCAAAGAATTAAACATTATATTTCAGGTAATCCTATCAATGTTGAAACTAATATTATTGAAACCGTAACCCCGGAGGAATACATAAGGGACACTTTCCAGAACGTTCCAGTCAAGTGCTAAGTAAACCGACTCCAAAACAACTCCAATGGCAATTTTTATCTGTTTTGGAATATTTAAGAATTTTAGGAAGAAAGAAGTAGTCCGAGAGGGACACGAGGCCCCCACGAGAGTGGAGGGCACGCCCACCCTTACTGGGCGCGCCCCCTGTCTCGTGGGCACCTCGTGTGCCTTCCGGACTCCGTTTTCTAGCACGTTACGTATTTTGGTTGATAAAAATTCATTATATATACTCTCGAAGGTTTCGACCACTGTATCACGCAAATTTCCTCTGTTTTCGTTTCAAGCTATTTCTGTTTTAGGTTTAGAGCAATATGTTGTCTCAGGATTCGGAAGGGGAAAGTTATGTGGCTGATTACCTCGCAGACCCTAAGGTCTGCGGGGACTTGGATCATGATGGCTGGACTTCTGAAGAAGAGGAAGACTATGAGCCTAAAGTAAAGGAGGAGACGAGTTCAGACAAAGACGAAGCCCCATTACCTCAGCCTGGGGATATGCATGTGGAGTTTAAAAAGTCAAGCCTCCCTGATAGAGCAAAGAAGCCAAAGATCGAGTTTATCCCTTTTCGTCTCTTGCAGGAAAATAAACAGGAATTATGCAAAAAAGTATTAAGCCTTGAGTAGGAGATCGAGGACCTAAAGGAGCAAAATATTATGCTCAAGCGTAAATTGAGGAACAAACCCACATCCGCAACAACTCCTACTTCAACACCAACCGTGAAGAAGGAGACATAATCACATGGTTATGGGCACTCCCCTTGGCAACTGCCAAGCTTGGGGGAGGTGCCCCGGTATCGTATCACCATCACACTCCTATCTTTACCGTTTTATTTAGTTCGATCCTTCTAGTAGTATCTTGATCTAGTAGATTGAAGTTTTGATATCAAGTAGTTTTGAGTTTTGCTTTGTGATCTCTTTTTGTAATCGAGTCCGTGAGCTATCTATAATTAAGATTAGTGTTGAGTCAAGGGCTTTGCTATGTTGCTATGATCTTGAGGAAGTAGAAAGAATAAAAGAGTTCATATTGATCTTATGGTTAGTGATGACTTCACATATAGAAAGTATGAGCCATAAAAGTTGTTGAGAGTTGATAAACGTAGTTTTGGTCATCGTTGCAATTAATAGGAAGTGATAAGGGAAGAGAGATTCACATACAAATATATTATCTTGGACACCTTTTATGATTGGGAGCACTCATTAAGTATGACATGCTAAAAGAGTTGACGTTGGACAAGGAAGACAACATAATGGTTTATGTTTTCTCACATCTTAGTTAAAGTATATTGTCATTGACCTTCCAAACATGTTGAGCTTGCCTTTCCCCCTCATGCTAGCCAAATTCCTTGCACCAAGTAGAGATACTACTTGTGCTTCCAAATATCCTTAAAACCAGTTTTGCCATGAGAGTCCACCATACCTACCTATGGATTGAGTAAGATCCTTCAAGTAAGTTGTCATGTTGCACGCAATAAAAAATTGCTATCTAAATATGTATGACTTATTAGTGCAGAGAAAATAAGCTTTGTACGATCTTGTTGTGTAAGTAATAAAAGCAACATACTGCATAATAAAGGTCCACATACAAGGGGCAATATAAAGTGACATTCTTTTGCATTAAGATTTTGTGCATCCAACCCTAAATGCACATGACAACCTCTGCTTCCCTCTGCGAAGGGCCTATCTTTTACTTTATGTTTTTACTTTATGCTTGAGTCAAGGTTATCCTCACCTTTCCCTTTTTCATTTTATCCTTTGGCAAGCTCCTCGTGTTTGAAAGATCATGATATATATATATCCAATTGGATGTAAGTTAGCATGGATTATTATTGTTGACATCACCTAAAGGTGAATACATTGGGAGGAAACACAATAAGCCCCTATCTTTCTCAGTGTCCGGCTGAAACTCCATAACCACAAGTATTGCGTGAGTGTTAGAAATTATAGAAGACAACATGATAGTTGAGTATGTGGACTTGCTGAAAAGCTCTATTGGTGACTCTTACTGATGTTATGATAAATTGCAATTGCTTCAATGACTGAGATTATAGTTTGTTAGTTCACAATGAAGTTTTTGAACCACACTTGACATTGTGAATTGATTGTTACTTGAGCATAAGAAATCATATGATAAAATCTATTTTATGTTGCATTTATAAGAATGATCATGATGCCCTCATGTCTGTATTTTATTTTTATCAACGCCTCTATCTCTAAACATGTGAACATATTTTTTGATTTCGGCTTCCGCTTGAGGACAAGCGAGGACTAAGCTTGGGGGAGTTGATACGTCCATTTTGCATCATGCTTTTATATCAATATTTATTGCATTATGGGCTGTCATTACACATTATATCTCAATACTTATGTCTATCCTCTCTTATTTTACAAGGTTTACCATGAAGAGGGGGAATGCTGGCAGCTGGAATTCTGGCTGGAAAAGGAGCAAACATTGGAAACATATTCCGCACTGCTCCAAAAATCCCGAAACTCAACGAAACATGTTTTCAGAATTAATAAGAATTATTGGGCAAAAGAAATACATCAGGGGGCCCACACCTTGCCCAGGAGGGTGGGGGGCGCGCCCACCCCTACTGGGCGCGCCCCTGTCTCCTGGGTCCCCTGGTGGGCCCCCGGTGTCCATCTTCTGCTATATGAGGGCTTTTACCCTGGAAAAAATCGGGGGAAAGCTTACGGGACGAAACTCCGCCGCCACGAGGCGGAACCTTGGAGGAACCAATCTAGGGCTCTGGTGGAGCTGTTCTGCCAGGGACACTTCCCTCCGGGAGGGGCAAATCATCACCAACGTCATCACGAACGACCCTCTCATTGGGAGGGGGTCAATCTCCATCAACATCTTCACCAGCACCATCTCCTCTCAAAACCCTACTTCATCTCTTCTATCCAAGCTTGTATCAAAACCACAAATTGGTACCTGTGGGTTGCTAGTAGTGTTGATTACTCCTTGTAGTTGATGCTAATTGGTTTACTTGGTGGAAGATCATATGTTCAGATCCTTAATGCATATTATTACTCCTCTGATTATGAACATGAATATGCTTTGTGAGTAGTTACGTTTGTTCCTGAGGACATGGGTGAAGTCTTGCTATTAGTAGTCATGTGAATTTGGTATTCGTTTGATATTTTGATGAGATGTATGTTGTCTTTCCCTCTAGTGGTGTTATGTGAACGTCGACTACATGACACTTCACCATTTTTTGGGCCTAGAGGAAGGCATTGGGAAGTAATAAGTAGATGATGGGTTGCTAGAGTGACAGAAGCTTAAACCCTAGTTTATGCGTTGCTTCGTTAGGGGCTGATTTGGATCCATATGTTTAATGTTGTGGTTAGGTTTACCTTAATACTTCTTTTGTAGTTGCGGATGCTTGCAATAGGGGTTAATCATAAGTGGGATGCTTGTCCAAGTAAGGGCAGTACCCAAGCACCGGTCCACCCACATATCAAATTATCAAAGTACCGAACGCGAATCATATGAACATGATGAAAACTAGCTTGACGATAATTCCCATGTGTCCCCGGGAGCTCCTTTCTCATTATTAGAAATTGTCCAGGCTTATCCTTTGCTACATAAAGGATTGGGCCACCTTGCTGCACTTTATTTACTTTATTTACTTGTTACTCATTACTATTTATCTTATTTCAAAACTATCTATTACCTAAAATTTCAGTGCTTGCAAAGAAAACCTTACTGAAAACCTCTTATCATTACCTTCTGCTCCTCGTTGGGTTCGACACTCTTACTTATCGAAAGGACTATGATAGATCCCCTACACTTGCGGGTTATCAATAGGCCCTTCGCAGAGGGAAGCAGGGATTTGTAGAGGTGCTAGAGCTCGATTTTGAAATAGAGATAAATTATATTTTGAGCGGTATACTTTCATTGTCAACATAACAACCAAGAAATCTCGATATCTTCCATGCTACACACATTATAGGCGGTTCCCAAACAGAATGGTAAAGTTTATACTCCCCCTCCACCAACAAGCATCAATCCATGGCTTGACCGAAACAACGGGTGCCTCTAACTAACAACAATCCTTGGGGAGTTTTGTTTGCAATTATTTTGGTTTGATTTGAGCATGGGACTGGGCTCCCCGGTTACCAGCCATTTTCTCGTGAGTGAGGAGCGGAGTCCACTCCTCTTGAAAATAACCCGCCTAGCATGGAAGATGCAGACATCCCTAGTTGATACATGAGTTGTTCGAGCATACAAAACAGAATTTCATTTGAAGGTTTGGAGTTTGGCACATACAAATTTACTTGGAACGGCAGGTAGATACCGCATATAGGAAGGTATGGTGGACTCATATGGAATAACTTTGGGGTTTATGGATTTTGGATGCACAAGAAGTATTCCCGCTTAGTACAAGTGAAGGCTAGAAAGAGACTGGGAAGCAACCAACTAGAGAGCGACAACAGTCATGAACATGCATTAAAATTAATCAACACGGAGTGCAAGCATGAGTAGGATATAATCCACCATGAACATAAGTATCGTGAAAGCTATGTTGATTTTGTTTCAAGTACATGTGTGAACATGTGTCAAGTCAAGTCACTCGAATCATTCAAAGGAGGATACCACCCTATCATACCACATAAAAACCATTTTAATAGCATGTTGGCACGCAAGGTAAACCATTATAAGCTCATAGCTAATTAAGCATGGCATAAGCAACTATAATCTCTAAATGTCTTTGAAAATATGTTTACTCATAATAGGCTGAATCAGGAACGATGGCTCAACATATTTACAAAAACAAAAGAGGTCGAGTTCATACCAGGTTCTCTCATCTCAATCAGTCCATCATATATCGTCATTATTGCCTTTCACTTGCACGACCGAATGGTGTGTATAATAATAATAGTGCACGTGCATTGGACTAAGCTGGAATCTGCAAAGATTTAATATAGAGGAGAAGACAAGGTAGTATGGGCTCTTGATTAAATCAACAATAATGCATATAAGAGCCACTCAACATTTTCATTATGGTCTTCTCATCTCGACCCCCAAAGCGAAGAAAAGAAATAAAACTATTTACACGGAAAAGCTTCCAACAAGCAAAACAAGAACGAGAAATCTTTTTGGGTTTTCTTTTAATTACTACTACTACAAGCATGGAAAGTAAACTAGCTAAAAGCTACAACTTTTTTTTTCTTAAGGTAATTCAAACACACAAGAAGAAAGCAAGAAAAAGAAAATAAACTAGCATGGATAGTACAATGAAAAAGTATGAGCACCGATAACTAGAATGAGTGTGTGAACATGAACGTAATGTCGGTGAGAAATACGTACTCCCTCAAGCTTAGGCTTTTGGCCTAAGTTGGTCTATGCCCATGGATCCGAGCTACACTCTCCAGTGTACTGAGGAGTGTCGTCTAAGTACCACTGGTTGGTGATCTCCTCCGAATGCCACTGATAAAAGGACTGTCGATAAGGGTCCAGTGGTGGTTCCGGCTCAGGCTCCAGTATGCGTGAACGGCCTCCAGCAAGATGAGGTACGTGTGTGAAGATAAGTCAAACAAAGAGGGTGCAGGCAAGATAATAGTCTCACTGTGAGTTTTATTAAATCTCAAATTATACTTAAGCACCATCTCATAAATTTTAACAATAAATTCATGTGCTACCATACTCTTGTAATCTAGAAAAATAGGGGGCGGCAACTTTTCCTCTTTCTCATAATGCCTAATAGGTATCCTAAAGTGTTTAGCAAGGTGTGAAGCAAAGATGCCTCCAAGGATGGGGCCCTTTGTACGATTCAGACTTAATCGTTTAGCAACAATAGCGCCTAAACTAACAGTGTTATCGCGAAACAAAGCATGGCACAAAATAACAATATCAGGGACACTAAGGTTTCCACAGTTTCAGCGATCAATTAAGCATCTAATAGCAAACATTGCAAAGTAACGTATGACAGGAAAGTGTGTGCTAGTAATTCTTGCATCGGAAACCTTCCTCGTTTCCCCTACAGTAATCATATCAATGAATCCATCCACATCACTACGATGTGGTTCCTCTATGTTGCCCTCAAAGGGTATCTTGCAAACCCCACAGAAATCATATAGTGACATCTCCCTAACCTCATCATATAAATGAAACTCCACTGAAGGTGTTGATTTCTTAGCATGAAAGTAAAATTTTTGAACAAAAGTATTAGTGAGTAGGAGATACTGATCGAGCTGGTCATGGAGGAATTCAGTGAGGCCTGCATTATTAGCCAAAGAATAAAAATCATCATGAATCCCGACTGCTCTCAAGAACTCATCACAAGGCCATTCACACGGCCGAACCTCCGTGACGCGAGGGAGATTATATTTGGGCCTTTTATTCTCCTTATTTTGTTTATCCTTCGAGCTTTGGCTCGAAGAGCCCCTCAAAAATCTCTTCATCATTTTGTGACAATTTCTGAAATTTTTAGTAACTCAAAATAAAAGTGAACCAAACTTAACAAAATTGATAGCAACTACTCCCACAAGTGCCTAGAGACTATATTATGCATTAAAACTACTTGAGACCATACAAATTTGACATGCAAGCTCAAGAACAGGGTCACCTTAGCAGCAAAAAATTGCAATGAATAAAGCACTAGAACAAAAACTAATTGGACCTTTGGAGGGGTCACATACCAAAGAACAATCCCCCAAAGCAGTTTTTTGAGTGGAGCTTTGAGCAAGGAGATCGAAAATGGCAGCAAAATGAGCTAGAACTCGTGCTTGAGTTGGATGGTGATTTTTTTGGGAGGAAGAAGAAGTGTGTGGGTGCAGGAATGTGTGGAGGGGGCCACCATGGGCCCACAAGGCAGGGGGCGCGCCCTGGACCATCATAGCCAGGTGCCTGCTCCCCCTGATGTGTTCTCAGTTCCAGATATTCTCAAATGTTCTAGAAAAAAATCATATTTCATTTTCAGGGCATTTGGAGAAATTTTATTTTTGGCGTATTTTTTATTGCAAGGATAATTTAGAAAACAGACAAAAAAATACTACTTTTGCTTTATTTAATCTAAATAATAGAAAGTATAAGGAGGATACAGAGAGTTGTGCTTTCTAACTTCATCCATCTCATGCTCATCAAAAGGAATCCACTAACAAGGTTGATCAAGTCTTGTTAACAAACTCATTCCGAATCGCATGAAACCGGAGAAATTTCGAATAACACTAGGTTACCTCAAAGGGGATATGTACATCCCCAATAATAAGAATATCATATTTCTTATTGACAGTAGGGAGAGGAAATTCAAAGCCTCCAATTATAATTGTTAGAATTTTTCCAATAGAATTGATACTGTGAACTTGAGGTTGTTTCCTCGGAAAGTGTACCGTATGCTCATTACCATTAACATGAAAAGTGGCATTGCCTTTATTGCAATCAATAACAGCCCCTACAGTATTCAAAAAGGATCTACCAAGGATAATCGGCATACTATCGTCCTCGGGAATATCAAGAATAACAAAGTCTGTTAAGATAGTAACGTTAGCAACCACAACAGGCACATCCTCACAAATACCAACATGTATAGCGGTGGATTTATCGGCCATTTGCAAAGATATTTCAGTAGGTCTCAACTTATTCAATTCAAGTCTATGATATAAAGAGAGAGTCATAACACTAACATCGGCTCCAAGATCACACAAAGCAGTTTTAACATAGTTTCTTTTAATGGAGCATGGTATAGTTGGTACTCCTAGATCTCCTAGTTTCTTAGGTATTCCACCCTTAAAAGTATAATTAGCAAGCATGGTGGAAATTTCAGCTTCTGGTATCTTTCTTTTATTTGTAGCAATATCTTTCATGTATTTAGCATAAGGATTCACTTTAAGCATATCAGTCAAACGCATACGTAAAAAGATAGGTCTGATCATTTCAGCAAAGTGCTCAAAATCCTCATCATCCTTTTTATTGGATGGTTTAGGGGGAAAAGGCATGGGTTTCTGAACCCATGGTTCTCTTTCTTTACCGTGCTACCTAGCAATGAAGTCTCTCTTATCATAATGTTGATTCTTTGATTGTGGGTTATCAAGATCAACAGCGGGTTCAACCTCTACCTCATTGTTATTGCTAGGTTGAGCATCAACATGAACATCATCATTAACATTATCACTAGGTTCATGTTCATCACCAGATTGTGTTTTAGCATCATAAATAGAAATATCATTGGGATTCTCAGGTGTGTCAACAACAGGATCACTAGAAGCATGCAAAGTCCTATCATTTTTCTTCTTCTTCTTAGAAGGACTAGGTGCATCAGCATTATTTCTCTGAGAATCTTGCTCTATTCTCTTAGGGTGGCCCTCAGGATACAAAGTTTCCTGAGTCATTTTACCCCCTCAGGTCATAACTCTAAAAGCATTATCATTTTTCTTATCATTTAATTCATTGAGCAAATCATTTTGAGCTTTAAGCACTTGTTCTACTTGAGTGGTAACCATAGAAGCATGTTTACTAATGATTTTAAGTTCACCCTTAACTCTAGACATATAATCACTCAAGTGTCCAATCATATAAGCATTACTTTTCAATTGTCTACCAACATAAGCATTGAAATTTTCTTGTCTAGCCATAAAGTCATCAAACTCATCCAAGCATTGGCTAGCAAACTTAGTAGACGGGATTTCAACTTTATCATATCTATAGAGAGAATTTACCTTTACTACCTGTGTCGGGTTATCAAGACCATTTATTTCTTCAGCAGGTGGTATATTTAGGCCATGTATTTCTTCAACAGGAGGTAAATTCTTAACATCTTCAGCTTTAATACCTTTTTCTTTCATAGATTTCTTTGCCTCTTGCATATCTTCTGGGCTGAGAAATAGAACACCTCTTTTCTTCGGAGTTGGATTAGGAGTTGGTTCAGGAAGTGTCCAATTGTTTTCATTAGTCAACATATTATTCAATAGCAATTCAGCTTGATCGACAGTTCTTTCCCTGAAAACACAACTAGCACAACTATCCAAGTGGTCTCTGGAAGCATCGGTTAGTCCATTATAAAAGATATCAAGCATTTCATTTTTCTTGAGAGGATGATCAGGCAAAGGATTAAGTAATTGGAGAAGCCTCCCCAAGCTTGTGGGAGACTCTCTTCTTCAATTTTCACAAAATTATATATTTCCCTTAAGGCAGCTTGTTTTTTACGAGCGGGAAAATATTTAACAGAGAAGTAATAAATCATATCCTGGGGACTACGCACACAACCAGGATCAAGAGAGTTAAACCATGTTTCAGCATCACCCTTTAATGAGAATGGAAATATCTTAAGGATATAGTAGTAGCGAGTTTTCTCATCATTAGTAAGTAAGGTGGCTATATCATTTAACTTAGTAAGATGTGCCACAACAGTTTCAGATTCATAGCCATAAAAAGGATCAGATTCAACCAAAGTAATTATCTCAGGATCGACAGAGAAATCATAATCCTTATCAGTAACACAGATAGGTGAAGTAGCAAAAGCAGGGTCATATTTCATTCTAGCGTTCAAATACTTTTCTTTCATCTTAGCTAATAACTTCTTAAGATCAGATCTATCATTGCAAGCAAGAAAATCTCTAGCAGTTTCTTCATCCATAACACAACCCTAAGGCACAATAGGCAATTCGTATCTAGGGGGAGAATCTTCAACATCACTTTCATCAATATTATCAGTTTCAATAATTTCATTCTCTCTAGCACTAGCAAGTTGTTCATCAAGAAATTCACCTAATGGCACAGTAGTATCAAGCATAGAAGTAGTTTCATCATAAGCATCACGCATAGCAGAAGTGGCATCATCAATAACAATGCAACATATCAGAATTAATAGCAGAAGCAGATTTAGGTGTTGCTAGTTTACTCAAAACAGAAGGAGAATCAAGTGCAGAGCTAGATGGCAGTTCCTTACCTCACCTTGTAGTTAAGGAAAAAATCTTAGTTCTTTCGTCTTTCAAGTTCCTCATAGTGATCAGTAGATATAAATCCCAAGTGACTCAAAGAATAGAGCTATGCTCCCCGGCAGTGGCGCCAGAAAATAGTCTTGATAACCCACAAGTATAGGAGATTGCAACATTTTTTGAGGGTAGAGTATTCAACCCAAATTTATTGATTCGACACAAGGGGAGCCAAAGACTATTCTCAAGTATTAGCAGTTGAGTTGTCAATTAAACCACACCTGGATAACTTAGTATCCGCACCAAAGTATTTAGTAGCAAAGTAGTATGGAAGTAACGGTAATAGTAGCAAAAGTAAAGTAACTAAGCAAAGAGCAATATGTAAAAGCTCATAGGCATTGGATCATTGATGGATGATTATGTCGGATGTGATTCCTCATGTAATAGTTATAACATAGGGTGACACAGAACTAGCAACAATTCATCAATGTAATGTAGGCATGTATTCCGAATATAGTCATACGTGCTTATGGAAAAGAACTTGCATGACATCTTTTGTCCTACCCTCCCGTGGCAGCGGGGTCCTATTGGAAACTAAGGGATATTAAGGACTCCTTTTAATAGAGTACTGGACCAAAGCATTAACACTTAGTGAATACACGAACTCCTCAAACTACGGTCATCACCGAGAGTGGTCCCGATTATTGTCACTTCGGGGTTGTCGGATCATAACACATAATAGGTGACTATAGACTTGCAAGATAGGATCAAGATCTCACATATGTTCATGGAAACATAATAGGTTCAGATCCAAAATCATGGCACTCGGGCCCTAGTGACAAGCATTAAGCATAGCAAAGTCATAGCAACATCAATCTCAAAATATAATGGATACTAGGGATCAAACCCTAACAAAACTAACTCGATTACATGGTAAATCTCATCCAACCCATCACCGTCCAGCAAGCCTATGATGGAATTACTCATGCACGGCGGTGAGCATCATGAAATTGGTGATGGAGGATGGTTGATGATGACGACGGCGATGGGTTCCCCTCTCCGGAGCCCCGAACGGACTCCAGATCAGCCCCCCCTC
>NC_041383.1:775650852-775653713 GCF_002162155.2 Triticum dicoccoides
GGCGGCGGCTCCGTATCGTAAAACGCGATGAATCCTTCTCTCTGATTTTTTTTCTCCCCGAACGTGAAAATATGGAGTTGGAGTTGAGGCCGGTGGAGCTCCAGGGGGCCCACGAGGCAGGGGGCGCGCCCTAGGGGGGTGCACCCCCATCCTCCTGGACAGGGCGTGGGCCCCCTGACGTTGATTCATTCGCCAATATTTTTACTAATTCCAAAAAGTTGCTCCGTGGATTTTCAGGTCATTCCGAGAACTTTTATTTCTGCACAAAAATAACACCATGGCAGTTCTGCTGAAAACAGCGTCAGTCCGGGTTAGTTCCATTCAAATCATGCAAGTTAGAGTCCAAAACAAGGGCAAAAGTGTTTGGAAAAGTAGATACGACGAAGACATATCAGCTCTCAAGTACTCCGGGCCAAATACAATGATCACTACTTTAGCAAATCTTCGAACAAACTCTAAGATTGTGTCTTCACCAATGCGGACATAGTCATCGATTGCATCGGCCGAACACCCATATGCCAAGACTCGAACAGCTGCAATGCATTTCATCAGAGGGCTTGCACTTATCTCTCCACATGCATTTCTCCAAAGCTTGAACCAATCATCGCATTTCTCAATGGCTTTGGCAATGGTGAGAGAAAAGACTTGTGTGCATCCGAAAGCACTAACGAAGTACTTCTCCGGATAGGTTGGTTTTGTGGCAAAGTAGTCTCTCATGATCTTTGCATGACCCTCCACTCTATCACTGTTGATGTGAATGCGACCAAACTATGATCCTCTCCTCAGGTGCCGAACATCTCACTGAAACCCATGCCTAAAATAGTGTCAAAGTCATCGTCGTCTTCTTCCTCTTTGGATGACGATGAGTCCTCTATGACCCCCAAGTGTAGGGGATCTATCGTAGTCCTTTTTATAAGTAAGAGTGTCGAACCCAACGAGGAGCAGAAGAAAATGATAAGCGGTTTTTCAGTAAGGTTTTCTCTGCAAGCACTGAAATTGTAGGTGATAGATAGTTTTGTGATAAGATAAATTGTAACGAGTAACAAGTAAATAAAGTTCATCAAGGTGGCCCAATCCTTTATGTAGCAAAGGATAAGCCTGGACAATTTCTTATAATGAGAAAGGAGCTCCCGAGGACACATGGGAATTATCGGCAAGCTAGTTTTCATCACGCTCATATGATTCGCGTTCGGTACTTTGATAATTTGATATGTGGGTGGACCTGTGCTTGGGTACTGCCCTTAGTTGGACAAGCATCCCACTTATGATTAACCCCTATTGCAAGCGTACGCAACTACAAAATAAGTATTAAGGTAAACCTAGCCACGACATTAAATATATGGATCCAAATCAGCCCCTAACGAAGCAACACATAAACTAGGGTTTAAGCTTCTGTCACTCTAGCAACCGATCATCTACTTATTACTTCCCAATGCCTTCCTCTAGGCCCAAATAGTGGTGAAGTGTCATGTAGTCGACGTTCACATAACACCACTAGAGGAAAAGATAACATACATCTCATCAAAATATCGAATGAATACCAAATTCACATGACTACTAATAGCAAGACTTCACCCATGTCCTCAGGAACAAACGTAACTACTCACAAAGCATATTCTTGTTCATAATCAGAGGAGTAATAATATGCATTAAGGATCTGAACATATGATCTTCCACCAAGTAAACCAATTAGCATCAACTACAAGGAGTAATCAACACTACTAGCAACCCACAGGTACAAATTTGTGGTTTTGATACAATATTGGATACAAGAGATGAACTAGGGCTTTGAGAGGAGATGGTGCTGGTGAAGATATTGATGGAGATTGGCCCCCTCCCGATGAGAGGATCATTGGTGATGACGTTGGTGATGATTTCCCCCTCCCAGAGGGAAGTGTCCCCGGCAGAATAGCTCCGCCGAAGCCCTAGATTGGTTCGGCCAAGGTTCCGCCTCGTGGCGGCGGAGTTTAGTCCCGTAAGCTTGCCCCCAATTTTTTTCAGGGTAAAAGCCCTCATATAGCAGAAGATGGACATCGGGGGGCCACCAGGGGGACCAGGAGATAGGGGCGCGCCCAGTAGGGGTGGGCGCGCCCCCACCCTCCTGGCCAGGGTGTGGCCCCCCTGATGTATTTCTTCCGCTCAATAATTCTTATTAATTCCAAAAACATGTTTCGTGGAGTTTCAGGATTTTTGGAGCAGTGCAGAATAGGTTTCCAATGTTTGCTCCTTTTCCAGCCAGAATTCCAGCTGCCGGCATTCCCCCGCTTCATGGTAAACCTTGTAAAATAGCCATAAGTATTCACATATAATGTGTAATAACAGCCCATAATGCAATAAATATTGATATAAAAGCATGATGCAAAATGTACGTATCAACTCCCCCAAGCTTAGATCTCGCTTGTCCTCAAGCGGAAGCCGATATCGAAAAATATTTCCACATGTTAAGAGATAGAGGTGTCGATAAAAATAAAATACGGACATGAGGGCATCATGATCATTCTTGTAACAGCAACATATATGGATTTTATCATACGATTTCTTATACTCAAGTAACAATCAATTCATAATGTCAAGTATGGTTCAAAAACTTCATTGAGAACTAACAAACTATAATCTCAGTCATTGAAGCAATTGCAATTTATCATAACATCAGAAAGAGTCAACAATAGAGCCTTTCAGCAAATTCACATATTCAACTATCATGTAGTCTTCTGTAATTGTTAATTAACACTCACGCAATACTTGTGGTTATGGAGTTTCAGCCGAACATTAGAAAGATAGGGGCTTATTGTGTTGCCTCCCAACGTATTCACCTTTATGTGATGTCAACAATAATAGCCCGTGCTAACTTACATCCAATT
>NC_041383.1:775654085-775685216 GCF_002162155.2 Triticum dicoccoides
AACTATTCTGCACACCACTTCCGCACTGCATGCTGAACGCAAGTGCACGTCATTCTTTGAACCAAGTGTGCTGCAGTACTCACACGAGTGAACTTCTCGTCGAAAAAACTGCACGCGTTATTTTTTCGATACTATTTTCGCTCTAATTTTTTAACCGCTTATCGGAATGAGGCGTGTAATATACGTTGAAAAGCTATGGATTGGGTGCAACTTCAACTTGTTGAACACTATTCCAGATTCCACACGGTTTAAGAGCAGTTTTGAGAATGGTGCGGCCCATGACGAGTGGCAGCGAGCGTTTTTTCGCGATTTCTTCTAAACCATTCATCGGAATGAAGCAAACGATACGCCGTTGGATAGATATCGTCGAGGCGCATCTTTTTAATATATAAATGTTTCTCTAATTCCTTACAGTTTAAAAGCACTTTCAAATTTTCTAAATCGCGGAATTCTGTTTTTCAAATTTTTGGTACTGTTTTCGCTCCAGTTTTGAACCATTTGCCGAAACGAGGCATGTGATACGCCGTTGGAAGCTACGAACGAGGCGTAACTTTTATATGTTGAAATATTTTTGAAATTCCTTACGGTTTTAAGTTAATTTTGAAAATCATGCGGCGTACGACGAGTGACAGCAGCCGTTTTTAGCGAACTTTTTGCAAACCGCTGGTTGGAATGATTCAAACGATACGCCCTTGGAAAGATATCGACGATAGGCAACTCTTTCATATAGAACACTCTCTCTAATTCTTTACGGATTAAGAGGAATTTTGAATTTATCGAAATGCGGACACTCTGTTTTTCGCGACACCCAAATCGACGTGGGTACTTCATCCGACTGAAAACCGCACTGCAACGGACGAAAAACCGCACTGGATCACACGGGTAAGAGAACTGCATGGTTTCTTTTATTCAAACGTATTTTTTTCAAGGACGAGAAAGTAGAGTGCACTTCACATCGGGTGTAAATGAACCACAACACTATCAAGAAGTGAACCGTATTAATTTTTTTCGCTTTCGTAACAATTATTTTGCTCTTACGGGATGAACAACATCATAGGCCGAACGCACTGCTTCAGAATGAAAACCGCACTGCATGGGACGGGCAAGCGAGCTGCATAATTTCTTTTGTCGGACGTAATTTTTCTCATACGAGTTTTTGTTGTCTTTCTCATACGACCACACATTTCTTTGTTTTATTTTTAATTTTAGAAATTATTCCGCACTTCAAGGACGAGGCGAGTGAGCCGCTAGGACAAGGCGAGTGAACCACACTATTTTTTGCTTGTAGTCTGCAACTCCTAATGAATTTTTGGTTTTTTAACACATGAGTGCAATTTGTTTTTTTGGAGAAGTGAACCACAACATAAATCGAAGTGGGGCGCATGGTTTTTCCTTGTTGTTTTTTTTAAGTATAAAGGATTTTTGGACTACACGACTGAGGCCAGTGAACCTGCATGAACGATTCAGTTGTACTGATTTCAAAAAAAAAACATAGTGAAACGCACAAACTTTAAAAAGCGGACCTCACGGATTTTTAAAAATGAACTACAATACTTTGAAAAAATGTACTTTTTCGGTTCACGGAGGGCACTGCTTTTACAGAGAAAGATTTTACAAACTGAGCAATAACCCATGATGTTGTGTAACAAAATTATGTCCCTTTCTTTTCTTTTGTCTCCACGTTATAATCATCACACACAAAATACAGCCCACTACACATTTTTAAATGCCCGCACGCAATGACACAATGCGGTGCCTGCCTTGCAAGCACAGGGTTGCTCATTTTGCTAGTGAACTTCACAAGCTTTTTCTCAATCACAGTGAAATATTTAAGACAACACCAGAGCAAAAAAGGTGAATTTCCAAAAGGCAAAAAGAAAGGAAAATATTTTAACAGCTCCTCTCGGTCCTCAATGTAAAAGCTTTAGCAGCAACCTTGTTCAATTTTTGCTTCTACTCTTCTTTGAAGCATATCAGATAGTTTATCCTAGATTATTCTGGAAATCTCATTTACATAATACATGTGCAACGTTCTTGTCTAGAGCACAACAAACACAAAGCGTTAGAGATAATTTTTCTTTTACAAGATTGTCACGTTTTTAAAAAAAAATATTATGAGCTACTACCAGCTACAGCAAGAGGAACACATGCAACCTAGGGGGATCATGAAGCTGCCATAGAGCCGGGCTAAAGACAAGCATAACAGCACACACGCAAGTTAAGAGCAGCATATAACGATTGTGAGGAGTAGATTCCAGAGCTATCCATTTTCCAAACCGGGGAATCCTCTTTTTCTGAATGTTGTGGTAGAGCGCTGCTGTGCACGGACGCTAGCTGCACTTGACGTGTCGGACGCTTGTCGGATAGCACGCGAACGAGCCCTGAACCACACGCGAGAGTCGCCAAAACTGCATGTCATGGTCGGCGGATTGCAGGGGAAGAGATGGCCCTTGCCGGACTCCACACGCATGAGCCCTGAACCGCATGGCGACCGTCTCCGAGCTGCAGAACCATGGTCGACTGACCACATGGGAAGAGATGGAGATGGTGCTCTCTCGACTGCACGCACACAAGCCCCTAACTGCATGGCGAGCATCTCCGAGTGGCACGGCCATGGTCCAGCTACCAATGGGAAGAGATGGCGCTCGCTGTATTGCACGCACACAAGCTCCGAACGGCATCGCGAGCATCTCTGAGCAGCACGACCACAACACCCACATACTATGAGGCACAATCCTTTTTATGAAATCTTCGGCCATCGAGGAGGAGCACCTCACCTCACATGGAGTGAACTGCACATGCCGCCGGTGGAGCTGCCGGACTGCTGTGTGAATGAACACATGTGGACAAGGGGGAGAGAGCAGAGTGGTCGCCGTAGCTGCTGGCCAAACCGCCTGCAGCTGGTCGTCGCGGGAGGGCCATTGGTGGCCCTGTTGAACTGCACGAGGAAGCCAAATCGCCAGCATCGGGCTCGGGAGCTCGGTCGCGCTCCTTTTGGTGGGGTGAACTGCACCTGTTCCCTTCTGCCCCCGCCATGAGCGCGCTCCTCCGTCGCTGCTCCATTCCTCCCCAAGCAGCATGGCGAGCGGAAAGGAGAGAAGGCAGCACCCGAGCTGCACGGGAGCGGCAACCGAGCTGCATTTGGGGGACGGTGCCCTGAGCAGCTGCGGGTGCAGGGGCAGAAGATGGGAGCACGGCGGTGTCTCCCGGTGCTGCGGGACACGGCGAGGTGGCGGAAATTATCCGGGCAGCTAGCTAGGCGCCGGATCTGGCTGACGGTGGCTGGATCCGACACGAGATACCATGGTGTCGGCCGAATCTAGAGGAGCGGCGGGTGGAAAAGATTTTCGAGATGGCCATGGCTTCACGTACAGCATGAGAGAGATTGAGTGAGGGTAAGGAGGGAAAATAAGGAGAGAAAGCAAGGCGGCGCCGTCCGACGCGGCGGCGGGGCAGATCGATGAAGAGCATGGGAAGGGCGCAGCTCAGCTCTGCTCCGTGAGGCCAGCCCTCATAGCTGCTGCCATGGATCTGGAAGGTCGAGCTTCACCATTGAACTAGTAGCCCTCAACGACCGGGATGCGTGCAGATCTATGGGAGGAGGTGGCGGGTGCACGCCGGCTCTAGGGATGGTGATTTGGGGAAGAACCCGCACAGCCCGCTGTTGCGGTAAAAGGTGTGGAGAGGAAGGGGAGAAAGCGGGGAAGGGAGGGGCGGCACCGCTGCCGGCCGCTCCCGCGGAAGGAGGCAGGGAGGGGAGGTGCGGTGGCTCTCCCGGCCGCTCCCGCGGTAGAAGGCGAGGAGGGGAGGGAAGGGCAGCGGCGTGGAGGTGAGGGTGTTAGCAGAATAAGGTACTAGGTGTTATTAGAACTAGATGATGCCCCGCGCGTTGCTGCGGAACTTTTTGTCTTCTACATTTTAAGTGAAAATTTGATATTTATGTTGAAAGAATAAATTTTGGTAGAAACTTAGAAAGGTTTAGCATTGTCATGCATTCATGTTCTCACTTCTCATTATTCAAATTAGCTTGTAAAATAATTCAAATAGTTATAGTACACTTGGTTGGTTTACAAAGATTTTAAAAGAGGCATTTATTCAACTCTATGAAAATGTTAACATTCATATAGCGAAGTGGTGACAATTGGAAAGAAAATATGAGATATGTTCATATCATAAGAGGCAAACATATGATACGGGAGCTGAAACCTAGACATTGAGACACCAAGCAAAAAGTGAACGGTTATTAAAGAAAAAATGTAAAAAGTGCGTAGCTAACTGATATCTGAAGTTTTTCGTTGTCCTAAGATTCCTTCTATTTCTAGTCAAATTTAATCAGGTAAGTCCAGCCGTCCATGTACCGTAAGCATCTATGCTTAGTTGTTCTGAAATTGGAAAACATATAATTAACACAATTTGACTTCATCCTAGAAGACCAACGAATAAACATGCATTGTCAGATAGACAGATACACTAATAATACAAACATCATTTCATCCTAGAAGACCAACGAATAGGCATGCATTGTCAGATACGCAAATAATACAAACATCCCATGAACATAATTACAGAAGGTATGGTAGAAGGTAGTAAACAATTAACATTGTATGATAACCTCAGGGTGAAGCAAAATGGTTGAGGAGGATTTGGATATGAGCCAATCGGGAATAACCTAATATGGCTAAGTCCAAACATGTCAACCTAATGTTGTGAGGTAGGTACAGTAGGAAAAGGGGACTCCAAATTCGTCCAGTCCAGCACCACTTGTATGAACAGAAACTGACCATGCAGGAATTAAAACCAAATGACACGGTGAGGTTAATCGGGAGATTTAATTGTAGATTAAAACGTTAGCTGCCTGCTCACAGACTAAGTCCTCGGCACCGTTGAAGCTGATGGGATTACGGTGACTTAGACAATGGGTGTTCTAGCAAATTCAGTATAAACCTGCACAGTTACATGAAGGAAGAAGAATAAGTCATGCCCATCCACTATTTAATTAACGGGATCCATGGTGCTTAATAAGGCCATACCGTGAGGGGATGATCTGGATCGTACTACTATGAACAACAAAGGCCTGATTAACTGAGTCAGGGGAGAGGGGATTGAACCGGTCACGTCAGGCGCACCGGGGATGGCCGCATCAGGTGCATCGTATGTCGTCGGCTCGATGAGAGCACAACAACGGCATGACGGAGTTCCTCTGGCTCTTGAGGGCCTTAATGGCGGCGGCGAGGAGACTGGCGAAGGCTGGCGAGCTTCTCCTTCCCGATCCCTTTGGAACTGGGCCCGCGCCGGAGATGGCCTTGTCCGATCCATCCAAGGCCGCTGGCGCGAGGACGGTCCGGAGCAGAGCAAGGAAATGAGGTAGCTCCTCCCGCTTTGACCACGGGAATGGTGAGGCCGCCTGTGCGAGGACAGCTCGGAGTATAGCAACGTCGGGAGGGGGCTCCTCTGGCTATGACCGCCGGCGAGGGAGACGATTGGGGGGCAGATGGATCCGGGAAAGGCTGATCTGAGGAGTCCGTCGCGAGGGGGCTGCTTCTATGGGAGAAATAAGTCCGTCGGTTCAGATTTTTTTTTGTGACAATCGTCGGTTCAGATCTGAGAGAGAACCCATGAGGTGCGTGGGCCGAATAGAGTGAGAGAGACGTCCGTCTGTACCGCTGGTGAGCCTGTGGTTTGCCCTGTAACTGAAAGTTGACGTGTCCGTTCTCTATGCTCGTCTAACTCCTGGTAGGTCCCTCTTGTAAGCCGCTATTAAAACGATGATGTGGCTGTCTTGCTGACGTGGATAGGCTGCATGTTAAGAGAAATAAGATAGTGGGGATGAACTATTTAGATATTATAGATAAGACTTTTAAGGGTGTTATTAGAATAGACCCACCTTATATATATATATATATATATATATATATATATATATATATATATATATATATATATATATATATATATATCATGATCTTTCAAAACACGAAGAGCTTGCCAAAGGATAAAATGAAAAAGGAAAAGGTGAATATCACCTTGACTCAAGCATAAAGTAAAAACATAAAGTAAAAGATAGACCCTTCGCAGAGGAAAGCAGAGGTTGTCATGTGCGTTTAGGGTTGGATGCATAAAATGTTAATGCAAAAGAATGTCACTTTATATTGCCTCTTGTATGTGGACCTTTATTATACAATCCGTCGCTTTTATTACTTCCACAACAAGATCGTACAAAGCTTATTTTCTCTGCACTAATAAGTCATACATATTTAGATAGCAATTTTTTATTGCGTGCAACATGACAACTTACTTGAAGGATCTTACTCAATCCATAGGTAGGTACGATGGACTCTCATGGCAAAACTGGTTTTAAGGATATTTGGAAGCACAAGTAGTATCTTGCTACCTCTTGAGCACTGCGTTGGATTTCCCCGAAGAGGAGAGGATGATGCAGTAAAGTAGCGTAAGTATTTCCCTCGATTTTTGAGAACTAAGGTATCAATCCAGTAGGAGACCACGCACAAGTTCCTCGTACCTACGCAAAACGATAGCAACTCGCAACCAACGATTAGGGGTTGTCAATCCCTTCACGGTCACTTACAAGAGTGAGATCTGATAGAGATAATATTTTTGGTATTTTTTATAGATAGATGCAAAGTAAAAAGTAAAGGCAAAGTAAAAACAAAGCAAGCAAATAAAGTGATATAGATTGATATGATGAGAATAGACCGGGGGGCCATAGGTTTCACTAGTGGCTTCTCTCGAGAGCATAAGTATTCTACGGTGGGTGAACAAATTAATGTTGAGCAATTGACAGAATTGAGCATAGTTATGAGTATATCTAGGCGATGATCATGTATATAGGCATCACGTCCAAAACAAGTAGATCGAAACGATTCTGCATCTACTACTATTACTCCACTCATCGACCGCTATCCAGCATGCATCTAGAGTATTAAGTAAAAACAGAGTAACGTCGTAAGCAAGATGATATGATGTAGAGGGATAAATTCACGCAATATGATAAAAACCCCGTCTTGTTATTCTCGATGGCAACAATACAATACGTGCCTTGCAACTCTTTTTGTCACTGAGTAATGACACCGCAAGATTGAACCCAAAGCTAAGCACTTCTCCCATTGCAAGAACTACCAATCTAGTTGGCCAAACCAAAAAGATAATTCAAAGAGACTTGCAAAGATAACTCAATCATACATAAAAGAATTCAGAGAAGAATCAAATATTTTCCATAGATAATACTGGATCATAAACCGACAATTCATCGGTCTCAACAAACACACCGCAAAAAGAAGATTACATCGAATAGATCTTCACGAGAGAGGGGGAGAATATTGTATTGAGATCCAAAAAGAGAGAAGAAGCCATCTAGCTACTAGCTATGGACCCGAAGGTCTGAAGTAAACTACTCACACTTCATCGGAGAGGCTATGGTGATGATGTAGAAGCCCTCCGTGGTGGATGCCCCCTCCGACGGAGCTCCGGAACAGGCCCCAAGATGGGATCACGTGGATACAGAAACTTGCGGCGGTGGAATTAGGTTTTTGGATCCTATTCTGATCGTTCGGGGATATGTAGGTATATATAGGAGGAAGGAGTACGTCGGTGGAGCTCCGAGGGGCCCACGAGGTAGGGGGCGCGCCCAGGGGGGCGCCCTCCACCCTCGTGACCGCCTCTGGCGCTTCTTGGAGTAGGGTCCAAGTCTCCTGGATCACGTTCTGTGTTTTGATTTTCGGCCGAGAAAATCAGATTTCGGCCGAAATTCGGCCATCTCGGCCTGGCCCGGTAAATGTCTTTATTAGTCAAACTTTTCGGCCCAATTTGAATTTTCATGGCCCAGCCCAACTTCTAGAACGTTCGCAGTACGATTTGCCTCAGTAAAACGCGCAACCGTACACCCAAACCCTAAAGAATCTTATTTCCTCCTGCTCCTCCTGTGTGTGCGGCGGCGGCGCTGCGCTCCTGCTCCTCCTGTGTGTGCCGCGGCATGCCTCCCCGGCCGCTGTCGCCGAGCTCTGCCAGATGCGGCTGATTCCGTCAACAACATCCCCCTCCCCTCCCCCGTCATGGTCGATGCAATTAACAAATCTTCTTCTCTCGGTTCTTGAAGCCTCTGTCATGCTTCTCCATGGCGATCTCTTCATGGACTTTTCTTGCAAGATGTTTGTGTGGAGCGTCAGGTCTTGAACTAATGCATGAGTTTTTTTTATGATGTTTCTAATCCCCAGTACTAATCTGCTAAACACTATATTTTGTACTCATGAGGGTTATGCGGATAGTTAGCTTTTGTTCCACTTGATTTTATTTTTTTGGTTAATATTTTGGTTAAATTTTGGTCAAATTTCAAATTTTGGTTTCACAATTTCGTCCGAGATTTTACCGAGATTTTTAAAATGGCCGAATTTCGGCCATCTCGGTTAGGGCCGAGAAAATTCACAAACTGAAAGCCAAAACACAGGTCACGTTCGGTTGGAAAATCACGAACCCAAAGGTTTCATTCCGTTTGGACTCCGTTTGATATTCTGTTTCTTCGAAATACTGAAAAAGGCAAAAAAACAGCAATTCTGGGCTGGGCCTCCGGTTAATAGGTCAGTCCCAAAAGTAATATAAAAGTGGAAAATAAAGCCCAATATAGTCCAAAACAGTAGATAAAGTAGCATGGAGCAATCAAAAATTATAGATACGTTGGAGACGTATCAAGCATCCCCAAGCTTAATTCCTGCTCGTCCTCGAGTAGGTAAATGATAAAAAAAGAATTTTTGATGCGGAGTGATACTTTGGCATAATTTCAATGTAAATCTTCTTAATTGTGATATGAATATTCAGATCCAAAAGATTCAAGACAAAAGTTCATATTGACACAAAAATAATAATACTTCAAGCATACTAATCAAAGCAATCATGGCTTCTCAAAATAACATGGCAAAAGAAAGTTCATCCCTACAAAATCATATAGTTAGGCTATGCTTCATTTTCGTCACACAAAGATGTTTCCAACTTATATACCCCCGATGACAAGCCAAGCAATTGTTTCATACTTAAATAACCTCAAACTTTTTCAACCTTCACGCAATACATGAGCGTGAGCCATGGATATAGCACTATGGGTGGAATAGAATATGATGATGGGAATTGTGTGGAGAAGACAAAAAAGGAGAAAGTCTCACCTTGACGAGGCTAATCAACAGGCTATGGAGATGCCCATCAATTGATGTCAACATGAGGAGTAGGGATTGCCATGCAACGGATGCACTAGAGCTATGAATGCTCAACAAAAAGAAAAGTAGTGGGTGTGCATCCAACTTGCTTGCTCACGAAGACCTAGGGCATTTTGAGGAAGCCCATCGTAGGAATATACAAGCCAAGTTCTATAATGAAAAATTCCCACTAGTATAAAAAGACAACTTACACTACTGGAAACAGGGAATTTGCCATCAGCCAGCTCTTTGCCATATGCCAGCTCATGGCAAAGAACGTCTTTGCCATCTGCTTATAAAAAACAGATGACAAAGAACTGACAGACGGCAAAGAACATGGTTGCCATCAACCAATTCTTTTCCATCTGCTAGTGGATGGCAAATAATCTTTGCCATCTGCCAGCAAATGGCAAATAGGTTGGCAAATCCTGTGGCCGTCACGAGTGTAACGGCGTACCAGCCCCACGTCTTTGCCATCTGCCAGCAGATGGCAAAGATTCTTTGCCATCTACTGGCAGATGGCAAAGAGATGGGGTTATTTTTTTTCCAGGTAAAAAAAACTGTGGGGTTATCCCCTCCCTCTCTCCCCACCATCCAGGTAAAAAAACATCCTCTGTCGCTCGCTCCTTCCTTCCTCACCCTAGCCCCAATCCACAGCCCCACGCCCCTCGCTCCTTCCTTCCTCACCCGCCGCCCCTCCCTCCCACCTCCTCCTCCTCCTTCTGCGCCCTAGGAGCCCCGCCGCCGCCCTGCTGCTACTCCTCCACCGGCCCGCCCTGCTGCGTCGCGAGCCCCTAGAATCGACAAGCATGCGCCCCACCGCCGTCGTCGGCGGTGCACCACAAACCGCCAGTGCACGCACGTATGTTCTTTCCCCTGCTGCTACCGTACTACTAGTTTATCCTGCCGTGCCGGCCTCCGGTCGGCCGTGCTCTATTTGTTTGCTTTTTCGAAGAACAGGATAGGGCTGCAGCGCTAGTTTTTCGCCGCCCGGTTCCGCCGGCCAGTCAAATTTGCATCCACGCGCGGGCGGGAGGCCGGGGGTAATAGCAACCTGAAAATAACAAACGTGATTTCGCCTAAGAATCGCCGTCGACGAATCATATCAAATCCGCCGTCTTTTTCAAGACTACGCCACCACCAGTTCTTGGCCGCTTTCTTTTTCGCCTGCTCTTTTTATCTTTGTTATACCACAAAAAAATGCCAGACTGAGATGAGATGCGTCCTTCCCATGGACCACAACCTCTGCCTTTTTGCCTTTCTTTTGGGGGTTTCCTCTCCCTATTAGCTCACTTCCCGCCTCATTTGGAATCAAATGTGCGTTCTATTGAATCTAGCACTGTTGTTTCTCTAATCAAACCCATCATTTCGTTTCAAGGTTTATTTATCTCTGATCTAACGGATTTCTCCTATGCAGTGCAGGATGAGGTTCTAGGGCCCCAGGTGTTCGTTCCGGGAGGACGCGGCCGACATGGCGGGCGCCATCTTCATGTCCAACAGCGAGACAAGGGATCACTGCTTCAACACGGGAGTCTTCGGGCTACCACCAGAGTACGGGCCCTTTGTGGCCAATGTCAAGCAGGGGATGCCCCTGTTCCTCTTTGACTACACATTTCGTAAGCTCTACGGTGTCTTCGAGGCTGCCTCGGATGGCGGCATGGATATTAGCAGGACCGCGTTCCGGTCCACCGGCCGCACGTACCCCGCACAGGTAATCCGCGCTTGCCATATGCCTCTTGATTATTCATAATAATTACTATTATGGTTCTGTTATGATACACCCTTGGGCATGGGGAACACGAGTAGCTAGTGATTGAATCATCTCTGAAGTGTGAATTGCAATGACCCTTGTTTGCCTCTTGATTATTAATCCAGTATAATATGCTACTATTAAACCCTTGGGCTTAGAAAACCCCAAAAGGTAGTGATTGAATGATCTATGAACTGCAATTGCCAGTGCCATGTTTCTTCACTGTTGATGATCATAATATGGTTCTGTTAGGTTCAGAGAACTCGAGAAAGTATTAGTTGAATGATTTGTAAATTGCAATTGTCCTTTTCTTTGGTTCACATAAAGATTCTAAAGGCTCATTTACAACTGTATTTAATAGTTGGTGGGATTATGTATTCTGAAATATTGTTGAAAATCATCATTCATCTACTACTAGCCACTTATAATGAGGAACATGGTGTAAAAGGTTATGGTGAACTGTCTAAGATTTAGTTGTGACGAGATGTTGCTTTCCTTGTATTACTGAGTGCCACTTATTGATTAACGATAATAACTCTTAATTTGGTTTTGAGCTGTTGTTTCCCCTAGGTTTGCTTCAATATTGTTTGGAAGTGCAGACCGCTCACTGAGGATGAATTTTTTTCTGCCATTGAAGAGAACTACTATATCTCAAAGAAGTTCTGCTTCGACCTTTCCTACCAGCAGGTTTGCTAAAAAAACTTGATACTTCGAGTTTGTGGACCTTCTGTTTGCAAGGTTATATAATTTGGTGGTTCTTCCATTTGCAGGTCATCCAGCTATATGGCTTATTTGACAAAAAGAGGGTAGAGCACCCTATTTGCAATTATTCAACAAGTGCTAATCTAGAAAAGGAGCACTCAAGCAGAAGGAGACCAGACAAAAGGAGCTTGACTCCAAATAGTCCTCCTTTTTCTGCTGATCGTTCCCACACTTTGATACCCTCGAGTACCCCAAAGATCTCAACTGTCGAAACAAACTGCTCTGCTTCTACAAGCATGCATCTAATTATAGCACCTACTTTTGAGACACAACCAAGTGTGTCGATGCCCTTGGTAACTAAACCTTTTGGAGTCCAGACTGCTCCCATCCACAGCAACCAAATAAAACTACCTTATCATAGTCAAGAACATCCCCGAGATGTTTCAGCAATAGGTGGCACTTCAACTCAGGTGTCTGCTCCTTACTCTCAGACAACTATATACCACCAAGATCAGTTTGTGGCAAATCAGTCGTACCCATCATCTGATGATTATCCGCACAATAGCTTGTCTTCTGGGTGCATGACACAAGGTCCAACTGATGGAGTTAGGTTGTCAGTAAAGCAGTCATATGGAGGCAGTATCTTGTCATGTTCTCGGTATTTACCTCCAGTTCCAACTGGTGCTGAAAGAAGCTATTTGACCTCAACTCCGTATTACCCATCATATCATGATTCATCTCCAGTTCCAACATGGCAGTTCCTAGTCAGCGTCCACAAAAGAATGTGTTTTCTCGCTTATCAGTGAAGCCACAACTACCTCCCCAAGAAATTACTGGCCCTTCAATGAACCAACTGCTCTATTTACTTTCTCAGAGAACAAAATAGTGGAGCAACAAGAGTATAAGTCCTAGAGAAGATGTTTGTAAACAGCTGGTCCATGAACAGGACATGGACATGCCCTGTCCTCCTGCAGAGCTAAACCTGCCAAGCGGGCTAGAAGGAGAAGAATGCGCAGATCCTCCCTTCTTGAACTTCAAGAGTCACAGCAAAGCGGCTGGGCTGGATACAGATGTAGGACAGGAGGTTAGTGACAAAAAGAAGAGAAGAAAGCTTGTGCGCCCTTCTTTTGGAGAAAATAACACCACTGGTACTTCTGACCTCCAAGGGAATGCCATAGTTGAAGTGCGCCCTTCACTCGAAGAAAATATAACTACTGGTAATTCTGGAAATGTCCTCCAGGGGAATGCCATTACTGAAAGGAATCAAAGCACTGCTTCCATAATTGAAAGGAATCAAAGCTCTGCTTCCATATTTGAAATGAATCATAGCCCTGCTGACATAATTGAAAGGAATCAAAGATCCGCTTCCATAGTTGGAATGAATCATAGCCCTGCTGCCATACTTGAAAGGAATCAAAGCCCTGCTTCCATAGTTGAAAGGAATCAAAGCCCTGCTACCATAATTGAAAGGAATCATAGCCCTGTCGAAACTGATGGTAACAAGTTCACCATTGACCTAAATGAACCGGCATCTATAGGAAGTGAGCTGGCAGAGGATGGTAGCATTGCACCGTGTCCTGTTGCTGCCAACATACAGATAGAGAAATCGTGTGATGTAGATGTGAAAAAGCAAAACTGCTCAAATTCGGCTGAGGTAATCAGCAAACAAGATGTACAGTCTGACAGTGGTGCGCCTACAGAGAAGATTACACTTGATCTGAACAATACCGATTTGAACACAATGGACGAGGTGAAACTGCAAGCGATCCTTGGCTCATCATTGTTGCAAGCACTTGACAAGCTCAAAAACAGCAAGTCCAACGACGACTCCAACAAGGCTAAATCAAGCCTCTCTGATAAAAATAAAATCAGCCAGGTGAAAATGGAGATGAACTATGCCAACCTGCAGCTTTGTTGTACTAGTGATAGTAGGATAATGCAAGTTTTGACAATCCATGCATATTTCCGCATCATAATAATCTTCTTCTTCTAGTCTTCTTCTTCTAACTTTCTTCTTTCCCATTTTACAAATTTGCTTAAGATCACCGAAGCTTGGGTTGATGGAGTGCTTGTATTTAGTTTTTGTTTTGACCTTGTGAAACTTGCTACCTATGGATGAAACTGTGTAATATTGATGAAACTATGTATATGTACGGATGAAACTTGTTACTATTGGTAACACGTGTTGGATATATATGTGTTCATGACTATTGGTAATATGTGTTGAATATGCTATATTGGTCATATAAATATATTTGTGTTTGATTTTCTGTGAAAAGGAACTGATATAAGAAAAATCAAAATTAAATGGGGCAATATAGTCACTTTGCCATCTGCTGGCAGATGGCAAAGAGCTTTGCCATCAGCTGGCAGATGGCAAAGAGGCCACGTGTCATCTACATGTAAAATTTGGGCTGGCCTATTTGGGCTCTTTGCCATCTGCCAGCAGATGGCAAAGCTCTTTGCCGTCTGCCATCTGCTGGCAGATGGCAAAGCTCTTTGCCGTCTGCCATCTGCTGGCAGATGGCAAAGCATGCAGCCTTTGCCATCTGCTGGCAGACGGCAAAGATCCTGCAACCTTTGCCATCTGCTGGCAGACGGCAAAGTATGCCGTTAGCCCTCTAACATGGCTAACCCCGTTAACAGGCTTTGCCATCTGCCAGTTGATGGGAAAGGCACAGGCTCTTTGCCATCAGCCAGCAGACGGCAAAGAAGCCTTTACCGGTAGGGTTTCATACAAACTGTTTGCCATCTGCTGGCAGATGGCAAAGCCTTTGCCATCCGCCGACCATGCCTTTGCCATCTGCCATGGCAGATGGCAAAGTGCCAGATTCCAGTAGTGTTATGAGACTCACTACATGAAAAACAAGGTGCTACTTTGAAGCACAATATATGAGACTCACTACATGAAGAACAAGGCGCTACTTGGAAGCACACGTGTGGAAAAAGAGATAGTAGCATTGCCCTTTTCATATTATTTTTTGGGCCTTTCTTTTTTCTTTTTGGCCTTTATCTTTTTTTTATTTGGGCAATGCTCTAATAATGATGATCATCACACTTCTATTGATTACAACACAAGGATTACAACTCAAAACTTAGAACAAGATATGACTCTATATGAATGCCTCCGGCGATGTACCGGGATGGTGCAATGAATCAAGAGTGACATGTATGAAAAATAATGCATGGTGGCTTTGCCACAAATACCATGTCAACTACAAGATCATGAAATGGCAATATGACAAAAGTAATGCATGTCATGATGATGATGGTGGAAGTTGCATGGCAATATATCTTGGAATGGCTATGGAAATGCCATAATAGGTAGGTATGGTGGCTGTTTTGAGGAAGATATAAGGAGGTTTATGGGTGATAGAGCATATCGTATCACGGGGTTTGGATGCACCGGCAAAGTTTGCACCAACTCTCAAGGTGAGAAAGGGCAATGCATGGTACCGAAGAGGCTAGCAAAGGCGGAAAGGTGAGAGTGCGTATAATCCATGGACTCAACAATAGTCAAAAGAACTCATATACTTATTGCAAAAATTTAGAAGTCATCAAAAATTCAAATACTATGCGCATGCTCCTAGGGGGATAGATTGGTAGGAAAAGACCATCGCTCGTCCCCGACCGCCACTCATAAGGATGCACAAGCCAGGTACACTTCATGTTTCAAATTTGTTACATAACTTTAACCATACGTGCATGCTACGAGATTTGCAAACTTCAACACGAGTATTTCTCAAATTAATAATCACCCAACTAGCACGACTATGATATTATCACCTCCATATCTCAAAACAATTATCAAGCATCAAACTTATCTTAGTATTCAATTCACTCAATAGAAAGTTTCGTATCTTGAACACCAAGTATATTAACATTAAGCAAATTACCATGCTATTAAAGACTCACAAAATAATCTAAGTGAAGCATGAGAGATCAAATAGTTTCTTTAAAACAAATCCACCACCGTGCTCTAAAAAATCTAAGTGAAGTACTAGAGCAAAAATTATCACGCTCAAAAGATATAAGTGAAGCACTATGAGCAAAACTATCAAGCTCAAAAGATATAAGCGAAGCACATAGAGTATTCTAACAAATTCCAATTCATGTATGGCTCTCTCAAAAGATGTGTACAGCAAGGATGATTGTGGTAAACTAACAAGCAAAGACACAAATAATACAAGACGCTCCAAGCAAAACACATATCATGTTGGTGAATAAAAATATAGCTCCAAGTAAATTATCGATGGAAGTGGAATAAAGAGGGGATGCCTTCCGGGTTATCCCCGAGATTTTACTTTTTGGTGTCCTTGGATTATCTTGGGGGTGCCATGGGCATCCCCAAGCTTAGGCTCTTGCCACACCTTGTTCCATAATCCATCAAAAGAATTCACCCAAAACTTGAAAACTTCACAACACAAAACTCAACAGAAATCTCATGAGCTCCGTTAGAGAAAGAAAACAAAAGACTACTTCAAGGTACTGTAATGAACTCCTTTTTTATTTATATTGGTGTTAAACCTACTGTATTCCAACTTCTCTATGGTTTATAAACTAATTTACTAGCCACAGATTCATCAAAATAAGCAAACAACACACGGAAAACAGAACAGTCTGTAGCAATCTGTAACTAACGCAAACTTCTGGAACTCTAAAAATTCTACCAAAATAGGAAGTCCTGGACAATTTGTTTATTGATCAGAAGCAAAAAGAATCAACGCAAAAGCACGTCCCTGTGATTTATCATAATTATATTCGTGCACGCAAAGTTTCTGTTTTTCAGCAGAATCAAATCAACTATCATCGTAGGTTATCCTATAGGTCCTACTTGGCACAAACACTAATTAAAAGACAAAACCACATCCAAACAGAAGGTATATGGATTATTTATTCCTAAACAGAAGCAAAAACAAAAAAAACATAAAATAAAATTGGGTTGCCTCCCAACAAGCGCTATCGTTTAACGCCCCTAGCTAGGCATAAAAGCGAGGATAGATCTAGGTATTGCCATCTTTGGTAGGCAATTCTTCAATGAGGCATCTACCTCCTTTAGAATTTTCTTTCTTCCTAGTAATTGTCAAATTTTCAGGCAAAAGATTGAAAAATTCATCTATAGCAAATGGTTCCTTAATGATGGTAAAAAGATTGGGATGAACAGTTATAGATTTAAGATCCGCGGTTTCCGTACTAGATGATTCACCCTTATTCTTAGGAACATACATAAGCTTAGTATTTTTAGTAGAAGAACTTGGAGTGTTTTGAACGGAAGAAAAAGCGGTTCCCAAGTTGGTAATGATACCCTCAAGTTTATCGATTCTTGTGGAATCTAGATTTATTTTCTCATTAACCATGGGTTCTTTTTCTTTAATATTTTTCAAAGTCATTTCTACCTTAGATCCATATTGGGTAATTTGATTGTGGATCTTTTTATCAAGATTTTCAATTGATTCAATGATAGCAACTTTATTTTCAATAGCTTCAAGCCTTTGCATAACATGCTCCAAAGTTAATGTAGTTCCATTAATCAAAAGGGGTGGTGAGCCAAATATATCTATTAAAGCATTATAAGAATCAAAAGTATGGCTACCCAAAAAATTCCCTCCGGTAATGGTATCAAGGATATAACAAAACCCAGGATTAGCACCTACGTAAAAATTGCAAAGAAGAACTGAAGTAGATTGCTTCCTGGTAGATCTATTTTGAGCATTGCAAATTCTATACCAGGCATCTTTTAGATTTTCTACCTCTCTTTGCTTAAAATTTAGAACTTCATTCTCGGGAGATAACGGGGAAGATAAGAAACTAGTCATGACGACAAGCAAACAAACGAGCTAGCACATAAGCAAACAAAAAGGCAAAGAGAAAAAGGCAAACAAGAAAGAGAGGAGGAGATTGGGAAAGAGCGGGCAAATAAAACGGCAAGGGTGAAGTGGGGGAGAGGAAAGCGAGAGGCAAATGGAAAATAATGTAATGCGAGAGATAGGGATTGCGATGGATACTTGGTATGGTTGACTTGCTTGCGTGAGCCTCCCCGGCAACGGCGCCAGAAATTCTTCTTGCTACGTCTTGAGCACTGCATTGGATTTCCCCGAAGAGGAGAGGATGATGCAGTAAAGTAGCGTAAGTATTTCCCTCAGTTTTTTAGAACCAAGGTATCAATCCAGTAGGAGACCACGCACAAGTCCCTCGTACCTACACAAAACGATAGCAACTCGCAACCAATGCTTAGGAGTTGTCAATCCCTTCACGATCACTTACGAGAGTGAGATCTGATAGAGATAATATTTTTGGTATTTTTTATAGATAGATGCAAAGTAAAAAGTAAAGGCAAAGTAAAAACAAAGCAAGCAAATAAAGTGATACAGATTGATATGATGAGAATAGACCCGGGGGCCATAGGTTTCACTAGTGGCTTCTCTCGAGAGCATAAGTATTCTACGGTGGGTGAACAAATTACTGTTGAGCAATTGACAGAATTGAGCATAGTTATGAGTATATCTAGGCGATGATCATGTATATAGGCATCACGTCCAAAACAAGTAGATCGAAACGATTCTGCATCTAATACTATTACTCCACTCATCGACCGCTATCCAGCATGCATCTAGAGTATTAAGTAAAAACAGAGTAATGCCATAAGCAAGATGACATGATGTAGAGGGATAAATTCATGCAATATGATAAAAACCCCATCTTGTTATCCTCGAGGGAAAGAATACAATACGTGCCTTGCAACTCTTTCTGTCACTGAGTAAGGACACCGCAAGATTGAACCCAAAGCTAAGCACTTCTCCCATTGCAAGAACTACCAATCTAGTTGGCCAAACCAAAAAGATAATTCAAAGAGACTTGCAAAGATAACTCAATCATACATAAAAGAATTCAGAGAAGAATCAAATATTTTCCATAGATAATACTGGATCATAAACCGACAATTCATCGGTCTCAACAAACACATCGCAAAAAGAAGATTATATCGAATAGATCTCCACGAGAGAGGGGGAGAACATTGTATTGAGATCCAAAAAGAGAGAAGAAGCCATCTAGCTACTAGCTATGGACCTGAAGGTCTGAAGTAAACTACTCACACTTCATCGGAAAGGCTATGGTGATGATGTAGAAGCCCTCCGTGGTGGATGCCCCCTCCGGCGGAGCTCCAGAATAGGCCCCAAGATGGGATCTCGTGGATACAGAAACTTGCGGCAGTGGAATTAGGTTTTTGGCCCCTGTTCTGATTGTTCGGGGATATGTAGGTATATATAGGAGGAAGGAGTACGTCGGTGGAGATCCGAGGGGCCCACGAGGTAGGGGGCGCGCCCAGGGGGGCGCGCTCTCCACCCTCGTGACCGCCTCTGGCGCTTCTTTGAGCAGGGTCCAAGTCTCCTGGGTCACGTTCGGTTGGAAAATCACGATCCCGAAGGTTTCATTCCGTTTGGACTCCGTTTGATATTCTGTTTTTTTGAAATACCAAAAAATGCAAAAAACAGCAATTCTGGGCTGGGCCTCCGGTTAATAGGTTAGTCCCAAAAGTAATATAAAAGTGGAAAATAAAGCCCAATATAGTCCAAAACAGTAGATAAAGTAGCATGGAGCAATCAAAAATTATAGATACGTTGGAGACATATGATATCTCTACTTGGTGCAAGGAATTTGGCTAGCATGAGGGGGAAAGGCAAGCTCAACACGTTTGGAAGGTCAATGACAATATACTTTAACTGAGATGTGAGAAAACATAAACCATTACGTTGTCTTCCTTGTCCAACGTCAACTCTTTTAGCATGTCATACTTAATGAGTGCTCCCAATCATAAAAGATGTCCGTGATAGTATATTTATATGTGAACCTCTCTTTCCTTATCACTTCCTATTAATTGCAACGATGACCAAAACTACGTTTGTCAACTCTCAACAACTTTTATGCCTCACATTTTCTATGTGTGAAGTCATCACTAACCATAAGATCAATATGAACTATTTTATTCTTTCTACTTTCTTAGGATCATAGCAACATAATAAAGCCCTTGACTCAACACTAATCTTTATTATAGATAGCTCACGGACTCGAATACATAAAGAGATCACAAAGCAAAACTCAAACTACTTGATATCAAAACTTCAATCTACTAGATCAAGAAACTACTAAAGGGATCGAACTAAATAAAACGGTAAAGATAGGAGTGTGATGGTGATACGATACCGGGGCACCTCCCCCAAGCTTGGCAGTTGCCAAGGGGAGTGCCCATACCCATGTGATTATGTCTCCTTCTTCACGGTTGGTGTTATGATCTTCTTGGCGATGATGCCCCTCAGGATATGGTTCTCCTCCTCGAGCTTATTAACTTGTTGTTTGAGGTCCATAATTTCGTTATGGAGTTTACCCGTAACAGCCAAAGCTCCCTTTACCAAAGGATGCTGCATAGCTTCTGGAGAACAAGTGACGCCCTTTTTCATATTATCATAAGAAAGAAATCTAAAGTTGGAAGGGATGACCGAATTTGGAATAGCCGAGATAGGTAGTTCCCCCATCATGAATTCTGCTTCAAGACAAGAGGTAACTTCTTGATCTTCCTCCATGGCATCTATCCTTTTCAAGTCAGCCTCCATCTCATCCTCCGTTGATGGTACAAAGTGATAAACATCGCTATTTGCTCCTGGACCTGGTGTTGGGTGAGACACCCGACTCTCCCCTGCTGACTCTTGAGAAGACATCTTTCTCTTAATCTGCAATAGGAACAACTCGAAATGAAAACAGAGGATATTTGCGTGATACGGTGGTCAAAACCTTCGGGAGTATATATAATGAATTTTTACCGACCAAAATACGTAACGTGCAATAAAATGGAGTCTCGGAGGCACACGAGGTGTCCACGAGACAGGGGGCGCGCCCAGTAAGGGTGGGCGCGCCCTCCACTCTCGTGGGGGCCTCGTGTCCCTCTCGGACTACTTATTTCTTCCTAAAATTCTTAAATATTCCAAAACTGATAAAAATTGCCATTTGAGTTGTTTTGGAGTCGGTTTAGTTACCGTACCACATACCTATTCCTTTTTGGAGTCTGGAACATTCTGGAAAGTGTCCCTTATGTATTCCTCCGGGGTTACGGTTTCAATAATATTAGTTTCAACATTAATAGGATTACCTGAAATATAATGTTTAATTCTTTGACCGTTTACCACCCTCGGACTTGTGCCTTCAAAGTTGTTGATTTTTATGGCACCAAAACGATAGACCTCCTCGATAATGTAAGGACCTTCCCATTTAGAGAGAAGTTTTCCTGCAAAAAGTCTTAAACGAGAGTTGAATAATAACACATAATCACCTACGTTAAACTCACGCTTTTGTATTCTTTTGTCATGCCAGCGTTTGACTTTTTCTTTGAATAGCTTGGCATTCTCATAGGCTTGGGTTCTCCATTCATTGAGTGAGCTAATGTCAAACAACCTCTTCTCGCCAGCAAGTTTGAAGTCATAGTTGAACTCTTTAATATCCCAATATGCTTTATGTTAAAGTTCTAGAGGTAAATGACAAGCTTTTCCATAAACCATCTTATATGGAGACATACCCATAGGATTTTTGTATGCGGTTCTATAGGCCCATAATGCATCATCAAGTTTTTTGGACCAATTCTTCCTAGATCTATTCACAGTCTTTTCCTAAATTAATTTGAGCTCTCTATTCCTCAACTCTACTTAACCACTAGACTGCGGATGATAGGGAGATGCAATTCTATGATTAACATCATACTTAGCAAGCATCTTATGGAAAGCACCATGAATAAAATGTGAACCACCATCAGTCATAAGATATCTAGGGACTCCAAACCTCGGAAAGATAACTTCTTTAAGCATTTTAATAGAAGTGTTATGATCAGCACTACTAGTTGGAATAGCTTCTACCCACTTAGTAACGTAATCAACAACAACTAAAATATGAGTGTAACCATTGGAGGCAGGAAAAGGTCCCATATAATCAAAGCCCCAAACATCAAACGGTTCAATAACAAGAGAGTAATTCATAGGCATTTCTTGACGTCTACTAATATTACCAATATTTTGGCATTCATCACAAGATAAGACAAACTTACGAGCATCTTTGAAGAGAGTAGGCCAATAAAAACCAGATTGCAGTACGTTATGTGCAGTTCTATCTCCAGTGTGGTGCCCTCCATAAGATTCAAAGTGACACTTGTGTAGGATCTGTTCCTATTCATGCTCAGGCACACAACGTCTAATAACACCATCTACTCCCTCTTTATAGAGGTGTGGGTCATCCCAGAAGTAATGTCTTAAATCATAAAAGAACTTTTTCTTTTGCTGGCATGTGAAACTAGGAGGTATAAACTTAGCAACAATGTAATTAGCATAATCGGCATACCAAGGAGCAGTACGAGAAGCATTAACGACCGCTAATTGTTCATCAGGAAAGCTATCATCAATAGGCAGTGGGTCATCAAGAACATTCTCTAACCTAGACAAGTTGTCTGCAACAGGGTTCTCAGCTCCCTTTCTATCAATAATATGCAAATGAAATTTTTGGAGCAAGAGAACCCATCTAATGAGTCTAGGCTTAGCGTCTTTCTTTTCCATAAGATATTTAATAGCAGCATGCTCAGTGTGAATAGTGTCTTTGGAATCAACAATATAAGGTCTAAACTTGTCACATGCAAACACAACTGCTAAGAATTCTTATTCAGTAGTAGCATAATTTCTTTGGGCAGTATCAAGAGTCTTACTAGCATACTGGATAACATTCAATTTCTCATCAACTCTTTGCCCTAGAACAACACCTACAACATAATCACTCGCATCACACATAATTTCAAAAGGTAAATTCCAATCAGGTGGCTGAATAATAGGTGCAGTGATCAAAGCTTTCTTAAGTATTTCAAATGCTTCTACACAATCATCATCAAAGACAAAAGGAATATCTTTTTGCAATAAATTAGTCAGAGGCCTAGAGATCTTAGAAAAGTCCTTAATGAAACTCCTATAAAAACCGGCATGACCAAGGAAACTTCTTATACCTTTTATGTCCTTAGGACATGGCATCTTTTCAATAGCATCAACTTTGGCTTTGTCAACTTCAATACCTCTCTCGGAAATCTTATGCCCCAAGACAATGCCTTCATTAACCATAAAGTGACACTTTTCCCAATTCAGGACGAGACTAGTGTCTTCGCATCTCTGCAAAACTCGATCAAGGTTGGTCAAACAATCATCAAAAGAGGATCCATAAACGGAGAAATCATCCATGAATACCTCACAAATCTTTTCACAAAAATCAGAGAATATAGCCATCATGCATCTTTGAAAGGTAGCAGGTGCATTACCTAAACCAAAAGGCATACGTCTATAAGAAAAAGTACCGAAAGGGCAAGTAAAAGTAGTTTTAGATTGATCCCCCGCTGACACAGGTATTGGAGAGAAACCAGAATAACCATCTAGAAAGTAGAAATGTGTGTGTTTGGATAGCCTTTCTAACATTTGATCAATAAAAGGTAAAGGGTAATGATCTTTCTTGGTAGCCTTATTTAATTTACAGAAATCAAATACCATCCTATAACCTATAATAATTCTTTGCAGGATCAATTCATCTTTATCATTAGGAACAACGGTAATACCTCCCTTTTTAGGAACACAATGGACAGGGCTTACCCATTCACTATCAGCAATGGGATAAATTATACCTGCCTCAAGGAGCTTTAGTATCTCCTTTCTTACCACTTCTTTCATCTTGGGATTCAGATGTCGTTGAGGATCTCTAACTGGTTTAACATCTTTCTCCACTGTAATTTTGTGTTGGCATAACGTGGGACTAATGCCCTTAAGATCATCCAGCGTATATCCAATAGCAGCTCGGGGCTTCTTCAGAGTTTTCAATAATCTTTCTTCTTCTTGCTCTGAAAGGTTAGCACTAATAATAACAGGACATATTTTCTTTTCATCAAGATAAGTATACTTAAGATTATCAGGTAATGGTTCGAGTTCAAACACGGGATCACCCTTGGGTGGAGGGGGATCCCCAAGAATTTCAACGGGAAGGTTGTGTTTAAGCATGGGTTCCTATTTAAGGAACACTTCATCTATTTCCCTTCTTCCCTTCATAAACATATCGTTTTCATGGTCTAGCAAATAGTGTTCTAACGGATCAGATGGAGGCACGACAATGGAAGCAAGACCAATAATCTCATCCTTACTAGGTGATTCTT
The DNA here is from genome assembly GCF_002162155.2 of Triticum dicoccoides. Lineage (NCBI taxonomy): Eukaryota > Viridiplantae > Streptophyta > Magnoliopsida > Poales > Poaceae > Triticum > Triticum dicoccoides. The sequence continues at coordinate 775,677,949 of NC_041383.1, forward strand.
TATCACGAGGTTGTCTAAGAAACTTAGCAAAATTAAACTCATGAGACATACTGTCTAAGCCAATTGTGTCAGTATCCTTTTCACAATAAATTTTAGCATTAACAGTATTTAAGAAGGGTCTACAAAAAATAATGGGACAAAAGTCATCTTGTGGGGAGCTAAGAACAAGAAAATCAGCAGGGTATTTAACCTTCCCACACAAGACTTCAACATCTCTAACAATCCCAACTGGTGAAATAGTATCCCTATTGGCAAGCTTGATAGTAACATCAATACCTTCCAACTCAACAGGTGCAATATCATGCATAATTTCTTTATATAAGTCATAGGGTATTGCACTAGCACTAGCACCCATATCACATAAGCCATGATAACAATGATCTCCTATTTTAACAGAAATAACAGACATGCCTACCAAAGGTCTATGTATCTTAGTATCTGGTCTAACAATATTAGCAGTCTCACCATAGAAATAAATAACATGCCCATCTAAATCACCATCCAAGAGCACTGAAATTGTAGATGATAGATAGTTTTATGATAAGATAAATTGTAACGAGTAACAAGTAAATGAAGTAAAAAAAGTGCAGCAAGGTGGCCCAATCCTTTATGTAGCAAAGGATAAGCCAGGACAATTTCTTATAATGAGAAAGGAGCTCCCGAGGACACATGGGAATTATCGTCAAGCTAGTTTTCATCACGCTCATATGATTCGCGTTCGGTACTTTGATAATTTGATATGTGGGTGGACCTGTGCTTGGGTACTGCCCTTACTTGGACAAGCATCCCACTTATGATTGACCCCTATTGCAATCGTCCGCAACTACAAAAGAAGTATTAAGGTAAACCTAACCACAACATTAAACATATGGATCCAAATCAGCCCCTAACGAAGCAACACATAAACTAGGGTTTAAGCTTCTGTCACTCTAGCAACCCATCATCTACTTTTTACTTCCCAATGCCTTCCTCTAGGCCCAAATAATGGTGTGAAGTGTCATGTAGACGACGTTCACATAACACCACTAGAGGAAAAGACAACATACATCTCACCAAAATATCGAATGAATACCAAATTCACATGACTACTAATAGCAAGACTTCACCCATGTCCTCAGGAACAAACGTAACTACTCACAAAGCATATTCATGTTCATAATCAGAGGAGTAATAATATGCATTAAGGATCTGAACATATGATCTTCCACCAAGTAAACCAATTAGCATCAACTACAAGGAGTAATCAACACTACTAGCAACCCACACGTACCAATTTGTGGTTTTGATACAAGATTGGATACAAGAGTTGAACTAGGGTTTTGAGAGGAGATGGTGCTGGTGAAGATGTTGATAGAGATTGACCCCCTCCCGATGAGAGGATCGTTGGTGATGACGATGGTGATGATTTCCCCCTCCCGGAGGGAAGTGTCCCTGGCAGAACAGCTCCGCCGGAGCCCTAGATTGGTTCCGCCAATGTTCCGCCTCGTGGCGGCGGAGTTTCGTCCCGTAAGCTTGCCCCCATTTTTTTCCAGGGTAAAAGCCCTCATATAGCAGAAGATGGACACCGGGGGGGGTGGGGGGGCACCAGGGGGCCCAGAAGATAGGGGGTGCGCCCCCCACCCTCTTGGCTAGGGTGTGGGCCCCCTGATGTATTTCTTCCGCTCAATAATTCTTATTAATTCCAAAAACATGTTTCGTGGAGTTTCAGGATTTTTGGAGCAGTAAATAGGTTTCCAATGTTTGCTCCTTTTCCAGCCAGAATTCCAGCTGCCGGCATTCCCCCTCTTCATGGTAAACCTTGTAAAATAAGAGAGAATAGCCATAAATATTGAGATATAATGTGTAATAACAGCCCATAATGCAATAAATATTGATATAAAAGCATGATGCAAAATGGACGTATCAGTCCTCCAAAGCCATCTCCCTCAACCTTTTCATCTACAATTCAAGCGGCTTGGTTCAATCAAAATGGCTCGGTTCACAAAGAAACGATAGAAAAACTTACCTAGCCAATTCGTCGAACACTTTTGGTGCGGTGGTGGTGCACCGGCCAGCCGGTGTTGTTATGACCAAACAGGTTGGTGACGACGAGAGGGAACGACCTACAACGGTGTGCAATCAATGTGAGATGCGGCGGCCGGTAGAAAAAGAAGTAGAAAGGAAGCAAACCGGCGAATCAACAACAATGGCAACTGCGGCGGCGGTTCACCTAATTCCGGTGACGGGGACGGGGGCCGCAAGGGCTGGACGTCAGGCAGAAAGGCGGTGGAGGGAAGGGGAGGCAACGAGGGAGTGGCGAGGCCGATGAGGGGTCACCGAGGGTCGGGCCGGCGAAAGTGCAGGCGCGGGGGTGACGCGAGGGAGCGGCTCAACTTTTTTTCAGCTGCCAATCGGCAGCGTAAATTTAGGGAAAGCATTGGGGAGAGGAGTAAAATTTTACTCCCTTATGGCGAATAAGGGATCGGCTAGGTCCCGGTGAGTAAAACAGAAATTTTCCTCCTCTAATCAGTTATAAGGGATCGGTTAGAGTTTCCCTTACATGTTCTGATGCTACCCCGATCGGAATCCGGCTCCGGATCCAAGAGGAAAGTGATGACGTTCTCAACGTGTCTGCGAAGGCAGTTGGGGCTACACTTGGTGGTCACTCTTCTGGCTGGCGGCGGCCGGCGGGAGACCGTCGCGGTCACCGTTATGCGTGGTGGAGGCAGCTAGTCGTGCCCCTATGTGCCTACATTCTAATTTTGATCCTCATGATCCTATGTTCATCTTCCAAATCCGATGATCAGCTCACACATGAAAAGCCACTCTCCGCTGACGACGATATGTTTGTCTTCAGAGGCGGGGACTTCGCGCTCAGCTTATACCTTGGTATATGGTACCCATAATATCCCGGGCAACATAGTAATGTGGAGTGCCAACTGTGACCTGTGTTTTGGCTTTCGGTTTGTGAATTTTCTCGGCCCTAACCGAGATGGCCGAAATTCGGCCATTTTAAAAATCTCGGTAAAATCTCGGACGAAATTGTGAAACCAAAATTTGAAATTTGACCAAAATTTAACCAAAATATTAACCAAAAAAATAAAATCAAGTGGAACAAAAGCTAACTATCCGCATAACCCTCATGAGTACAAAATATAGTGTTTAGCAGATTAGTATTGGGGATTAGAAACATCATAAAAAAAAACTCGACGCTCCACACAAACATCTTGCAAGAAAAGTCCATGAAGAGATCGCCATGGAGCAGCATGACGGAGGCTTCAAGAACCGAGAGAAGAAGATTTGTTAATTGCATCGACCATGACGGGGGAGGGGAGGGGGATGTTGTTGACGGAATCAGCCGCATCTGGCAGAGGTCGGCGACAGCGGCTGGGGAGGCATGCCGCGGCACACACAGGAGGAGCAGGAGCGCAGCACCGCCGCCGCACGCACAGGAGGAGCAGGAGGAAATAAGATTCTTTAGGGTTTGGGTGTACGGTTGCGCGTTTTACTGAGGCAAATCGTACTGCGAACGTTCTAGAAGTTGGGCTGGGCCATGAAAATTCAAATTGGGCCGAAAAGTTTGACTAATAAAGACATTTACCGGGCCAGGCCGAGATGGCCGAATTTCGGCCGAAATCTGATTTTCTCGGCCGAAATTCAAAACACAGACTGTGACAACCCAATCGCTGCCACTTCATCTCCCATGCTTGCCATCACATTCTGACCTTGTGTTGTCTGACTCCCGACGTCGCACTCATTGGGTGGCGAAGATGAATAACATCACCGACACCATCCTAGCTCAATTACGTGACATGGGGAATTTGGTCCTCCAATTCCCAAATAGCTCAATTATATGGCAATGTTTTGAACAACAACGAACACCATCCTCCCGAGTATGAGGTTCTTGTCGAGCAAGAAGGACCGCGTAGTCGGACACCTTGTTTCTTGGAAGGTCTCGGATGACCCATCTATTGGAGACTTTTTCTTTGAGCCTTGACTCCAGCTGGAATCTTCAAATGGTCATTTGGCACGGGATGGGGTCATATACCCCATCTCCATGCTCAACGGTGCGCCGGTGTGCGGTGGCATATACCAAAAGACCATCTCCTATGAAACGGTTGGGAGCACATGTAATGGGTTTTATTATACATACACCATCTCTGACAAGTCGCCGTATGTGGGCGTGTTGAGGACTCTTAGCTGGAATAATCGCTAATAATGGACAATTATCTTTGCACGCCTAGCTAGTGGCTATGAAAGCTACGCCTTGCGTGGCCCATTCGGCTATGTCGACTACAAGGGTGCTGAACCTTCATGCCATTGCATCAATGGGTTTGATCTAGCTAGACTTATGTTTTCTAGCGAATGTAGAGGAACAACGGTGCTGAAATGTGGCAAGCAAAGTCATTTTGTGACCTTGCCTAGAATGAAGGTTCCAAACAATTTTTGACATATACTAAATAGAAGCTTTGAAGAGTGCATGGCTGAGTGCAGCAACAATTGCTCTTGTATGGCCTGTGCTTACAGCAACTCCGGTATTAATAGCATTATGGCAGACCAATCAAGGTGCTTGATTTGGATAGGGGAGCTTGTTGACAGTGGGAAGTATAACCAACGATGGTGAGAATCTATACCTTCGGCTTGCCGACTCTCCTAGTATGCACAACCACCTTCTAGATTATTTTATCACCACACTAGATGTGTCATGCGATTGTATTTAATAGAGTTTTTCACTTAAATAGTATAGGTATCAAATCAACACCAACATTTAAACATGGGTATCTACTAAATATATAGACTTAAAAGTGCAATAGTAATCACCAATACTCTTCGATCCGCAACCAATTATTTTGGTGCTTACAAAACTCTAAATTATATACTGTAATTTTTCTCTATGAGCATAATGTTGCATAAATCTCAATTTACCATAAGCCTAGCAGTTAGTTTGAAGGGGTTACAGGTACCATGGTATTCGGCCCATGGATTAGTCTTGCTACTTTGTGCGAGTAACTAAAAACTATTACAAGTAAGGCTTGATGCAGGAAATTGTGTTTGTTTAAGAAATTAGATGTACTAAACTTTTATTGGATTCATTTTGTAGTTCAAAATAATAGCAGATTGGCAAGGATTGTGCTTCCGACCATAGCATCCATATTAATGCTCACATGCATACTCCTTGTGAAGATATGCAAATGTTGAGGTTGAATAAATAATGTCACTAGTTTTAAATTCATCTTCGTTGTTTGAGTGTTAATAACAAAGTATTTACCTATAGCAAGCAACCGACGAAAGAAGAAAATCCAGAAGACACTAATGGTTGGTTGTCTTGGCTCCACCAATTAATTTGGAGGTGAGAATCAGAATTTCCCATCTGTTAGCTTTGAAGATATTGTCACCACAACGGGTAACTTCTTTGACTGGAAACGAATTGGAAGGATAAGTTTTGGCAAAATTTACAAGGTAAAAAAAAATCACATTCAAAGCTATAGTAGTGCATGCTCTCATCGATACTACTATTTGGTATCGGGGCTCATCTACACCTGGTGAACAGTAAAATAAAAACAAATAGCACAAAAAAGATTTTTTGTGGTGCAAGATGATCAAATGTTTGATGTTCATGCAAGTTTTTGGGTGTTTGGACATTCGAGGAGCTCGTGGCAAAAAAGATAAAAGCAAGTGTGAACAGTGTTCTTTTGAAAAGTTTTTCATACACCCAATTTTTTTCTTTTTTACCACAAGCTCCCTGAAAGTCCAAACTTCACCAAATTTTGCACAGGGCATCATGCACATGAGCATCTTGCGCCACAAAAAAAAATTGATTTTTTTGAATTGTTATGCTATTTAAAACTAATTTACTGTTCACACCCAGGCTCAACTGAGCCCGCGTGCAGAATCACTAGTAGAAAAACGACCTAATGCGCAGCTCATTAATCCCGGTTTGTAAATGAACCAGCACTAATGTGACCATTAGTCCCGGTTCAAACGGCTATGCATTAGTCCCAGTTCATTTGTGACCTATAGTCCCGGTCTGTGTCACAAACCGGGACTAAAGGGGTGATGGCAGGCGGGACTAAAGGGCCAACCTATAGTCCCGGTATGTATCACAAACCGGGACTAAAGGGGTCTAACCTTTATTCTCGGTTGGAGACACAAACCGGAACTAAAGGGCAATTTTCAAAAACGAAAGAAAATGATAACTTCAAAAATTAAAATCCTTCGAGGTGTAGTTATGTTACTACATCTAGTAGTTACGAAAATTTAAAAACATAAACTTCGACATGTTTTGCAAAAAAGTGTTATGAAAAAGTAAAACGACCATATCTTTTGCATACGATGTCAAAAAACGCATAATATATCAAAATGTTCAGCATGAAAATCCGCATCCGAATTCGACGGCCGTAGTCCGTTTTGCAAAATTTTAGAATCCTTAGATTCTTAAAGGAAAAAAAGTTATGCTCAAATTTCAGTTTTTCTGAATTTTGGTCAAATCTGGTCAAACTGTGCTCAAACTACTTATTCAACAATATTAGTGTTACTAAATAATTATTTTAATATTTTTGAATTTTGGTCAAATTGTGGTCAAACTATGGTCAAATCTAGTAAAACTATGGTCAAACTATGGTCGAACTATGGTCAAACTACTTATTCAAGAAATGTTAGTGTTACTAAATAATTATTATTATTAGAATAATAGTTTCAAACTCAAACGGTGAACCGTTTGACTTCGTGCTCAAGCTAAACTCCTGAGGGTTAATAGGATTGACAGCTTACTATTGTCAGGTAAACAATAAGTGCGGATTTGGAAACTAGGAGGAATAGAACTTGGAAGTTAAGCGTGACCACGCTGGAGTAGTGAGAGGGTGGGTGACCAGCCGGGAAGTTAGATGATTTAAAATGGCACTAGTAGGAAAATGCTTATACACAGGAGCTTAGTAGTAGCGCTTTTCGAGAAACACCGTTGCTACTAATTTTCAGTAGCGCTCGCACAAGGTAAGCGCTCCTACTATGCACTTACCAGTAGCGCTGTGTTCGTAGAACACACTTCTACTACAATTGCCAGACCGTTGCCGGCAGGCCAGACATAATAGTAGCGCTTGTTTGTAGGAAGCGCTACTGCTATTGAACGTAGCAGTAGCTCTTTCGGCATACAAACGCATACAAGCCCCACTCTCCCCCTCACAAACTCTCACTCGCGCGCCTCCGCTGCGCTCCGTCCCCCGCGCCGGTCTTCTCCCGCCAACCGCCCTTGCCCGCGCCGACTCTCCTCCCCCGCCGGCCACCCTCCCTCG